>NC_044560.1:2740909-3069374 GCF_007565055.1 Rhinopithecus roxellana
GATCTGCTGTCCCTCCTGTACGTGCAGAAGAGGGGGACCTAGTACTCCTTGGGTGCCTCTCATTCCCTCTCTGAATATACTATACCTCTCTTGTAACTTTCCTTCTTCCTCCCCGAGTTAGTGATCCTCCCCTTTTCCTCCTCTTTGGATTTGAAGGTGGGGGAAAAGGTATTATCTAGCCCCTAGTTAGTCTGCCTGTGTTCTCTGGTAAGGGCCTAGTGGAAGAGAAAAAAAAATAATCTGCCTACTCTTAGCCTTCATTTAAGAACTAAAAAAAGATATTATTTACCAGATGGATATCCTTCTCTTTAAATCCAAACACCCAGTCCTTGGGCCATTTAAAGAATGGACTTAGCATCAAAGCCGAATGGATTTTCTTTTTGTACATTCAGGAATTGCTTAAAATCAGGTGAATTTCATCTTCATATTTGGACTGTATATTTCTTGTCAGCTTTTTCTTTTCCCTGGAGTTTCCAATTGCCTTTCTTTTTCTTGTTGACAAAAGAATAGTGTGCCCTCACCATATCCTCAGGTTTTTCAACTCTACTAATCATGAAATGTACTACAATTCTCTCTTTTATTCCTGGGAACACTTCCCTGGAGCCTTCCTTCCATTTTCCTGCTCTGATCTGGCTCAAGTGGTCTACAGCACATCATTCCAGGACTTCCCTTCCTTGCTCTGCTAGGATGGAGTGCCGGTCTCTAGGTTCCATGGCTTCCTGTTTTTCTTCTTTTTTGCCCCCTCACTTAGCTGAATTACATCTTCAAATAACTTCCTAGGAGAGGATGTAGGAAGAAAAGCTTTCTGGACCTTTTATGTCTGAAAATGTTTTTATGCTGCTTTCAAACTTGATTGTAATTTAGCTGAGGTGATTGTAATTTAGCTGAGGTGATTGTAATTTAGCTAGGTAAATTCCAGGTTTGGAACTAAGAAGGAGGTGGGCGGGTGGTGTCTTCCAGTGGAAAGTACTCTGGGCTGACCCTTGGGATCCCTGCATTCCAGCTCTAGCTTCGGCCCTGTGCTTTTCTCTGGGTATAAAATGAAGAGGTTGGATCAGACCAGAAGTAACCAGCTTTGACTAGTCTTCAAAAGCATTCTATGTGACCAGCACAATGACCCAGCCACTCTTCCTAGGTATTTACCCATGAGAAATGAAAATATACATCCACCCAAAGACGTGTACAAGAATCAGCCAGTCATGGTGGGAGGCCGAGGTGGGAGGATCGCTTGAGCCCAGGAGTTCAAGGCTGCAGTGAGCCAAGATCATGCCACTGCACTCCAGCCTGGAACACACAGTGAGATCCTGCCTCTAAAAATAATAATAATAAAAGATATAAGATAAATTCATTCATACATGTTAAAAAAAAAAAAAAAAAAAGAATATTCACAGTTGTTTTCATTCCTAATAACCCGGAAACAACCCAAATGCCATCAACTGGCAGGTGGAGAAAATCATGGTGGTACATCTATTATGTGTGGCATGGGCAATTTCCACTGACCCTGCTTTGCTTAAACGCAGGTCCTTCTGACCTGAAATCTATGCTTCTGGTCAGGTGCACAGAGAAATTGGGGCTACCACTGTCGGGAAGATGCCTGGAGTGCCAAAGACCTGTGGCTGGTGGCGGATGCATAGAGGGAGTCAAGGAGCAGGACACTTTTGCAGACATGAGGCCTGGCACACGCCAATGTCTGCACTGGGAGGGCCACATCAAGGTGGTCAACAGACCCAGGCAGCAGGAGCAAGAAGAAACAAATGGCCGGGCACAGTGGTTCACGCCTGTAATCCCAGCACTTTGGGAGGCTGAGGTAGGTGGATCACGAGGTCAGGAGTTCAAGGCCAGTCTGACCAACATGGTGAAACCCCGTCTCTACTAAAAATACAAAAATTAGCCGGGCTTGGCGGCACGCTCCTGTAATCCCAGCTACTCAGGAGGAGGCAGGAGAACTGCTTGAATCCTGGAGGCGGAGGTTGTAGTGAGCCAAGATCGCGCCACTGCACTCCAGCCTGGGCGACAGAGTGAGACTCTGTCTCAAAAAAAAAAAAGAAAAAAGGAAAAACAAAATCTAATGCAGCCAGAAGCCTCCGTCCTCCTGCGATTGTCCTCCAGCGCCCTCTGCTGGCAAGGTTTAACGGCATGCTCCCCGTAGAGGAGAAACACGGAGGCCAGTCATGGATGGCAGCGCAGGGATGGACAGGTGAACGGAGAACCTAGAGACGATGGGCTGATCACAAGCACACTTTCTAAAAGGCCTTTTCTTGCCCTCTGATCCCATATTGTTCCTTTTTCATAGCATTCTGTGCCCACCCACCTTATGGATGTAACGAGTTCGTGAACATTTCTGCAGACACGAATTTAATGTTGCCAAGTACTCTTCTATTCCTGGAGTTATCAAAGCTTCATGGGTGGTAAGAATTTCTGGTTTCGCATGTTTTTATTCTCCTTCGTAGGGCTGGTTTTCCTTATAAATCTCTGCTCATTCATATTTATTTTAAAAGGGTTATGTTTGGCCGGGCGTGGTGGCTGACGCCTGTAATCCCAGCACTTTGGGAGGCTGAGGCACAAGAATAGCTCAAACCCAGGAGGCAGAGGTTGCCACGAGCCAAGACCATGCCACTCCACTCCAGCCTGGGCAACAGAGTGAGACTTTGTCTCAAAAAAAAAAGGGGGGGGGTTACACTGCATCCATCAATAGATAAATGTGGTATCTATATACAATGGAATACTACTCAGCCATCATAAGGTAAGAAATCATGTCTTTTGCAGCAATATGGATGGAACTGAAGGCCATATTCTTAAATACAGACATTCAGATACAGAAAGACAAATACCACGTGTTCTCACTTCTAAGAGGGAGTGAAATACTGTGTCCACACGGAAGTGGAGAGCAGAATAAAAGGCAATAGAGACTTAGAGGCGTGAGGGGGTGGGAGGTATAAGTGGGTGGACCATGAGAAATTATTTAAGGGGTACAATGTACGCTATTTGGGTGATGGATACCCTAAACATCCTGAGTTCACCACCCCATCTAAGCATGTAACAGAATTACACTTGCACCCCATACATTTACACAAACAAAATAAAATCCTAAGGACTCTACTGAATATTCCAGTCACTGAGCGGGGATGGTTTCTTCTGCTGTGTTAGCATGTCCTGTTCGCAATGAGTCTCTTCCCTGAGTAGGAAGTCGGCCAGGAGACCCTGGGCCCATGGGCGGAGAGTGTGAGCTGGCAGCCTCCCTCCATTTCAGGGTTATGGGGTGGGGCTAGCCTGTTGACAGTGCACTTCCAAATACCCAGGCAAAGAGGGCTTTACAAACAGAGTGACAGCACCCCACTGGTGGCCCGAGCTTTCCCCAGATACTCCTTCAGTGTTCTGACCCAAAAAGACAATTGTTGGCCAGGCACAGTGGCTCACGCCTGTAATCCCAGCACTTTGGGAGATGGAGGCGGGCAGATCACTTGAGGTCAGGAGTTCCAGACCAGCCTGGCCAACAGGGCAAAACCCCGTCTCTACTAAAAATACAGAAATTAGCTGGGTGTGGTGGTGGGCGCCTGTAATCCCAGCTACTCGGGAGGCTGAGGCAGGAGAGTCACCTGAACCCGGGAGACGGAGGTTGCAGTGAGCTGAGATCCCACCACTGCACATCAGCCTGGGCAAGAGAGCGAGACACCTTCTCAAAAAAATAAAATAAAATAAATAAATAAAAAGACAATACTGGGGATTAAAAACTCAGGCATCATCTGTGCAAACTGGTCAGTGGCCGTGCCATGCCATTGTACACATTTTGAAGTTGTGTTTGAAGACATAGTCACGGGCCACTGCACCTCACAGCTCTCCACTTTCCTCCTGCTCTTCATCTGCCTGCCTCTTCCAAGCCCAGAGCCTCTCTGGGGGTCCTAGAAGCAAGTCACCCCTCACTTCTCTGGCAGCCCTCACAAAGTCACATGGGGTGACCTTTCCTCCACTTGTTTTTTTTTTTTTCTTTTTTAGATAGAGTTTCACCCTGTCACCCAGGCTGGAGTGCAGTGGTGCAATCTCAGCTCACTGCAATCTATGCCTCCCGGGTTCAAGTGATTCTCCTGTCTCAGTCTCCTGAGAAGCTGGGACTACAGATGCCTGCCACCACACCCAGCTAATTAGTGTATTTTTAGTAGAGACAGGGTTTTGCATGTTGGCCAGGCTGGTCTCAAACTCCTGACCTCAAGTGATCCACCCGCCTTAGCCTCCCAAAATGCTGGGATTACAGGCGTGAGCCACCACGCCTGGCCATTCCCCTTGGTTTTGTCACCACTCTTCCATCTGTTTTAAACCACCTGGACATTTGTTAAAATCTCTCAAAGCCCTTTAAAAAACAAAACAAAAAACAAAACAAACAAAAAACGGTCAGGGTTTTAGCAGTTTCCTGCACACTGGTAAAGCCAACCATCCTGAGTTAGAAACCTCTTCAGAAACTTGATATTCATCTCTCTAAGTCAATAAAACAGCCTTGCAAATAGGTCAAGATTTTACCAGCCCGGGGCTGGGCATGGTGGCTCATGCCTGTAATCCCACCACTTTGAGAGGCCAAGGCGGGCAGATCACCTGAGGTCGGGAGTTCAAGACCAGCCTGACCAACATGAAGAAGTTGCGTCTCTACTAAAAATACAACATTAGCCGGCCTTGGTGGCGAGTGCTTGTAACCCCAGTCACTTGGGAGGCTGAGGTAGGAGAATCGCTTGAACCCAGGAGGTGGAGGTTGCGGCGAGCCGAGATTGCACCATTGCACTCCAGTCTGGGCAATAAGAGCGAAACTCCGTCTCAAAAAATAAAAGATTTTACCAGCCCAATAATTTCAGGAAGAATTTTTTTTTTAATCAACAGAATCTCTTACCAAAATGCTAAAACTGGACTTTATCATTCCATTCGCTGGGTCTGACTACTCAAAGGATAACCAGAACCCAGACCTGATCTAATTAACAGCCGAGGGTGTAGGTCATTTGCCCCCACCCCTGGCTGTTGGTGGGGAGAGGCACAACAGTGGGGGCACAGACTCCACCCCGTAGTCGAGGCCTGGAGTGGGAACTGCTTACCCTGGGGCTTGGTGACTGTCTCTGCTGCACAGATTGGGTAGGGGACACAGCGGGCACAGGAGTTGGTGGCTGATGTGGCACAGACCATGCCAGGTCGACATTCGCAGACGCGGGAGGAGTTCCATGCGCACGGCGTCTTCTCCACGAGGTCGTCTAAGGGACACATACGAGGGTCATGGAGAAAGACCAGGATGGCAAGGGCAGGGGGTCCAGAGAGCCCCCAGGAGGACAGAGAAGCAGTTGTCCAAGGGTCCTCCAACAAGAAAATAAATGCTTGTCTGACTATGCCATTGAGCAGCTCTCCCAGCATGCTCAAAATAATTATGCAGGGTGAAAGAAGGCAGGCAAAAAGGGAGGGCATTCTGTATATTGCATTTACAGGAAATTCTAGAAAATGCAAGCTATTGCATGGTGACCATAGGCAGGGGGTGGGAAATGGTGACAAGGAACCCGAGGTAACTTTTAGGGGGAAATGGCTGGTTGCTCAGCTGCATGCATTTGTTAAAACTTATCAAATCGCATCCTCTAATCTGTGCATTTTACCATATGCCCACTACCTCTCCATAAAGCTGTTAAAAGAAAGTCCTCCAGGGGACGGGGTGAGTGCGCATGGGTGCAGAGGAGCCGAGACTGGCCATGACTCCATAACTATTTAAAGCTGGGTGATAGTACACAACCATCTCTGACTCACTCTACATCTGAATATGTCTGAAATTTTTAATGATAAAAAGATTTTTTGGCCAGGCGTGGTGGCTCACGCCTGTAATCCCAGCACTTTGGGAGGCCGAGGCAGGTGGATCACAAGGTCAGGAGTTCGAGACCAGCCTGACCAACACGGTGAAACCCCATCTCTACTAAAAATACAAAACTTAGCCAGGCGTGGTGGCAGGCACCTGTAATCCCAGCTACTCAGCAGGCTGAGGCAGGAGAATCACTTGAACCCGGGAGGCAGAGGTTGCAGTGAGCCAAGATAGTACCACTGCACTCCAACCTGGGTGACAGAACGACACTCCATCCATTTAAAAAAAAAAAAAAATTTTTTTCTCCAAAATAAAAAAATAACATGTTAGAGGTATTATTTTTACTAAGTGTAATAATGCTTTTGTATGTGTTTGGGAATATTTTGCAACGCTCCACTTAGAGGTAAATACAGAATGACTGGATCGGTAATTAGGCAAAATGCGACTTCTCCGCAAGAGTAGTTCTCAATCAGCAGGATACTTAGAGGCCCAGCATGATAATGGTAAGGGCTGGACAGTCTCTTCTTACAACCTCCAGAGCAAGGGAACTAGGCAGGATTTGGGGAATTTGTGCAGAGGGTGCATGAGCTCAGCAATAAATGAAACCATTTGGGACGACAGCAGCTATTATCATTATTATTATAGCTCTTAAGATAATTGAGTATGTGTGAGACAGTCGTCTCAGCACTCTACCCAGATTCACCTACAATCATGTATTTAATTCTTACACAGTTCTCTGAGATAGATACTACTATGCCCATTTTGCAGCAGAGGAAACTGAGGCACAGAGAGGTTAGGAAACCTGCTTGAGTTTATAGGCTATTAGGCGGGAGAGGCGGGATCTGAACCCCGCACTCGGGTTCTAGAGCTCATGCCTTTAGCTACTAATACGCCGCTCTACTCCCTCGTAGGGCTTCAGTTAGGAGAGCTGAAGGAATTACTGGGCCCAGAGCTAACGCCTCTTTCTCCATATGTCCACATGGTGGTTGTGGCAGACTGTATTTTCCCAAAACAGTGATATTTCTGGCCCTACAGTGATATTTCTGGCCCTTCCAGAGCCTTGCCACTTACCCATTAAGAAGTACAACTGTTTTCCTTCCCTCAGTCTCAAGTGAGATTTGTGGTTGCCTCAACAAACAGGAAGTGGTGGAAGTTCTGTGTGACTTCTGAGGCTAGGTCATAAAAGGGGATGTGGCTGCTGCCTCTCTCTGTCTCTCTGTCTGTCTCTCTCTCTCTCCCCCTCCTTCTCTGTCTCTTCCTTTCTCTCTCTCCCTCTCTCCTCCTCCTTCTCTCTCTCTTCCTTTCTCTCTCTCTCTCTCCCCCTCCTTCTCTGTCTCTTCCTTTCTCTCTCTCCCTCTCTCCTCCTCCTTCTCTGTCTCTCTCTCTCCCCCTCCTTCTCTGTCTCTTCCTTTCTCTCTCTCCCTCTCTCCTCTCCTTCTCTCTCTCCCTCCTTCTCTCTTCTCTCTTTCCTCTCTCTCTCTCCCCCTCCTTCTCTCTCTCTTCCTTCTCTCTCTCTCCCCCTCCTTCTCTCTCTCTTCCTTTCTCTCTCTCTCTCCCCTCCTTCTCCTTCTCTGTCTCTCTCTCTCTCTCCCCCTCCTTCTCTCTCTCTTCCTTTCTCTCTCTCTCTCTCCCTCCTTCTCTCTCTTCCTTCTCTCTCTCTCTCTCTCTCCCCCTCCTTCTCCTTCTCTGTCTCTCTCTCTCCCCCTCCTTCTCTCTCTCTTCCTTTCTCTCTCTCTCTCTCCCCCTCCTTCTCTCTCTCTTCCTTTCTCTCTCTCTCCCCCTCTTCTTCTCTCTTCCTTTCTCTCTCTCTCTCCCCCTCCTTCTCCTTCTCTGTCTCTCTCTCTCTCTCCCCCTCCTTCTCTGTCTCTTCCTTTCTCTCTCTCCCTCTCTCCTCCTCCTTCTCTGTCTCTCTCTGCCTTTCTCTCCCTCTCTCTTTCTGTCTCTGTCTCTTTCTCTCTGTCACTCTCTCTCTCTCTGTCTCTCTCTGTCACTTGTTCTCTCTCTCTCCGTCTCCGTCACCTTCTCTCTCTACCTCTCCCCCTCTTTCTGTCTCTCTCTCTCTTTCTCTGTCTCTCTCTCTCTCTGTCTCTTTCTGTCTCTGTCACTCCTCTCTCTCTTTCTCTCTCTCTTCCTGTCTCTCTCTCTTTCAAGACATTTATGGCAGGGTGCAATGGCTCACACCTTTGATTCCAACACTTTGGGAGGCTGAGGCGGGCGGATCACTTGAGGGCAGGAGTTTGGGACCAGCCTGGCCAAGATGGTGAAACCCCGTCTCTACTAAAAATACAAAAAAAGAAAAAGACTTCGCCTTTAGAACCCAGCCACCAGACCATGAGGAAGCCCCGGGTAAGACATGAAGAAGCCGACATGGAAAGGAACCGAGGCCGCAGCCAGGAGCCAACACCAACCCCCAGGCAGGTGAATGAATGAGGCTTCAGAGCATCCGGATCTGCAGCTTTTGGGCTTTCCAGCTAACACCCCAGACACTGTGGAGCAGAGACAAGCTGTCCCCGCAGTGCCCTGTCTGAATTCTGACTCACAGAATCTGTGAGTACAAAGAATGGTTTGTTTTCACAACTAAGTTTTAAGAAAATTTGCTGTGCAGCCTTAGTAACTAGGACAGAGCCCTCCAATGACAACAGTGTCTGTGGTTCTTTTTGGCCTCCCCTGACTCTCCGCTCTGCTTTGCTGCCCAAAAGAAGCTCTGGACAAGGAGACAGACTCACACATTCCCAGTGGCCTCCGTGAATAGCCGGGGCCTCTAACAGTCACAGCAGCCTGTGGCCTGAGCAACCCCCCGGCCCACATGACCCTTGGGGTGCGGCTGGCACTGGGAGGTTGTGATGGGCTGGACACAGGGAAGCCCCACATCCACGTTCTGCTGTGCGTGCGCACTCAGTAAGTGCTTGTCAAAGCAGCTCGCGGGCCAGGCTCAGTGGCTCACGCCTGTAATCCCAGCACTTTGGGAAGCCGAGGTGGGAGGACAATTTGAGCCCGAGTTCGAGAACAGCCTGGGCAACATAGTGAGACCCCCGTCTCTACAAAAAATATTTTTTTAATTAGCCAGGCATGGTGGTGTGTGCCTATAGTCCCAGCCACTTGAGAGGCTGGGGCAAAAGGATCATGTGATCCTGGGAGGTCACAGCTACAGTGAGCTATGATCACACCACTGCACTGCAGCCTGGGTGAAAGAGTAAGACCCTGTCTGGGAAAAAATAAAAAAGGTGGCTCATAGAGGCAGCCAGTGGGGTGGACAAGAACCTGGAACCTGGTGGCACTTGTCTGGGTTCAAACTCCAGCCTGCAGGCCTTGGAAGTTCCCTGACTTCCCCAAGCCTCTGTTTCCTCTTCTGTAAAAGGGGAATGATGACAATCCTTGAATCACAGAGTAGTTACAAACATTAATGAGCCGAGTTTGGAACAGGCGGGTGATTCACAAATGCTTCCTGGAAGGAAAAAATATGCAAATATGGAAGCCCTCTGAAAAGAGGCGACCCCCATCAAAAACCCACAAACATGAGGGGGAGTTACTGGAAGTTCACGGTTCAAAAATGCAGAGAGGTAAACTGAGGCCCAGGGCGGGACGAGGCCCTTACCTCGAGAACAGCTCACGCAGGCCGTGCAGCGGCCAGCCTCGTCCAGGTAGTAGTCAGGCTCACACTGCTTCCTGCAGTCGCCAGACCCCTGTGGGCACGGCTGCGTTGGGGACAGACCTGGGGAAAGAAGCAGAGAAGCTGCAGACCAGGCCGCCTTGGCAAAGGGCCTCACTCCTCACCCAACCCTGAAGCCCCCCCACCCTTCACGATGGCCAGCTCCCAAACTCCACACATCAGCTCAGTCTAGCCTTTCAGAGGGAGTCCTGAGGCTCAGAGAGGACAGGGATACTGCGTGCATTCCACCTGAGAGGAGGGCACTCACCGCCCCCCAACCAGCCCCTGCCCACTGTTCCTCCTGAGGCCACCATGCCACAGCTTCCCCCAACCCTGTCTCATGGCTCTGTCACTCCCCTGCTCAAAACCTTGGGTACAGCTTCGCTGAGAGCTCAGCACACTAGAGTAACTCCTGTTTAGAATGGTATTAGGCGGGGAGGGGCTGGGTGCCTCCTACCTCCCTCTTTTAAAGACCCGTGTGGGCCAGGCGCAGTGGCTCACGTCTGTAATCCCAGCACCTTGGGAGGCTGAGGCGGGTGGATCACTTGAGGCCAGGAGTTTGTGACCAGCCTGGTCAACATGGTGAAACCCCATCTCTATTTAAAAAAAAAAAAGTAGCAGAGTGTGGTGGTAGGTGCCTGTAGTCCCAGCTACTGGGGAGGCTGAGGCAGGAGAATTGTTTGAACCCGGAAGGCGGAGGTTGCAGTGAGCCGAGATCGCGCCATTGCACTCCAGCCTGGGCGACAGAGCAAGACTCACCTCAAAAAAACAAACCACAAACAAACAAAAGACATCATAGAGAGAATGAGCAAAGCCGTGGAGCGGGAGAAGGCACAACTATAGGACAAGAGCTCCAAAACCCAAAATTATTAGAAGTCCCACAAATCCATTTCTTTTTTTACAAAACCAACCCAAGAGAAAGGAAAGTGCGTGCATGCAAGGATGAATGTTTCATTCTTCATTATAGCCAAAGGCAGAAACAACCCAAATATCCAAAAACTGGATAAACAAAGCACGGCATATCTACGCCGTGGAGGGCTATTCTGTAATAAAAAGGGACTAGGCCAGGCGCAGTGGCTCACACCTGTAATCTCAGCACTCTGGGAGGCCGAGGCAGGCAGATCACCTGAGGTCGGGAGTTCGAGACCAGCCTGACCAACATGGTGAAATCCCATCTCTACTAAAAATACAAAATTAGCCAGGCGTGGTGGCACACACCTGTAGTCCCAGTTACTCGGGAGGGTGAGGCAGGAGAATCACTTGAACCCAGGAGGTGGAGGTTGTAGTGAGCCGAGACTGCACCATTGCACTCCAGCCTGGGAGACACGAGTGAAACTCCATCTCAAAAAAAAAGAAAAAGAAAAATGACTAACTGAGGGTTGACCCTTCGCCATGGGGACCAGGAGGGCATCAGGTGGACACGTGCAGAGGCTGGCCAACTGAGTCACAAGTGTCACAGCAGCAGAGCAGGACCCATTTCCCTCTCACAAACCAACAAAGAGGGAAACAGAGGTGAGAGATGGGGCACCGGTGCCTGGCACAAGGTAGGCCCTCTGCACTGCTGGCAAATGAATGAGCCCGCTCATGTCTACCTCTGCCCCTCGATGCTTTCAGCCCTAGATCGTGCCTTGCCACTCTCTTCTCTCCCTACCAGGAGAAGACCACAGATGAGTGCCCGCCTGCTCCAAACACCCCCACTCATGGGCCATCCACCAATCGGGCACCCCAGGGAGACGACCCACAGCTTCACGGGGAGATTACCTGGATCTGAACTAGGCCTTCCCACAGAGGAGGGAGAGCCGGGAGCCCTTTTCAGTTTAGAAGCAGCTTCCTGGGCGAGGCGGGTGCCCCCTCTTAGAGGCATGGTGCTGGCATTGGAGGTTGCTGGGGACACCGGGGTGGGCTTGGCCTGGGGGATGGTGCCACTGGGGAAGAAGCCAGAGACGGGACTGGTAATTCTGCCCATGGAGCAAGGGAGGCCTGTGATCAGGAATAACAGTTTCCACAGAGATGGGGTCCCGGGCCCTCGGCCCACCACCTCTGGCAGGCCCACTGTAAGCTCCTGGGAGCAAGGCCTGTGTTTTCCAGGCCCTCTGGGTCTCCCACAGGCTCAGGGCAGGGCTGGGCACACTCTAGGGCCTCAAATGACCTGAGGGCTTGGCAGAGAGGCACCGGGAATCCTGACACCGTGGGCTGAACCCCACCTACACCCCCACGCCCAGTTGTACCCTGGGCGTCCTGTGGGGTGGGACAGCCTCATCTGAAGGCCAGCTTGGGGGAAGAGGAGGAGGCAGAGCCAGGGAGTCACCTGGAGGGTTCCTTGCAGTTCTCCAGGCTGGCACAGGCAGGGCTGAGCCCTGGGGAAGCCAGCTCACAAACCGTGTTCTTCTGCGCCGTGCCTGCAGGGCGGACAGCAGTGCCTTCAGAATCGGTGTTGGGGACCCAAATTCTCCCAGAATACACACTTCCCTACCACAGGCCAGAGTTGGAGATGGGGTCCTTGGAAAACGCAGTGGTCATCTGGAGGTGGCACCTGCCTGGCACCTGTTCCCCATTGGAGTAAAGCAGCCTACCTTTCCCTGGAGAATTACCCTCCCTCTGACCTCAGCATCTGTGGTTAGGGGTCGGGACCGACTGAATCCCCTTTCCAGGAATGGCCATGAGACCAGGCTGGACCAATCAGTCCGTTCCATTCCTGTGACCATGATGAGCCAGTTCAGGGATGGACATGTGACCCAAGCCTGTGAGGCAGAATTTAAAGATTCTGGTTTGGGATTTAAAGGTTTTGGTTTTGGGATATTAAAAATGTAAGAAAGGGAAGTTGTCTTCCCACTGGTGCTAGGCAGAGCTGCTAGTAAGTATCTTGTAGACAAACCAACAGAGAGGAAAACAGAGGTGAGAGATGGGGCAAGACGGAGCCCCGGATCCAGCCATGCCTGAAGCTTCTCAGAGCTACCCCCAGACTTTTAAGCTACACGTGCTAAAAAATTGGGGATTTTGCTACTTGCAATCCAAGGAGTCCTGGAGAATGCTGGACGGAAGCAGAGTGGAGAAGAAAACACACACATCGGGCCGGGCGCGGTGGCTCAAGCCTGTAATCCCGGCACTTTGGGAGGCCGAGACGGGCGGATCACGAGGTCAGGAGATCGAGACCATCCTGCCTAACACGGTGAAACCCTGTCTCTACTAAAAAATACAAAAAACTAGCCGGGCGAGGTGGTGGGCGCCTGTAGTCCCAGCTACTCGGGAGGCTGAGGCAGGAGAATGGCGTGAACCCGGGAGGCGGAGCTTGCAGTGAGCTGAGATCCAGCCACTGCACTCCAGCCTGGGCAACAGAGCGAGACTCTGTCCCAAAAAAAAAAAAAAAAAAAAAGAAAAGAAAACACACACATCATCCATCCAGTGCCCCTGAGTTTGCCTGTCATGTCCTAACTGTGCCAGGAAAGTCTATTTTATTTACTTATTCATTTATTTGAGACAGAGTCTTGCTCTGTCACCCAGGCTGGAGTGCAGAGATGCAATCTCGGCTTACTGCAACCTCTGCCTCCCAGGTTCAAGCAATTCTCCTGCCTTAGCCTCCCAAGTATCTGGGATTACAGGTGCCCGCAACCATGCCTGGCTAATTTTTGTAATTTTAGTAGAGACGGGGTTTCGCCATGTTGGCCAGGCTGGTCTCGAACTCCTGACCTCAGGTGATCCACCCTCCTCAGCCTCCCAAAGTACTGGGATTACAGGCGTGAGCCACCATGCCCAGTCCAGTCAAATGATTATAATCATACACACTTCACCAGGCTGTCGTCAGGATAAACGGAAGAGTGCACGTGAGGTGCCCATCACACTGCGTGACACGTCTGGTAAATGCTATGTCCTTACCCCCATCTGGACTCCCGTTCCATCACTTAGAAGGTGACCTGTATGTCACCGGGTGTGGTGGCTCACGCCTGTAATCCCAACACTTTGGGAGGCCTAGGTGGGTGGATCACAAGGTTAGGAGTTTGAGACCAGCCTGGCCAACATAGTGAAACCCCATCTCTACTAAAATCACAAAAAAATTAGCTGGGCGTGGTGGCGGATACCTGTAATCTCAGCTACTCAGAAGGCTGAGGCAGGAGAATCACTTGAACCCAGGAGGCAGAGGTTGCAGTGAGCTGAGATCACGCCATTGCACTCTAGTCTGGGCGACAGAGCGAGGCTCTGTCACACACAAAAAAGAAAAGGGACCTGCATGTGTGGGACTTCCCTCTGAAGGTTTCCGTGGAGGTGGGCGCGAGCAATGCTGACCTCTCATGTTCTGCAGCATGGTGGAGAGACACCTAAGCTTAGGCATTTCCTGCTCTGTCTTTGCAGGCAATTTACCTCTCATCTCCAAACCTCGATTTCCACACCTGGAAAATGGGGCTAATACTGTCTGTCTTACGGAGACTTGAGAATTTCAGGAGAGACAGCCAGTGAAAGCTCTTAGCATGGGGCTTGGCTGATTGGAGGCAGAAACTGCTTTCCATTTTACAGCTGGAAAAACACAAGCCCTGAGAGCTACCCCATGGGTGAGTCCACAGGGGACCTCAGAGATTAACGAGGCTTTGGCAGCTGAGATTAGAACACGTCTAAAACAGTGCTGTCCAACGGAAGTATGTGAGTCACACAGGCCAGCTCAAATATTCTAGGAGCCACGTTTTAAAAGGTAAAAAGAAATAACTGCAATTAATTTTCACAGTATATTTATTTAACCTAGTATATCTAAAATATCATGTTTGCAGGCAATCAATATAAAAATAATTAATTATATTCTTGTTTATATTAAGTTTTTGAAATCCAGTGCATATTATATACACAGCACTTCTCAATACAGACGTAGCTGCATTTTTTTTTTAATTTTTATTGTTTGTTGTTGTTGTTGTTGTTTTGAAACAGAGTCTAACTCTGTTGTCCAGGTTGGAGTGCAGTGGCACAATCTCAGCTCACTGCAACCTCCATCTCCTGGATTCAAGCAATTCTCATGCCTCAGCCTCCCGAGTATCTGGGATTACAAGCACCCGCCACCACACCTGGCCAATTTTTGCATTTTTAGCAGAGACGAGGTTTCACATTGGCCAGGCTGGTATCAAACTCCTGACTTCAAGTGATCGGCCTGGCTCGGCCTCCCAAAATGCTGGGATTACAGGTGTGAGCCACCGCACCCGGCCCCTAACTGCATTTTAAGTGCATGGCCACGTGCCATGGGCATTGGGCAGTTTGGGTCCAGGGGCAGCAAAGGGAGGCCTCTGGCGCCGCCGTGTGGCAGTCTCAGGAACACCGCCCAGACAGTCCCTCCAGCAGGAAGCCTTGGCTGGAACAACTGAACTCAAGATGTTTTTCACAAAGATACAAAAGTTTCTGAGCTGAAAACTTTTTGGAAGTTTGGCCTTTTTGGAGAGGCCCCCAAGGCCTTCAGTTACACTCCCTCATTTGACAGATGGGGAGAAGACTGAGGTCCAGAGACAGGTGGGAACATGCCCCACAAGTGCAAATGTTTGCAAAATCCTAGGTATGTGCTGCCCAGTCTACTGCAGCACTCTCCCCTGCTTATGGGTGGAGGGCTTCAGCATTTCCTCAACAGAGCGCTCTCGCCTGATCCAAGGGGAATTTGACCAGATCTGAACTCCACCCACCCCAAGCCTGGATCTCTCTGTCAGGTGCCCCCATATCTTAATTCAACAAATTTCTATGGGGAGCAGGTGCCATGCCTAGCATTTGATCAGGCAGTGGGGAGATGCTGATGAACACCAGGGGCATGGTCTTTGCCCTCAGGAAGCTTCCAGCCAGGGAGGGAGACAGACATTGATCAAACCAAGAGACAGAGAGAGGTATGTATCCACATTTGCAAAGGACACAGTGCTGCCAGCTTCCCTAGTGAGAGGCCAGGGAAGGCCTCCTGAGGAAGTGGGATGGAGAGCTCAGGGCTGAGAAGGACTTGACTAAGTGAATGAGGAGGGAAGGGTGTCTCTGACAGAGAGAACAGCACGTGCAGAGGCCGGGTGGGACAGAGAAGCACAGCATCCCCTGACCTGGAAGAAGGGCAGCGCAGGTGGGGCCCGGAGAGTGAGGGCTTGGTGCTGAGAGCTGGGGCTGGGAGAAAGGAGGGGGCTGTGTTGGGATCGCATCCTGAGACTGATTCTGGGAAGATGGCGTAGGCACGTTTTTCCCTCGTCCTCCCACTAAGAACTGCTAAAAGCCCTGGACATTATGTACAAAATAAATGTAAGAAGACTCTGAAAGACGAAGAGAAGAAGGTAGGTCAACTAGGGGCCTTGGGACCAGAAGGACACAGTGGTGAGTCTCTGTAGTTTTCTTTTTCTTTCTTTTTTTTTTTTTTTTTGAGATGGAATCTCACTCTTGTTGCCCAGGCTGGAGTGCTATAGCGTGACCTTGGCTCACTGCAACCTCTACCTCCCAGGTTCAAGTGATTTCCCTGCCTCAGCCTCCCGAGTAGATGGGATTACAGGTGCCCACCACCACGCCTGGCTAACTTTTGTATTTTTAGTAGAGACGAGTTTTCACCATGTTGGCCAGGATGGTCTTGAACCCCTGACCTCAAGTGATCTGCCTGTCTCGGCCTCCCAAAGTGCTGGGATTACAGGCGTGAGCCACCACACCTGGCCTTGCGTCCTTATCTTTAGAGTAACAGGAAGATACTGAAGCATTTCAGGTATATACCTGTGTGTGTGTGTGTGTGTGTGTGTGTGTGTGAGAGAGAGAGAGAGAGAGAGAGAGAGAGAGAGACAGACAGAGGATCAGATTCAGATTTGGTCCTGCAAGAGTCATTCTGACTGTCTGCCATGGGGACTGTATAAGAGAAGGAATTGGGGGTGAGAAGGTGGGGAAGATAATTGGGGCCAAGTCTACAAGACTCAAGGACGGGCTGGCTGTGAGAGATGAGGGAAGAGGGGAAGGACAAAAGGGGCAGGCAGTGGTAGCGATGGGGGTGACCGCCAATCCCCAGGTTTGCACAGCAGGGCATGGGACTCCAGAGAAGGACCTGGTTGCGGGAGAGACCACAGGGACTTTGTGGCACTTTTCTCCTCCATGGACACAGGGCTGCCTCTGAGCCCGTCTCCCCGGCTCCATGCACTCTGCAGCTGCGGCACCCACTTTGTGTTGTGCTCCAAAGCCCACCCACTCCTCATGCCTCCCTTCTGGAAGATGATCCCAATGCCACCCAGACAGTTTCTGTGGCCCGTACCCCTTCTCCGGTTACGAGCAGCCCTGACACCTTGTACTATCGGAGAAGTAGAAGTCAGAGAGGTAAGACACTTGTCTGAGGTCACATGGTAAGCTGGAAAAGAAACCCAAGTTTCTCAAGGCTTGAGCCCGGAGCTGGATCTCTTAGCACCTCTAACTCCCAATGCCCTGAACCTGAAAGGGTGAAGTCAACCCCAGTCTTCCAGGGAACTCCCAGGATAGAGACTTGAAGTTTTCTTCTTGTTTATGGGGGCATCAGATAACTGCTGCCTTGACCCTCAAACCAAACCAAGACCTCCTCCAGCCAGGTCTATGCCAGGGGACAGCAGGGTCTCTCTGTACCTGGAACACAAGATGGGGGGAGGGCAGCAGAAGGGCTGGGTGCTAGGTACATCTCTGGCCCATCGCCAAAGGAGACACGATCCGTCCAACAGGCTCCGGGAAGCAGGAGGTCGGAAGTCAGTAGGGCACTGGGGTGGGCGGAAGGTGCAGCAGCAACAGCACAGATCTCTGTCCTGGGCCGAGGGTGGGGACACTGACCTGGGAACTTGACAATCATCCCTGCTGGGCAGACAGAATGGAAGAAGCAGCGGGCACAGGAGTTGACAGCAGACACGGCACAGAACATGCCAGGTTGACATTCGCAGACACGGGAGGAGTTCCATGCACACGGCATCTTCTCCACGAGGTCGTCTAAAAGGACACAGACAGGGGTCACAGAGGGGAACAGAAGAAAGGTATCTCTCCAGAGAGCTCTTGAGATGAGAGAGAGAGAGCAGGCAGCCTGTCTCCACAGGCAGCCACAGTGCAGCCTCCACCTCCCAGCTCACCCCGCTGGTGACCACTAAAATTGGATTAAAAATCAAAATAAATTAATGTACCAACTTTTTTAAATACAAAAAAGAAAAAAGGCATGGAGGAAACTTAGATGCACATCGCTAAATGAAAGACACCAGTCTGAAAAGGCTACACACTGACTCCAACTACATGACATTTCTGGAAGAGATAAAACTATCGAGACAGTAAAGAGACCAGCAGCTGCCAGAGGTTCGGGGGAGGGAGAGATGAAGCGAGGAGCTCAGGACACATTTGGGGCAGTGAAAATATTCCGGATGCCACTGTGATGGTGGGCACGTGTCATCATCCATTTTTCTAAAGCCCTAGAATGCGCAACACCAAGAGTGAACCCTGATGTAAACTATGGACATTGTTGGTAATAATAACGCATTGTTAGTAAGAATAGTAAGAATAACGCATCATTATCGGGTCACCCATGCTAACAACTGTGCAACACTAATGCAAGGTGTTCATGACAGGGGAGGCCGGGCGCAGTGGCTCACGCCTTTCATCCCAGCACTTTGGGAGGCCGAGGCAGGAGGACCATTTGCCCTCAGGAATTCCAGACCAGCCTGGGCAACATGGCAAAATCCTGTCTCTACAAAAACAAAAAAAAAAATACAAAAATTAGCCAGGCATGGTAGCACATGCCTGTAGTCCCAGCTACTTGGGAGGCTGAGGCAGGAGGATCACTTGAAGCCAGGAGGTTGAGGCTGTAGAGAGCTGTGATTGCACCACTGCACTCCAGCCTGGGCAACAGAGTGATACCCTGTTTCAAACAAAAAATAGGGGAAACTGTGGGAGACTGGGAAGGGGATAGAAGGTATATGGGAACTCTGTATTTTCTGTTCAATTTTCTTGTAAATCTAAAATTGCTCCAAGAAATCATTTATTAATTTTTTTTTTAAGACAGAGTCTCACTCTGTCACCCAGGCTGGAGTGCAGTGGTGCTATCTTGGCTCACTACAGCCTCCACCTCCCAGGTTCAAGAAATTCTCCTGCCTAAACCTCCTGGGCTGGGATTACAGGGGCGTACCACCATGCCCAGCTAATTTTTTGGTATTTTTAGTAGAGATGGGGTTTCACCACATTGGCCAGGATGGTCTCAAACTCCTGACCTCAGGTGATCCACCCGCCTCGGCCTCTCAAAGTGCTGGGATTACAGGCATGAGCCACTGCACCCAGCCAGAAATAGTTTATTAATTTTTTTAAAGGACAAAGGATTGGAATAGACATTTCTCTAAAGAAGATACACAGCTGGCCAATAAACACATGAAAAATATACAACCGTTAGCCTTTAGGGAAATGCAAGTCAAAATCACAGTGAGACACCACTTCATACCCACTAGAATGACTAGAATCAAAAAGACAGATACTAACAAGTGCAGACAGAAAAAGCAGGAAATCACAGGTTGGTTAACAGACATAAAAAGTACAGCTTGGCCAGGAGTGATGGCTCACACTTGTAATCCCAGCACTTTGGGAGTCTGAGGTGGGCAGATCACCTGAGGTCAGGAGTTTGAGACCAGCCCGGCCAACATAGTAAACCCCTGTCTCTACTGAAAATACAAAAATTAGCCGGGTGTGGTGGCGGGCACCTGTAATCCCAGCTACTCGGGAGGCTGAGACAGGAGAATGACTTAAACCCAGGAGGTGGAGGTTGCAGTGAGTTAAGATCGCCCCGCTTCACTCCAGCCTGGGCGAAAGAGCGAGACTCCGTCTCCAAAAAAAAAAAAACAACAACAACAACAAAACTAATAATTAATGTGTAACAGGCCTGGAGACCAAGAAGGGGCAACTTTGGCAGATCCGAAATGAAGACAACTCCCCGAAATATGGAAGGCAGAGGACAGAGGAGATCAGAGCAAAGGAGACCACAGCCCAGAATACAGCCAAGGGGGACTCACTGAAGAAGAGAGAAAGGCTCTGGGTAGCTCCTCATCGACTCATGCCACACAGCAGAGGCCACGCGTCTCCCTGCAAAGAGACTACTGCAGCCCCACCTGAGCCCTACGGCCCTCAGAGGTGGGTGTCAGAGGCCCCATTTGCAGACCGCCCGCATCATGAGAGATGATGTGCACAGAACTAGAAGTCACCAAATATCAGAGGAAAACCAGCGCCAAGGAAGAGGAGCTCTGAATGCAAAGAGAACTAACACTCAAGGAGGCAGAAAAGAGGGAAAACAGAACAAAACATTAGAAACGATACATTCACGCATGGCAGAGCAACACTTCAGTCAACGATGGATGGCGTACATGATGATGGTCTCATAAGATCATAATGGAGGCCAGGCACAGTGGCTCACACCTGTAATCCCAGCACTTTGGGAGGCTGAGGAGGGCGGATAACCTGAAGTCAGGAGTTCAAGACCAGCCTGGCCAACATGGTGAAACCCCGCCTCTACTAAAAAAATACAAAAGTTAGCCAGGCGTGGTGGTACATGCCTGTAATCCCAGCTACTCGAGAGGCTGAGATAGGAGAATCGCTTGAACCCAGGTTGCAGTGAGCCGAGATTGCACCATTGCACTGCAGCCTGGGCAACAGAGCGAGACTCCATCTCAAAAAAAAAAAAAAAAAAGAGATTATAATGGAGCTGAAAAATTCTTATTGCCTAGTGATGTCATAGCCATAGCAAGGTCGCAGCACACGCTTTACTCCCGTGTTTGTGGAGAAGTTGGAGTAAACAAACCTACTGCGCTGCCAGTTGTATAAAAGTGCTGCATGGCACATGCAATTATGGATAGTATGTAATACTTGATAATGATAATAAAAAGCTATATTACTGGTTTATGCACTTACAGTACTATACTTTTTATCACTTTTTTTTTTTGAAACAGGGTCTTGCTGTGTTGCCCAGGCTGGAGTGCAGAGCCACAATCACAGGTCACTACAGCCTCAACCTCCTGGGCTCAAGCAATCCTCCCACCTCAGCCTCCTGAGTAGTTGGGACTACAGGCACATGCCACCACACCCAGCTAATTTATTTTATTTTTTGTAGAGATGGGGGCCTCACTGTGTTGCCCAGGTGGGTCTCAAACTCCTGACCTCAAGCGATCCTCCCAGCCTGGCCTCCCGAAGTGCTGAGACTGCAGGCATGAGCCACCAAGCCTGGCTTTATCATTATTTTAGATAATCCCTGAAGCCCCTCCCAGCTCCACCTCTAACCCCCGAAATGTGTCAGTCCAATTCTTGTATTCCCACTTATTAAAAAAAAAAAAAAAAAAAGTTAATTATAACATAGCCTCAGGTAGGTCCTCCTGCAGATCTCCTTCAGAAGAAGGCATTGTCACCATAGGAGATGGCACTCCATGCATGTTACCGCCCCTGAAGACCTTCTAATGGGACAAGATTCGTTTCTTTTTATCTTTTACTTTTTCTTTTTTTTTTTTTTTTTTTTTTTTTTTTGAGACAGAGTCTCGTTCTGTCACCCAGGCTGGATTGCAGTGGCACAATCTCGGCTCATTGCAACCTCCGCCTCCCAGGTTCAAGCGATTCTCCTGCCTCAGCCTCCTGAATAGTTGGGATTACAGGCACATGCCAACATACCCAGCTAATTTTTATATTTTTAGTAGAAATGGGGTTTCACCATGTTGACCAGGCTGGTCTTGAACTCCTGACCTCAAGTGATCTGTCCACCTCGGCCTCCCAAAGTGCTGGGATTACAGGTGTAAGCCACCGCGCCCTGCCAATGGGACAAGATTCAGAGGAGGAAGACAGTGATTCCGATGATCCTGACTCACGTAGGCCTCGGATAATGTAAGTGTTTGTGTCTCAGCATATAACTTAAAAATGTTAAAAAAATAAGAATTTAAAATATAAAAAAGTGTATTGAATAAGGCTATAAAGAAAATATTTTTGTACAGCTGTACGATGTGTTTGTGCTTTAAGCTAAGTGTTATTAGAAAAGAGCCAAAGTTTATAAAGTGAAAAAGTTGTTTAATATATTATTGAAGAAAGAAAAATATGTCTTATAAATTTAGTGTAGCCTAAGTGTACGGCATTGATAAAGTCCACAGTAGTGTACAGTAATGCCCTAGGCCTTCACACTCACCCACCACTTACTCATTGACTCACCCAGAACAACTTTGTGTCCTGCAAGTTCCATTCGTGGTAAGTGCCCTGTATAAATGTGCCATTTTTTATATTTCATGCCTTTTTTTTTTTTTTTTTTAGATGGTGCCTCGCTCTGTCACCCAGGCTGGAGTGCAATGGCACAATCTCAGTGCACTGCAACCTCTGCCTCCCAGGTTCAAGCGATTCTCCTGCTTCAGCCTCCCGAGTAGCCGGGACTACAGGCACGTGCCACCACACCCGGCTAATTTTTGTATTTTTAGTAGAGACGGGGTTTCGCCATGTTGGCCAGGCTGGTCTCGAACTCCTGACCTCAGGTGATCCACCCGCCTCGGCCTCCCAAAGTGCTGGGATTACAGGTGTGAGCCACTGCGCCCGGCCTATATCGTATTTTTACTGCACCTTTTCTATGTTTAGATACACAGATACTTACCATTGTGTCACAGTTGCCTACAGTATTCAGGACAGTCGTGTGCTGTGCGGATTTGTAGCTTAGGAGCAAAAGGATCTGCCATAGAGCCTAGGTGTGCAGTAGGTTACATCATGTAGGTGTGTGTAAGTACACTACTCTAGGATGTTTGCATAATGACAGAATTGCCTAATGACACATTTGTCAGAATGTATTCCTGTCATTAAGCAATACATGACTATAATTTACATCCTCAGAGACACACAAAAAAATTGTAAGTTGGGTGCAGCGGTATGCACCTGCAGCCCCAGCTACTCGGGAGGCCGAGGCAGGAGGAACACTCAAGCCCTGGAGTTTAAGGCCAGCCTGGACAACAAAATGAGACCCTGTCTTAAAATGTAAAGAAAGAAATTGGGCCGGGCGCGGTGGCTCACGCCTGTAATCCCAACATTTTGGAAGGCTGAGGCGGGTGGATCACTTGAGGTCAGGAGTTTGAGACCAGCCCGCGCAACATGATGAAACCCCATCTCTACTAAAAATACAAAAATTAGCCGGACATGGTGGCATATCCGTGTAATCTCAGCTACTCAGGAGGCTGAGGCAGGAGAATCGCTTGAACCCAGGAGGTGGAGGTTGTAGTGAGCCGAGATCGCGCCACTGCGCTCCAGCCTGGGGGACACAGTCAGACTCTGTCTCAAAAAGGAAAAAAAGAGAACAAAAATATAGGCACCAGACAAGCATCCTCAAACATGAAATAACTCAGAGAATATTGAGCCCTTCTTGAAAAATCCACCTGACAGTGTAATCCAATCACTCAAATGATGAATCGAAGTGAAAAACTCAGGAATGGACAAACTGTGCCAAATAAACTCATCATGAATAATAAAAAATTTTCAGGCTAACATGCCAAGGGGCTTATGGTTGCAGATGAGACTATAAACATTATAGATTACGACAAAGTAAAAATTGTGTAAGCAATAAAAGTCAGGAAGAGGATGAGGAGGTGGGGAAAACAATGACTCTGTTCTTTGTTACAGGGAGTCAATCTATTCTCTACTGTCCAAAACTCGAAATAAGCAGATTGTACCTTTACCGCAAGAGACAGTAGTTCCTGAAATGATTATTAACCACTTACTGATTTTCATAACCTCCTCTCTTAATTTTAGAGGGTTTTTTTTTTTAAAGGAACTGCAATATCTTTTGCTGAAAATACATTAATCTGACTGAGGTCTGGTATTCTTCTGTTTCACTTCGGTTTCTTTTTCTGACACTTTTGATTAAAAGTAAATATTATCATTTTAATGTCATCAATAAGATGTTGCCATTCTCTTAAAATTCCTTCTTTGTATGTATGTACAGCTTGTCTGGTTACTAACCTACCTATCTTTATACAGAGAGGTAGAGAGACATGTCAGCCATCTAATGACAATAGTAGTTGTCTATAGATGGAGGGCTGGGGAAGGCAATGTTAGTTTTCTTCCTTACACTCTTTGTATTGCTTGAATTTTAAATAATAAATGTTTATAATTTTCATTTCATAAAATGCAGTCATTAATTTTAGAAATTCGAAGATATACCAGCTAAATGTTAATGTAAAGAAAGACGAAATGGCAGTATTATTATTACTTTGCTTTCTTTTTAACCTTTGCTACTTCTTCCAGGAAGGAGTAGCAATGTTACTGTCAAATGAATGTGAAATTAAGGGAAAAGGCATTACAAGGAATGGAGCGGTATATTCATGTGGATAAAAAGCCCAACCACGGCCGGGCGCGGTGGCTCAAGCCTGTAATCCCAGCACTTTGGGAGGCCGAGACGGGCGGATCACGAGGTCAGGAGTTCGAGACCATCCTGGTGAACACGGTGAAACCCCATCTCTACTAAAAAATACAAAAACTAGCCGGGCGAGGTGGCGGCGCCTGTAGTCCCAGCTACTTGGGAGGCTGAGGCAGGAGAATGGCGTGAACCCGGGAGGCGGAGCTTGCAGTGAGCTGAGATCCGGCCACTGCACTCCAACCTGGGCGACAGAGCAAGACTCTGTCTCAAAAAAAAAAAAAAAGCCCAACCCACCAAAAACACATAATATTCATGAACATTTATGTACCTAATAACATAGCTTTGACATATATGAAGCAAAAATAGAAAGAGCACAATGAAAATCTAATAGATGAACAAGTATACTGGGAGATAAGATTTTAACACATCTGTCTCAGAAATAAAGGTGATAAAAGTAAATAAGGGTACATATTATTTGAATAACAATTAACAAGCTTAACTTAATAGCTATATAGAGAACTTTATATGCAACAAACAGAATACACATTTTAAAACACCCATACACTGAACACTCTGAAAATATGTGATCATTTATTATTAGACCACAAAACGATCTCAACAAATTTCCCCCCCGCCCCCCAAAAAAATCCACACAAAAATAAACACTAGCTAGCACACAGACCGCATTCTCTAACCATAATAAGAAATTAACAATAAAAGGTCATATTGAAACAGTTTCCCTGGAAGTCCTGTGGTCTTAGGAAAAGAACACAGCTCTTGGTATCAGGCCACAACTCAAACTCCAGTTCTGCCACTTACCAGGGTTCTGTAACTTTGGAAAGGCCCTTAACCTCACTATCCTCAAATTCCTCATTGTAAAGCAAGGATAAGCAAGAAATCCTCCCTAGGGCTGTGGTGAGGATTAAACTCAAAAAAATGTGAGTCCTCTCCTTCAGGGAACATGTTAAGTCTCTGTGAGAGTATGGATGCAAAAGGTCATGGCTGATACCAAATCACAAATGCAGAGAGGTAAACTGAGGTACCAGGAGGACAACTCAGAGAACAGACGTGAAATCATGATGCTCTCCACCTTCTAGATTCTTCACCTCTCCTCCGAGGACCCCTCATGCTCCCTAGAAGGAGACCCTGGAGAGAGAACAAGGGCCCTTACCTCGAGAACAACTCACGCAGGCTGTACAGCGGCCGGCCTCATCCAGGTAGTAGTCAGGTTCACACCGCTTCCTGCAGTCAGCAGGCCTCTGTGGGCACTGCTGTGTCGGGAACAGCCCTTGGAAAAGAAAGAGAAGCTCCAAGCCAGGCGGACTTAGCAAAGGCCTTACAACCCAATGCCCCACACCTCTCATCCCTGAAGCCCCTCCCAGCTCCACCTCCAACCCGCGAAATGTGTCAGTCCAATTCTTGTGTTATGGATGGAAGCCCTGACACCCAGGAGGGGCAACTGTAGCCTAAGGGCCCCTAGCAGGCAAGGAAAAGCAACATAGTTATAGAGAGCTGGGCCTGGGATTCTAGGGCTGCCATTTGCCAATTGCATGATAATGACCTTGTCAGCACTATTTTGTGTGTGTGTGTGTGGATACACAGTAAGTGTATATATTTAGCACTATTAAGTTAGTAATAGGACCTACCTCCTAGTGTTCTTGGAAGGACTGAATGGACTGCTAAGATAAATATGTATAAAGTACTACAGCAGTCCCTGGCGCCCAGCAAGCCCTATATGAGCACTGGTTGTCATTCTCTGCAGGGGTCTTATCTCACTCCAGGAATTAGTGGAGTCGTAACTTTAGACCATGAAAGTCTAGACCAAGCTTGTCCAACCCAGGACGGGCCGCATTCAACCCAGGACAGTTTTGAATGAGGCCCAATGCAAACTCATCAACTTTCTTAAAACTTTATGAGAGATTTTTTTTTTTTTTTTGCTCATCAGTTATGAGCTAAAACACTATCCTTAGTGTTAGACTAAATTCACTTCTTCCAATGCGGCCCAGGGAAGCCAACAGATTGGACACCCCTGTCACGAGGACCCTAATCCAGCCTGATTTAGAGATAAACAAGTCACCCAGCAATCACTGCCTACCTTGCTTCCAGGATGAACACATGACCCAAGCAGGCCAATCAGAATACTTCTTCCCATCAATATGCTTGTCTCAAGATTGCCACATGACCCAAGCCGGCCAATCAGAGTACTCCATGTTCCTCACCACTGTGATTGGTTTAGTATGGGCACATGACCCAGGCATGCCAGCCAATAAGCTGGATAAGAATCCAGTATCTACTGGATTCCTGGCTGAAAGGGCCGGGTAAGCCCAGAGCTGCCCAGGTCGTCACTGCCTAAGCCTGGGCATGGTGTGGGCAGGACTTGCCAAAGAAGGAGGTGACTCAGAAGCCAGCAGAAGCCAGAGTTGGAGAGAAATGGGCTCCTGAGGACATAATTCAAACATCTGAATGTAGGGTGTTCATGGACTTCTCTGTTATGGAGCCAATTATTTATCTTTTGTCTTGTTTGAGCCCTTTTGCCAGTTACAATGAAAATAATCTAGACCATGGGGTTCCCAATATTTATTGTGCCCCTAATCATTCTAAGGAAGCCTGTGGACCCTGCACAGAATCATGAATTCGTAAATAGAATATGTAGGAATACAGAGGAATCCAACTATATTAGAATATGGTTATCAAAGCATTAAACAAAATAACATAAGATATAGTAACAGGCCGGGCACGGTGGCTCACGCCTGTAACCCCAGCACTTTGGGAGGCCGAGGCGGGTGCATCACATGAGGTCAGGAGTTCAAGACCAGCCTGGCCAACGTGGTGAAACACCATCTCCACTAAAAATACAAAAATTAGCCGGGTGTCATGGCAGGCACCTGTAATCTCAGCTACTTGGGAGGCTGAGGCAGGAGAATCACTTGAACCCAGGAGGCGGAAGTTGCAATGAGCCCAGATCGCAACATTGCACTCCAGCCTGGGCAACAGGAGCGAAACTTCATCTCAAAAAAAAAAAAGACACAGTAACGTGATTCTTTGTAAACTCATTAAATAATAGGATAAAATAACTCCATAGTTTCAAAGCAGTGATGAGTCCAAACAACATTTCACAACATCTGCAGCCACTGTAATATAATATGAGAATACCTATGATTTCTGCTGATGACAAAGCTGTGTACTCCAATTACCACTATGCTTTGTTGACTTAATTCATAATGGGAGGAATTAATAAGGGAATTTTAGCTAGAAGCTAATTAAAATAATTGAATCCTTTGCCTCAGGTTCATGATCCCCGTGAAATCTACCTTTGAGAGTCCATGGACCCCAGGGTAAGCACCTTTGCCCTAGAACAACACACAAGAACCTCTCAAAAATACTAGCTTCAGACCGGGCGCGGTGGGTCAAACCTGTAATCCCAGCACTTTGGGAGGCCGAGGCACATGGATCATTTGAGGTCATAAGTTCAAGACCAGCCTGGCCAACATGGCGAAACCCCGTCTCTACTAAAAATTATCCAGGCGTATTTTTTTTTAGTAGAGACGGGGTTTCACTGGGTTTGCCAGGATGGTCTCGATCTCCTGACCTTGTGATCCGCCCGTCTCAGCCTCCCAAAGTGCTGGGATTACAGGCTTGAGCCACCCGGCCAGTATTTATTTTATTTTTATTTTTTATTTTATTTATTTATTGATACAGAGTCTTGCTCTGTTGCCCAGGCTGGAGTGCAATGGCAGGATCTCAGCTCACAGCAACCTCTGCCTCCCACATTCAAGAGATTCTCCTGCCTCAGCTGGGATTACAGGCAATCACCACCTCACCCGGTTAATTGTATTTTTAGTAGAGATGGGGTTTCACCGTGTTAGCCGAGATGGTCTCGATCTCCTGACCTCACAATCCTCCCACCTTGACCTTCCAAAGTGCTGGGATTACAGGCGTGAGCCACTGCACCTGGCTCAGGCAGATCACTTGAGGTCAGGAGTTTGAGACCAGCCTGGCCAACACGGTGAAACCTCGTCTCTACTGAAAATACAAAAATTAGCCAGGCGTGGTGGTGCACACCTGTAATCCCAGCTACTCGGGAGGCTGAGGCAGGAGAATCACTTGAACCCAGGAGGCAGAGGTTGCAGTGAGCAGAGATTGTACCACTGCACTCCAGCCTGGGCAACAAAGCAAGACCCTGTCTCGAAAAAAAAGTCAGCTCCTTGAGGATGAGTCTTTCCATGTCCACTCACCAATGCCTCCCCTATCATAGGGCCTCACACATATTTCATTAAAACATGTTCTGTCAACCTAATTCATACGGCGTTCCCCAGCCTGCACTCCCAGGCCTCACACGGTGCCTCCACCTTCCTAGTCTGGCATTCTAGTACATTGCTCACTTCATGCCGTCTCTACTGCAGCCAGTCTGGGCATCTTGATCTTTTCTCTGACATCCCTCATACATCCTGAATGTTGATATGGATTAAACTGTGTCTCCCCCAAAAAAAGATATTCTAGAATCCTAACCCCCAGTACCTCAGAATGTGATTTTATTTGGAGATAGGGGCTTTAAAGAGGCAATCCAGTTAAAATGAAGTCGCTAGGGTGAACCTAATCCAATCTGACTGGTGTTCTCATGAAGAGGGGAAATGTGGCCAGCGCGGTGGCTCACACTTGTAATCCCAGCACTTTGGGAGGCTGAGGCAGACAGATTACCTGAGTTCAGGGTTTCAAGACCAGCCTGGCCAACGTAGTGAAACCCCATCTCTACTAAAAATACAAAAATTAGCCGGGCATGGTGGCATGTCCCTGTAATCCCAGCTACTCGGGAGGCTCGGGCAGGAAAATCACTTGAACCTGGGAGGTGGAGGTTGCAGTGAGCTGAGATTACACCACTGCACTCCAGCCTGGGCAACAGAGGGAAACTCCATCTCAAAAAAAAAGAAAAAGAAAAGGGGAAATTTGGACATTGCCAGGCACAGTGCCTCATGCCTGTAATCCCAACACTTTAGGAGGCCGAAGTGGAAGGATCACTTGAGGCCAGGAGTTTGAGACTAGTCTGGGCAACATGGCAAGATCCCATCTACAACAACAGAAAATTAGCTAGGTGTGATGTGCACACTTGTACTCCTAGCTACTCAGAAAGGCTGAGGTGGGAAGATCACTTGAGCCCAGGAGTTAGAGGTTGCAGTGGGCTATGATGGTGCCACTGCACTCCAGCCTGGGTGATAGAGCAAAATCCTGTCTCTAAAACAATACAATACAGTACAGATAAAATAAAATAAATAAGAAAAGGGGAAATTTGGACACAGAGACAGACATGCACACAGGGAGAACGCCATGTGAAGACTGGAGTTATGCTGCCACAAACTAAGAAACTACTGGAAGTTGAGAGAGAAGCCAAGTCTTTCCCTAGAGCCTTGAGAGGGAGAATGGTCTTGCCAACCTCCTGATCTAAAACTTCTGGCCTCCAGAAGTATGAGACAATACATCTCTGTTGTTTAAGCCAGGGGTCCCCAGTCCCCAGATGGGGACCAGTACCAGTCCATGGCCTGTTAGGAACGGGGCCACACAGCAGGAGGTGAGTGACAGTGAACGAGCATTAGCTCCTGGGCCCCACCTCCTAACAGATCAGTGGCAGCATTAGATTCTCATAGGAGCGCAAACCCTATTGTGAACCGCACATGCAAAGGATCTAGGTTGCGCGCTCCTCATGAGACTCTAATGCCTGATGATCTGAGATGGAACAGTTTCATCTCAAAACCATCCCTGACCCCACTTCGTGGAAAAATGGTCTTCCACGAAACCAGTCCCTGGTGCCAAAAAGGTTGGGGACCACTGGTTTAAGCCACTCAGCCTGTGGTACTTTGTTACGGCAGCCCCAGCAAACTAACACAAACGTTCTTCCTGCAGGCTAAGTGGCTTCTCCATCTCCACGTCCACCCACTGGGAACCCTTCACACCCAGCTAGATCAGGTTGAAATACCACCTTCTCATGGAACTTTCCTGATCATCTGACCTCACCCAGATCCTCTCTCTGGGTCCTTTTAAAGTCACCCTCTCAGAACACCCACAGCCTGCTCTGCCAGGGTGCGGCAGACCAGACCTACCAAGATGTACCACCCCAGGAGCAGCTCCAACAATGGTTAATGGGCATTGGCAAATAAATACCCCAGCTCCCTCAGCCCTCAGCTGTTCTGCACTGGCTCCCAGAGGCCCCCAGAGGTATTAAGCCCCAGTTGCCCACAGCAGTAACTATCTTTCTAACACAACTTTATAAGCTGCCTTCCCTTCCCTCTGCCACTTCCCTACTTCCAAATTGGTGTTTCCAGCCATCACTAACTGTACTCAGATCTTTGCCTCAAAGTCTGTGCATCAGTCTGCTCAGGCTGCCATAACAAACTACCACAGGCAGGGTGGCTTAAACAACAGAAATTCATAGTCAGTTTTTGAGGCCAGAAGTCCAAAATCAAGGTATGTGCAGGGCTAGTTTCTTCTGAGCTCTTTCTCTTTGACTTATAGATGGACTGTGTTCCCCATGTCCTCCCACAGTCTTGTCTCTGTGTATATCTGTGTCCTAATTTCCTCTTATAAAGGCACCAGTCATACTGAATTTGGGCCTATCCTAGTGAACTTATTTTAACTCAATTGCCTTTTTAAAGACCCTGTCTCCAAATAAGGTCACATTCTGAGATTCTCGGGTTAAGACTTCAACATAGGAATTGGAATTGGTGGGGGGAGGGGGCACAATTCAGCCCATAACAGTCTACTTCTGGGGGAATTCAAACTATGGTACCCCCTTCTCTTACAGGCAGATAGAAAAGTCTCAAACTGGTATAATATTTGTCTTATTGAGATTGAGTTTGTGAGGGCAAGATGATAGCTGCCCTGCCCCCCATGGTTGAATCTCTAGGGTCTGATAGAATGCAAATACACAGAACATATTGGGTGAATCAATGAATGAATGAGTGGGTGGATAGGTGAGTAAATGGATGAGTGGGTGGGTAGGTGGGTGGATGGGTGGATGGATAGATGAGTGGGTGGATGGGTGGGAAGATGGGTAGATGGGTGGATGAGTAGGTTGGTGGGTGGATGGATGGATGAGTGGGTAGGTGAATGGATAAATGAGTAGGTGGATGAGTGGGTGGGTGGTTGGATGAGTGGGTGAGTGGATGGATGAGTGGGTGAGTGGATGGATGAGTGGGTGGGTGGATGGATGAGTGGGTGAGTGGATGGATGAGTGGTGAATGAATGGATGAGTGGTGAGTGGATGGATGAGTGGGTAGGTGGATGGATGGATGGATAGATGAAGGGTGGATAGGTGGGTAGATGGGTGGATGGACAGATGAGTGGAAGAACAGTGGATGAGTGAGTAGATGGGTGGATGGGTAGATGGATGGGTGGACGGATGGATGGATGGATGGATGGGGAAAGGTGGATGGGTGGGTAGATGGGTGGATAGATGGATGGGTTAGGGAAGAGTGCATGAGTGGGTGGATGGGTGGATGGGTAGAAGGATGGGTGGATGGATAGATGGGGAAGGGTGGATGGGCAGATAGATGGGTGGATAGATGGATGTGTTAGGGAAGAGTAGATGAATGGGTAGATGGGTAGATGGGTAGATGAATGGATGGACGGATGGGTGGATGCAGACCAGGGGTTTAGGGGCTTTTCCTCACTGTAAGCTCCCATTCTTCCTCCTTTGAAACTATCTTAGCACAGATACCCTCTGGAGTATCAGATATCTATAAGCATGTCACCTCCTCTACTAGTGGGTTGCTCCCAGGAGGCAGGACCTTGTACTTCTCTCCCCCAAATAACCCTATGTCCAACAGAGCTCAATAAATGCTTGCTGCATTGGGCCAGTCCTAATTCCTTCTACTGCCTTCTATTTCCTCCTTCCCACCCCCACATACTTCTTCCTACACAAAAGAACCCTGGTGGATTTTTCAGGCTTAAATAAAGACAAGACTAGGATGTACCTGCGAGTGGGGTGGGCAGGAGAGAGAGGCTGGCCTGACTTCAGCAGAGGGAGGTGCCAGGGGGACAATAGAAGCTTGGCCCTGTGAGGCAGCAGCTGGCTGTCACGAAGAGTATGCGGGGCAAGCCAGCCATATTCATTCATTCACCTATTCTTTCAAAAATGGAGAATCTACTATGTGCCAAGCCCTGGGCTCAGGGCTGGGGATCCTGCAGGAAGACGATAGACAAGTCATGACACATGGAAGGAGTGTTAGGAAAGTGGAACCATGGGAGGCACCAAGAGCCCAGAGCCAAGATCTTTGAGCTGCCTTGGGGCCATCCCACCATCCAACCATCATCCATCCAACAAATGTTTATTTCTCTTTTTTTTTTTTCTTTTGAGATAGAATCTTGCTCTGTGGCCCAGGCTGGGGTCAGGGAGGGCCTACACTTAAGTGGAGCCTGAGGAATGCAGAGTGTGTCAAGCACACAGGGACAGTGGGGGGCCAGGAGCTGCTGTGAGGGGGCTCTGCTGGGACAGTGTCAGAGGGCACAGGGGAGCCCAGCACACTCAGTTGAAGCCCAGGATGAAGAAGGACTGGGCGGGGGAGAGGGAGGCAGCAGGGACAGCAGCTGTCACGCCAAGTGGGCGTGCCCATGCACAGAGCTGGGCTTTACCCAAGGGCAGCGGAAGCTGGGGGAACCCACAAACCCCCTCCTCCTCCTCCTTCCTGTTCACAGCCTTTGGAGGAACCCTCAGCTCCTGGGACAAGATGGGATATACCTGCCATGCTCCCAACCTAACACTTGGCCTGGCCTCACATCCTCCCCCTGAACCTGGACAGGCCTCAGACATCTGCAGGAGAGACCCCTTCCTGTGGGGAGCGAGTCTGCACACAAAGGGAGGGTGGTCCAGGAAGACGGATAACAGGAAGGGCCTTGTAGCCCCCTCATTAGCTCTTCACTCGTAAACTCTTCTGCCTCCCAAATTTGAGACCTTGGGGGTCAGTATCAACTACAGCTGAAGAGCTCAGGAGACTGCACTGGGTGGTCATGTTCATGGCCTGGCTAAGCCACTGATTCGCATGTGACCTTGGGCAAATCCCTGAACCCCTCAATGTCCAAGTTTCCTCTCTGGGTTTCTTTTTTTTTCTTTTCTTTTCTTTTTTTGAGACGGAGTCTCGCTCTGTTGCCCGGGCTGGAGTGCTGTGGCCGGATCTCAGCTCACTGCAAGCTCCGCCGCCCAGGTTTACGCCATTCTCCTGCCTCTGCCTCCCGAGTAGCTGGGACTACAGGCGCCCGCCACCTCGCCCAGCTAGTTTTTTGTATTTTTAGTAGAGACGGGGTTTCACTGTGTTAGCCAGGATGGTCTCGATCTCCTGACCTCATGATCCGCCCATCTCGGCCTCCCAAAGTGCTGGGATTACAGGCTTGAGCCACCGTGCCCGGCCTCCTCTCTGGGTTTCTTATCAGGATTGAAGAAACTAAGGTGGGTAAAGGGCCCAGCCCAGTGGCCAGCACATAACGCACTCCATCAGCATGAATCATGGTCATTGTTATGAGTCAGTGAATGAGCTCCCTGTCACCAAGAGTATGTAAGCAAAGGGCTGGAGACCTGCTCTCAGGAATGCTGGAGAGGGCATCACAGGCCTGGGTGCAAGGATGGATTCGATGACACCTCCACTTTTCAATCTCAAAGGTCTCTCAGCTTCCTTCCTCCACCAACCCGCCCACGTGCAAACCCGGCCACACAGCTGAGTGCTGTCTGCAGAGGGTGGGCAAAATGTCAAAAAATTTCCCCGAGAGATCAAAGAAGGGGTTTTTGTGGGTTTTTCATTTTTCCTCTCTGGCTACCCGGAAGCACAAGGTCAATAAAACTCCAGTAAAATGCCCCACCCACCACACCAATATGGAGTACTCAGCCCCAACTGGCACTGGGCCTTGGAGAGGGGAAGTGGAGAGAAGGGAGCCCCCTCTTCCTAAGTCACAGCTTTTAAGTGGAGGAAGCCTGGGACCTGAGATGTCATTTTTCTCTCCACCCACTGCCCATCAAGGCCCTGTCAGGCTGGGGTCAAAGCAGCCAGAAGAGGGTGAGAAGGAAGTGTCTTTCTCCTTGTGGCTGGGACTGTAGGTCCCATGAAAAGTCATAGAGCACTGCGGGCCACTCCATTCCAGAGGATAAAAACCACAGCAAGCGGGCCCTGGGAGAAATGAGTGGCAATCGCCACCAAGCCTCAGGCTAGCAAGGGAAGGCCTCATGGAGGAAGGGGTTCCAGAATTACAGCAGGTAGGGACTGTGGGGAGGGCATCCCAGATGGGGACAAAGGCCCAGAAACTAGGCCTGGCACAGTGGCTCATGCCTGTAATCCCAGCACTTTGTGAGGCCAAGACTGGCAAACCACTGGAGGTCAAGAGTTGGAGACCAGCGTGGCCAACACAGTGAAACCCCATCTCTACTTAAAACACAAAAACTAGCTGGGTGTGGTGGCACATGCCTGTAATCCCAGCTACTTGGGAGGTTGAGGCAAGAGAATTGCTTGAACCTAGGAGGCAAAGGTTCCAGTGAGCCGAGATCGCACCACGGCACTCTAGCCTGGGCAACAGAGTGAGATTCTATCTCAAATAAAGATGTAAATAAGTAAAAAGGCCCAGAGACTTGAACGCATGCAGCAGTTCCTGTAGAATGGCCAAGGGAGAAGAAGTCGGAAAGGTGAAAGATGACCCCATTATAAGAATGAGAAGCCAGGTGTGGTGGCTCAAGTCTGTAATCCCAGCACTTTGGGAGGCCAAGGCCGGCGGATCACCTGAGATCAGGAGTTTGAGACCAGCCTGACAACATATAGAAACCCTGTCTCTTGGAGGCCGAGACGGGCAGATCACGAGGTCAGGAGATCGAGACCATCCTGGCTAACACGGTGAAACCCCGTCTCTACTAAAAAAATACAAAAAACTAGCCGGGCGAAGTGGAGGGTGCCTATAGTCCCAGCTACTCGGGAGGCTGAGCCAGGAGAATGGTGTAAACCCGGGAGGCGGAGCTTGCAGTGAGCTGAGATCCGGCCACTGCACTCCAGCCCAGGCAACAGAGCGAGACTCCGTCTCAAAAAAAAAAAAAAAAAAAAAATTAGTCAGTCATGGTAGCACATGTCTGTAATCCCAGCTTCTTGAGAGGCTGAGGCAGGAGAATCACTTGAGGCGGAGGTTGCAGTGAACCAAGATTGCACCACTGCACTCCAGCCTGGACTACAGAGAGAACTCTATCTCAAAAAAGAGAGAGAAATAAACGTTTGTTGGATGGATGATGGATGGATGGATGGATGGATGGATGGATGGATGGATGGATGGATGGATAAGTAGATGAGAAAATAGCCAGGAGAGGGGGTTGTATGGATGAGGGGGTGAATGGGAAGATAATTGGAGGGATATGGGAAGGGGGTGGTGCTATGGACTGAATTGTGTCCCCTACAAAGTTCATATGTTAAATGTGTTGAAACCCTAACCCCCAGTGTGACTGTATTTGGAGAAAGGATTTTTAGGAGATAATGTTAAATTAGATCATAAGGATGGGGCCCTAATCCAATGGGATTGGTGGCCTTATATGAAGAGGGCAAGAAAGAGAAAGAGAAAGAGAGAGAGAGAGAGAGATCTTCCCACCATGAGAAGACTGCCATCTGCAAGCCAAGAAGACAGCCCTCACCAGAAACCAAACCCTGCAAAAACCTTGATCTTGGACCTTCAAGCCTCCAGAACTGTAAGAAATAAATGTCTATTGTTTAGGTCACCCAGCCTACAGTATTTTGTTATGGCAGCCCCAGCAAACTAATACAGGTGGGTGGATGGATAGGGGCTGGATGAGAAGAAAAATGGAAAGGGGATGGAAGGGGGTGGGTTAGTGAGTGGTTAAAAAGATGGGTGGGTGGGTGGGTAGGTACATGGATGGATGGGCAGGTGAGGGGGACAGGTACTTGGATGCGTGAGTGGATGGCCGACCAGTGAAGCACTGAAGAAATCAGGGGACCCACCTGATAGATCATCCAAATCAACACTAAATCAAAAATAAAAGGAAGAAAGTCCAATAGCATCCAACCCACTGCTCTTGCCCGTACAATGACTACTTTGAATCACTGTTGAAAACACAAATCAAAATCAAATACAAAAACATCAAACTCTTTCTAAGAATGTTTCCCTCTGTCCTTTGGTGGCCTGAGCATGAGGCTGATCTGAATCTCGTGGGGAAGTTAAGAGGCCACAAGTCTAGGAACTGACTGACCCAGGTTCCCACACAGCTCCAGTGGAATACCCCTGATGGCCATAGCCTGTCACCACCCTCCAGACAGCACAGCTGGGAGGATTAGGTGGTGGGTGGATGGACCCCTCCGCCGCCATCGTCGGAAGCCCTCCAGGTGATGCCCGCCCACTTGCAATGGCCTGTTTTCCTCAAAGCAAGACAATGAACCAGACACACACAGACTCCCTCCCACCCTTGCTGGCACAGCTAAGGCTGATGTCCTCGTGACAATCTCTGTTCCTGGAGGTCAGAGACCACGAGGGCATCGTTATGTCCTGCCCCACCCATCTAAGACCACTGGTTGTGCCTCGGAGCTTTTGATAATAACCACAGGGGCAGAAATGCCTCACGACCCTCTTCCAGCTGCTTATCTCCTCGGGCCTAAGCATTAGCTGCAAAATGGAAAGAACAACACTCGCCCAGCTCCAGAAGGATTTCCTGGTAATGGACTAGAAGTCAATCACGGTGCTGGGGGTGGCCAAGCATTCCAGAAAGGGAGCTCTAGTCTGGGAGTCCGGTCTCAGAGAAATCTACTGTTCGGGTTGTCCTGGGATAAATGAGTGTTCTGAGCTGGAGCAGTCAAGAACTGCAAAGAGGCCAGGCATGGTGGCTCACGCCTGTAATCCCAACGCTTTGGGAGGCTGAGGCATGAGGACTGATTGAACCCAGGAGTTCAAGAACAGCCTGTGCAATTAGCGAGACCTTGTCTTTATTTTAAATTAATATAAAAAAAAAATTAGGCCCAGCGCAGTGGCTCACGCCTGTAATCCCAACACTTTGGGAGGCTGAGGCGGGTGGATCACCTGAGGTCAGGAGTTTGAGACCAGCCTGGCCAATATGGTGAAACCCTGTCTCTATTAAAAATACAAAATTAGCCAGGTGTGGTGGTGCATGCCTGTAATCCCAGCTACTTGGGAGCCTGAGTCAGGAGAATCGCTTGAACCTGGGAGGCGGAGGTTGCAGTGAACCGAGATTGCGCCGTTGCACTCCAGCCTGGGCAACAAAAGCAAAACTCCGAAAGAAAGAAAGGAAAGAAAGGGAAAAGGAAAGAAGGAAGGAAGGAAGGAAGGAAGGAAGGAAGGAAGGAAGGAAGGAAGGAAGGAAGGAAGGAAGGAAGGAAGGGAGGGAGGGAGGGAGGGAGGGAGGGAGGGAGGAAAGAAAGAGAGAAGGAAAAGGAAAGAAAGAACTGCAAAGGGCTTCCAGACCCCAGAAATAAAGGGTGGTCAGAGGATGTCGACAGCCCAAGCTTTGAGGTCTCTGAGCTCTGGGCCCCAGCCCTAGATCATTCCACCATTTCCCAACTGTGTTACCCTGGTCATCAAGGGAAGTGGCTGGAGCTTAACCTTGCCAAGCCCCAGTAGCCTCATTTGCAAAATGAGTGTAATAAAGGATCATTGCAAGCACTTAATGAGATGATGCAGTGCATATAAAGGTCTTGGACTCATGGATAGTAAGTGTCCAAAAAAGGGCAGCTCTAAGTTAAAAATAAAAACTCACGGAGATGGACTTTCTTGTGGCAGCAACAAACACAGTCTCAATTCTACAGCCCTAACCTCTGACAGAGTCTCTGGACTCTGCAATGCCAGGAATGACCTGCAGAAAACTGTAGCCAATTATGATAATGACGGTTGGCTCCAATTTCCCCACTCATCAATCCCCCAAGAGGGTCATCAATTGAGGACAAATTTCCCCCCTTCTCCCCACCCCCAGCGCCCCCACTCACCCGTGGGGCAGCGGTAACAGCACCTCCTGACAGCCTTGTCATAGTAGTGGCTGGGGTTTCCACGACAGGTGTCCTCGAAGGGTCGATCCTAGTAGGTCAGAAAAGCTGGTGAGGCCAGGTGGATCCCAGATATCCATACTCCCTCTGTCCCCACCAGTCCCAGGAGGCCTGAGACAGAGTTTTGTATTATCGAAGAGAAATCAGGACAAGAACTCCTGATTCCACAAACCCACACTGCCCTTGGGCTTACCCCCTGCTACTCCAGCTGAGGCCAGAAACTTTAGCATCTCCCTTGACTCTCTCCTCTCAAACAACCCATCAACAAATTCTCCTAGCCCTTTTCATACCATAATCATCACCACCTTCACCTGGGGCCAGTCACCATCCCCTCGCCCTGGGATTAACATAGTTGCTTCCTACCTTGTCTCTGGGGTGGACCCAACAATACACATTTCTGGTAAACTTATTTGTTGAAGTCTAACACACCCGTACAAAAAAGTGCACAGATCTCAAGTTACAGCCAACTGCATTTTTACAAGATGAATGCACCGTGCAATCAGCACCCAACTCATCAAACAGGATCTTGCCAGCCCCAGCTCCTCCCTCATCCCCGCTCCCACACACTCCTCCCAAAAGGCTGATTTCTATCCCTCTATTAGTGTTGACTGCTTTTGGATTTTACATAAAGTAGAATTACACAGTCCATTCCCCTGCAACCAGCCTCTTTCATTCAGCATTATATTGTGAGAATCATTCGCATTGTTGCAAATAACAGTTGCTCATTTCTGTCCATTGCTTTGCAGTATAGCATTGCACAAATATGCACAATTTATTTGTCTAATCTACTTTTTTTTTTTTTTTTTACTTTGTTGAGACAGAGTCTTGCCCTGTTGCCCAGGTTGGAGTGCAGTGGCATGATCTCAACTCACTGCAACTTCCACCTCCTGGGCTGAAGTGATTCTTGTGCCTCAACCTCCCAAGTAACTGAGACTAAAGTTGTGTGCCACCACGCCCAATTAGTTTTTGTATTTTTAGCAGAGAAAGAGTTTCACTATGTTGGTCAGGCTAGTCTTGAACTCCTGACCTCAAATGATCCACTCGCCTTGGCCTCCCAAAGTGCTGGGATTACAGTGTATGAGCCAGCACTCCGGGCCTGCTCTCAATAGACATTCCACTTTTTGGTTATTATGATAGTGCTGCTGGGAACATTCCTGTACACATGTTTTAGTGACCAAATGTACATGCTTCTGTTGGCTATATACCTAGGAGTGGAATTCCTGGAGCATAAGGCATGCTCAGTTCTGATAGATTCTCCATCCAGGCTTCTAAAGCAGTCGTACTAGTAAGTACTTCCCTGCAGTGTCTGAGGATTCCAATTGTTCCACTTCCTTGTCAGCACTTGGTGGTGTCAGTTTTTAAAACTTTCACCATCTTGTTGGATCTGTAGTGATACCTCATTGTGGTTTTTATTTGCATTTCTCTGATAAGTAATGTTGTTGGGCACTTTTTCCCATGTTTATTAACCATTTAGGCATTCTTTTTTGTAAGATGCCTATTCAGGTCTTGTGGCCATTTTTTTTAATCGGGTTGTCTGGCTTTTCTTATTGATGTGTGAGAGTTCTTTACATATTCTAGATACATGGCTTTTGTTGATTATATGCACTGCAAGTATTTTCTTGCATCCTCTGGCTTGCCTTTTCACTTTCTTTATGGAGGCTTTTGATGAACAGACATTCTTAGCTTTAATAAATTACATACACTAATCTTTTCTTTTATGGTTAATGCCTTTTTTTGTCCGGTTTAAGAAATATTTGCCCACTCAATGTCACTTAGATATTCTCCTACATTAACTTCTAGATGAGATCGTTTAATCGTTCATATTCAAGTTTCATTCTTGTGCATGGTGTGAAGTAGGGGTCAGAGAGGCTCACTCTTTTCAGGAAGGTGTGGTTTTTGTTTTGTGGGTTTTTGTGGGGTTTTTTTTTTTTTTTTTTTTTTTTTGAGACAGGGTCTTACTCTGTTGCCCAGGCTAGAGTGCAATGGTGCAATCATGGCTCACTGCAGCCTCAGCCTCCCAGGCTGAAGTAGTCTTCTCTTTTGCCTCAGCCATCCAAGTACCTGGGGCCACAGGCATGCACCCCCACACCCAACTAATGTTTTATTTTTTTGTAGAGACTGGGTCTTGCTATGTTGCCGAAGTTGGTCTCAAACTCCTGAGCTCAAGTAATCCTCCTGCCTCAGCCTCCCACAGTGCTGGGATTACAGGCGTGAGCCACCTCACCCAGCCTCAAGAAGATGTGTTTTTAACAAGCCCCCTATGTGTTTCAAGGGTTCTTTGAAAGTGAAGCCCCATCATAAGAAAGGATTCAAGAGAGGAAATTCTCTGTTGAGATCCCAGGGAAGGAGTTTTGTCTTTCCAGATGGAATGACAGGTAATCCAGGATGTGGAACTTCTGGGGTGGAAAGAAAGGGAGAAGGGAAACAGGAAATGAGGCAGGAGGCAGGGAGGGAGCCTTGTCGCATTTCCATGTCTTCAGCATCCAAGATGGTGCCTGGCAGAAAGGAGGCGGCCCCTGGTGCAATGTGGGGCTTTCTTGGTTTGAGGAAGGGAAGCAGAAGCCACTTTCCCCCAGGAGAGAGGCCTGGCTGGCCTAAGGGGCTGCCTGACTCTTCTCTCCACTCAAGGGAACAGTGAAGTTTCCGGCATGTTCAGGAAGCAGCAGAGAGCAGCAGCATGGCTGGAAGGTGGATACATGGGGTGTTGGTTACATCATTCTTTTTTTTTTTTTTTTTTTTTTTTGCATGTCTGAAACATGTCACCATATTAATTTGAAATAATACATGAACCTGATATTTGCCCAACAGTCACATGGCGCTTGGGTGGTCTCCATTCTCATTTAATACAGAGCCCAGGGCCTTGAGGACACCTCCTCCCTCCAGCATTAGAGGAGAGTGTCCACTCTTAAGTCACCCCAAGGGCTCCTGGGAGCCTTTCCAGGGGGCAGGAAACTGCCAGGATACCCGAAGTGCTCCTAACCCACAGCATCTCACTGAGTGAGTTCAGTAGTCTGTGCCTGGGGCTGGCTGGAGGTGTGAGGGCTCACCTGCAAGGCCTGCTGAGTGTGGGAACATTCTGGGTCCTTGTCCTGGGTCTCCCCTCCCGGCCTGTCTGCTAATCTCACTGACAGCTACCGAGTCTACAGGGACCATGGCCCCAGGCCTTGCTCACTCTGCTGGGGCCTAGAACACACCCGGGGGGCTCTGGCCACTTATGTCTCCCTCCTGCCACCACACCTGGGTCCATGGAGGGGTAGGGGGGTGCAGAGAATGGGGAGCCCATGGTATTGCACATTACCCCCGCCGAGTCTGGCCTTGGGTGCCTGCTTTCACACAACTCCTCCTTTTCACACCCCTAGCTCTTTGGGGCCAGATCACTATCCCATGTTACAGATCAGGAAGCTTCAGCCTAGAGAGGTGTAGCCACCTGCCCAAGGTCACACAGCAACTAAGTGCAGAAAGGTTTGAGCTTCACTGTGTCCCCAATTCTCTCCCATCTCTAGGCCACAAGCTACCCATCTTTAAAATGAAAAAAATCCCAGGGCTGGGCACTGTGGCTCATGCCTGTAATCCCAGCACTTTAGAAAGACGAGACGGGAGAGTCACCTGAGGCCAGGAGTTCAAGACCAGCCTGGCCAACATGGTGAAACCCCGTCTCTACTGAAAATACAAAAAAAATTAGCCTGGCGTGGTGGTGGGTGCCTGAAATCCCAGCTACTCAGGAGGTTGAGGCACAAGAATTGCTTGAATCTGGGAGGCGGAGGCTGCAGTGAGCTGAGATCGCACCATTGCACTCCAGCCTGGGCAACAAGGGTGAAACTCCATCTCAAAAAAATAAATAAAAATAGGTATTAAAACCCCGAATATCCTCGAAAGAGCGCTCCCAGGAGAAACAAGCTTGACCATTCTGCTGTCAGGTTCCCTCTGACCACCAAGTCTGCCATGAAGAAGATAGAAGACAACGACACACTTGTATACACTGTGGATGTTAAAGCTGACAAGTACCAGATCAAATAGGTTGTGAAGAAGCTCTGTGACATGGATGTGGCCAAGGTCAGCACCCTGATTCGGCCGGATGGAGAGAAGAAGGCATATGGTCCACTGGCTCCTGATTACAATGCTTTGGATGTTGCCAACAAAACTGGGATCATCTTGGCTGGGCGCGGTGGCTCATACCTGTAATCCCAGCACTTTGGGAGGCTGAGGCCAGCGGATCACCTGAGGTCAGGAGTTCGAGACCAGCCTGGCCATCGTAGCAAAACCCTGTCTCTACTAAAAGTACAAAACTTAGCCAGGAGTGGTGGTGCACGCCTATAATCCCAACTACTCAGGAGGCTGAGGTGGGAGAATCCCTTGAACCCAGGAGGCGGAGGTTGCAGTGAGCCGAGATTGCGCCACTGCACTCCAGCATAAGCAACAGAGTGAGACCCTGCCTCAAAAAAAAAAAAATAGAAAATTAAAAAATAAAGAAGTGATAATAATATGTGTATACATAAAGACAGTGAGAACACAGATGTACAAAGCCATATATGTAAATAGCGTCTCAAGGACACCAAACGCTGGGAGGTGGCAGCTTATTTTCAACAATAATTCTTGGTAAATCCATAGTTTGCCACCGGAGGGCAGTCTTCTTGCTGTGCGGAGGGGTCATGGGATCTCAGCTGGGATGTCCAGCCTGTGCCTCTCAAAGCCCCTTGAAAGGAGGAGCAGAGGACTTGGGGCCCCATTTTCCATGTGGGGCTGGGCGAGGAAGGGGCACTCCCTTCCCCTCACACAGGCCCTTTACCTGTCCCAGCTCCTGGTGGAGAAGGAGGCAAGGACCCGGGCGTCTGCCGCCGCCCAGAGAAGTCTCGCCCTGTGGATTTCCAGGCCCACCCTGCCTGGCTCATCAGCTCCTGCTGCCCTGGGGAAGAGGGAGAGGGAGGGAAGAGGGAGAGGGGAGCTAGGATGTGCCCCTGCCTGCGAGGGAAGAAGGGATCAGAAAGTGAAGAGTGGGAGGGGGAAGCCCAAGGACTGGAGGGGGGCTTTTGGGTGGAGTTCCCCGCAGGTTCAAGGCAAAGTGAGGTGTCCACAAAGTAATGAGCTGTGCAGCCGGAGGCCCTTGGCCCCACCTTAGTAGCAACAAGATAAAGAGAGGGTGGCCTAAAACCTTACCATTTCTAGGCCGGTCTATTTTCAGGTTGGTTTGGTTTTCCCTACAAGACCAGTTAAAGTTCACTTTCAAAAAGCCCCACCTGGTCTCAGCCGGACCATACCTGTGGGAGACAAGTCTAGAAGTTGTGGGGTGGGTGGGGAGTCGGATCAAATGCAAAATCCCCGAAGGGGCCAGAGCTGAGCAGGGCCAGTGAGGTAAGTACCCCTCCCCTCCCAGTCTCCAGGGGATCTCCACCACTGTGTGCTCCATTATTCAAGGTGAGGCCCCAGGCCAGCAGCGGGGGCACCACCTGGGAACTTGTCAAAATGCAGAACCCCAGACCTCCCTAATTGGAATCTGCATTTTAACAAGTGCCCCAGGGAGTCCGAGATGCTCTGGCCTAGCAGAAGCTGAGCAGAAAGAAGTGCAAATGCTGGATGGTTTGCTTTCCATAGCAAAAGTAATTCTAATAGCCAATTACTGCCAACCCATTTTACAGATGGGGAGACTGAGATATAAGGATGAGAAAGCTGCCCAAAGTCACACAGCTGGTCAGTGTTAGAGCCAGTATTTGCCACGTGCTCTGATCTGCCAGCTTCTGCTGCCTGGGGTGGGGGGTGTGCTGTAGTCCAGAATTACAGCAGGTAGGGACTATGGGGAGGGCATCCCAGATGGAGACAGGCATGTCCAAAGGCCGAGAAACTAGGCCCAGCACAGAGGCTCTGAGATCCCTACTCCCCACTCCCCATGAGACTGAGGTGGGTGGTTTGTTTGTTTGTTTTAAGACAGAGTACTCGCTCTCTCTGTTGCCCAGGCTGGAGTGCAGTGGCGTGGTCTTGGCTCACTGCAACCTCCACCTCCTGCGTTCAAGCGATTCTCCTGCCTCAGCCTCCCAAATAGCTGGGACTACAGGTGCCTGGCATCACATGTGGCTAATTTTTGTATTTTTAGTAGAGACGGGGTTTCACCATGTTGGCCAGGCTGGTCTCGAACTCCTGACCTCAACTGAGCCACCCACCTCACAGCCTCCCAAAGTGCTGGGATTACAGGAGTGAGCCACCATGCCTGGCCGAGACTGACTGCTTTTTGAAATGCTTGCTTCTCCCTGGCCCCCAACCCATCACTAGTTCTGTTTAACCTGCAGTTTTACCCCCACATCTACCAGCTCTTCCTCACCTTCCCGCCATCTGGACTTGACAGTGGCCACCTGAGGGTCTCCTCTCATCTACCCCATCCACCGCACCCAGCTCCCAGTGCAGACACCAGACTGATCTTTTGAAAACATGATCTACTGTCTTCCCCTCTATCCTATTGAAGACCCTCAGATGGCTTCCAACCCAGCTAAGAATAAAGCCCAAAGTCCTGTGTTCGCTTCTATAGCTCATGTACTAAAATTGGAGCAATACAGAAATTAGCATGGCCCCTGCATAAGGATGATACAGAAATTCATGGAACAGTCCATATAAAAAAAAGAAAAAAAACCAAAGTCTTAACAGTGGCCCAGGAGGCCCTGCCCTCCTTGCCTGCCTGTGAAGTCCCTGGTACTCTCTCCTACCAGCCTCTTTTTGCCACTGGCACCCCACGGGCACCCCACTCCCTGCGGCAGCCTGTGCATGCTGTTCCCCTGCCTGCACCGGTCCCTAAATCCAGTGCACCCCCATTCATCCTTGGGACCTCACTCATGAGGCCACTTCCTCTGGGAAGCCCTCTCTGATCACCCCCATCCAGGTCATGTGCTGTGTCCCTACTGGAAGCTCTAGGGGACTGTTGGTTTCCTTGCTCACTAAGGTTGTTGGCAGAATTCAGTTCCTTGTGGTTGTAGGACTGAGGTCTTGTTTCTTTTCTGACAGCCAACTAAGGGCTGTTTCCTGCTTCTAGGGACTGTGGCATCCTTTGGCTCAAGGCCCCCTTACTCCATCTGCAAAACCGGCAATGGTGAGCTGAGTCCTTCTCACATCACATTTCTCTCTTTGCCTCTATCATCTTTCTCTAACACAGCCAGGAAGGGTTATCTGCTTTTAAGGACTCATGTGATTAGATTGGGCCCACCCTGATAATCCAGGATAATCTTCCTGTCTCAAGATCCGTAGTCTCGGGTTCCAAGGATTAGAATGTGTGAACATTTGGCTGGGCGCAGTGCCTCTCACTTAAAATCCCATCTCTTTGAGAGGCTGAGGCAGGAGGATCACTTGAGCTCAGGAGTTTGAGACCAGCCTGGGCAACACAGCGAAGGAGAAAACCCGTCTCTACAAAAGATACAAAAATTAGCCGGGCATGGTGGAATGCACCTGTAGTCCCGGGAGGCTGAGATGGGAGAATCTCTTGAGCTGTGGTTGGGCCACTGCATTCCAGCCTGGGTAACAGGGTGAGACCCTCTCCTAAATTAACAAAGTAGAACGTATGGACATTTTAGAGGACTATGAGTCTGCCGCCACACCCCCGCTCCTAAGCAACCACTAGACTATATCACCACATGCCGAACTCGGTCACCTCCTAACTGTGGGACCCTGAACCCCTCTCTCCACACCGAGTGCTCACTTGAGCTCCAGACCAACAGACTACCTGAAACTAAAGTCATCCTTCTCCCCCTTCTTTAAATACACCCACAGGTACACAGGGTCCATCCCTGGCCACAGGCAGCACCTCTCACAGTTGTCCCATCTGCAAGCAGGTGCCGAGTTGAGCTTCCCCCAGTTCTGCACAGCTGAGGAAGAGCGTGCGGGGCCCCATGCTGCCTGGCCCCAGGGTTGGAGGTAAAACCCAAAGACAGTGGACACGGAAACGGCATAGAGGGGGGAGCCTGGAGTCCCTGGCTGGAAGGAACTCAGGGACAGGCAAGCACCTTGAAATAATGTTTGTGTAAGAGTTGAAGAAAGAAGGAAAAAACATGAAAAGTGGCTTACCAGTCAAAGACAGGTTTATTTTAGAAAATAAAACTGAGAGGGGCTTCTGGCCAGTTTCGGTCAGCAGCATTTTCTCTTACAGACTAAGGGTATTTAAGGGTTCTGGGAGGGGCGCTTATCGCAGGCTAGGAATGTTTGTGTATGGAGGAGAGTTTTACTGTGTGCTGGGAATGTCTGTGGTCATAGGGAAGGTTATCTCGGGGCTGGCATGTCTCTGGTCGGACAGGGGTGTTTATCTTAGTGTTGGAATGTTTTTCGTTGGAGGTGTCATTTGTGGTTTATGGTCATGCTGACATTAGCCATTAGGCTGATGTTTTGGGGTTGGATTTAGGTGGTTTCTAATCAAGGAGAACTTAAAATGGCGATGCTTGTCCAAGATGGTGACACTCCTGCTCTGTCAGTTAGCAAGAATCATACCATCCTCACTGGGTACCTACTGTCGTGTGGGATGGAAGAAGGACATGAGAGGGGGTCTGTGGTCAGCAGAATAGCACCCCCTAAAGATAACCACTTCCTAATCCCCAGGACCTAGGGTGACATATTCATATATGTGCTCATATACGTCACCCTACATGGCAATGGGGAATCAGGGTGGTAGATGGTGTTGAGGTTGTGAACCCGCTGACTTTGAGATGGGAGATTCCCCCTGGATTATCCAGGTGAGCCAGTGCAATTTAAGGGAACTTAAAAATGCAAGAGGGAGGCAAAAGAGAGAGTCAGGGAGTCAGAAAAAGAGATGAGCACGGAAGCTCTTCACTGTCACTTCCCAAATACGTTTCATCAAATGCTGGGGCTACAGGATAGTAACAGATGACAGGCAAAAGAACAAGGCCAGGCGCAGTGGTTCACACCTCTAATCCCAGCATTTTGGGAGGCCAAGGTGAGAGGATTGCTTGAGCCCAGGAGTTCAAGACCAGCCTGAGTAACATAGCAAGACCCTATCTTTATAAAAAAAAAAAAAAATTTTTTTTTTAGACGGAGTCTCACTCTGTCACCCAGGCTGAAGTGTAGTGGTGCAATCTCGGCTCAGTAACCTCTGCCTCCCAGGTTCAAGCAATTCTCCTGCCTCAGCCTCCCAAGTAGCTGGGATTACAGGCATGTGCCACCACACCTGGCTACGTTTTGTATTTTTAGTAGAGATGGGGTTTCAGCATGTCTCAAACCCATAACCTCAAGTGATCCACCTGCCTCGGCCTCCCAAAGTGCTGGGATTACAGGCATGAGCCACTGTGCCCGGCCTAAAAATTAAAAAAAATTTAAAAATTAAAAAATTTAATTAGCTGGGCATGGTGGCACGTGCCTGTAGTCCCAGCTACTCAAGGAACTAAGGTGGGAGGATTGTTTGAGTCCAGGAATTTGAGGTTACAGTGAACTACGATTGCAACACTGCACTCCAGCTTGGGTGACAGAGTGAGACCCTGTCTTATAAATAAATAAACAAACAAAAATAATCACTGGAGTCCAATTGAGAGATTTCCATTTCAGATCACGGGGCCTCTCAGAGCCTTTGATGTGCTTTCTTACTCTCTGATTCTCCAAGGAAGGATATGGGGGCTAGTCAGAAAAATCTGCAATGTTTCTCAAACTTCGTTGGCCATAGAACCTTTTTTTCTCAGAACTGCCATTGCCAGAAAGTGACTTTGGGAAATGTTGCCTTTGGCACTAGGGAAGCATTAAAGGGTTTCAGGACCATTCATGTGGTGGAGAGGTGGACAAGATAGAGAAGAGCCAGTCCATTTTACCAAGATCATGTCTTGAGTCCAAATTTAGCAAACTGCTTGATCCTCACTTCCCACTGAGAAATCCCTCCTGCCCCACAGAAATCCCATGCCAGCTCCATGAGCCAATTGTTCAGACTGCAGCGATCCTGAAGGTTCCAGGGCCGAAGCAAGTGTTAGAGCTACATCCTTAGCTACACCTCAGATGGGGTAAAACCCACCCAGCCCTGAAGTACGTTCCCAGGCAGCAACAGCCACCACAGGATGATGGCAGCTACAAAGAAAAATGTAGTGGGCCAGGCGCGATGGCCCCCACCTGAAGTTGCAGCACTTTGGGAGGCCGAGGCAGGCAGATTATTTGAGGTCAGGGGTTTGAGACCAGCTTGGCCACCATGGTGAAACCCCATCTCTAGTAAAAATACATGAAAATTAACCGGGCGTGGTGGTGAGTGCCTGTAGTCCCAGTTACTCGGGAGCCTGTGGCGGGAGAATTGCTTGAACCCGGGAGGTGGAGGTTGCATTGAGCCACGATCTCACCACTGCACTCCAGCCTGGTTGACAGAGCAAGACTCTGTCAAAGAAAAAAGAAAAAAAAAAGGAAAAGGAAAGGAAAGGAAAGGAAAGGAAAGGAAAGGAAAGGAAAGGAAAGGAAAGGAAAGGAAAGGAAAGGAAAGGAAAGGAAAGGAAAGGAAAGGAAAGGAAAAGAAAGGAAAGAGAGAAAGAAAAGAAGGAAGGGAGGGAGGGAGGGAGGGAGGGAGGGAGGAAAACGTAGTGGACTTGAAGAAAAAGGAAGCGGGGTCCAGCTCCCCGGGAGTATTCAACTTTCTCATCCTCTTGGAGGTGCCTTGGGTTCCTGTGCCAGCCTCAGGCCACTTGCTCAGAAGGGGCTTGTGTATTTACTTTTTGTTTGTTTGTTTGTTTGTAAGACAGGGCCTCGCGGTCACCTAGGCTGGAGTGCAGTCTGTGATCATGAACACAGCTCACTACAGCCTTGACCTCCTGGGCTCAAGTGATCCTCTCACCTCAGCCTCCTGAAGTGCTGGGACCACAGGTGCGTACCACCATGCCCAGCTGATTTTTTGTTGCCCAGGCTGTTCTCAAACTCCTGGGCTCATAAGATCCTCCTGCCTCGGCCTCCCAAAGTGCTGGGAATACAGGCGTGAGCCTTTGCGTCCAGCCTGTTGTGTTTCCTTGCCCACCTTCCTCTCCTAGACTGTGTGTGGGGAAGGGGCGGGGCACATGCCCCCCATACCGTTTGGAGAGAGAGAACTCTTGGCCTGGCCGCTGCATCCTGGCCTCCCTCACCTGACTCAAGAGTAGGAAGAGTGCCTGCCCTGGCTGGTGAAGGTGAAGTGGGGTTTAGGAGTTTCCTGGTCTCGGCAGGTTGGAACAATTTCAGGAGACTGTGCGGAGGCCGCAGTACCTGTGCACTCCCTGAGACCAGAACCATACCTGGCAGGCAGCAGGCCGTCAAGAAAGTTGATTGCTGAAATGAAGCTGTGGGTGACGCCTCCAGGAGTTCTCAGCTCCCTGGAGGACCCAAGAACCCCAGGGGAGCCTGCTGGGCGGGGCTTCCAAAGCAGGCCCCAGGCTCGCCCCAACCACGGGCGCTGATGTGCTGTTTGACCTCTGACCCCTTCTGCTGCCTCCAGAGCCCTGGGCAAAGCTGGCGAGGACAATGGCACCATCTGTGGTGCAGAACCTCGTCACTGCAAACTCTGGAGCCTCCATCCCCCACTGACCCAGGTGAAAGTGAAGATGGGCTCCTCTGGACTCCCACAGGCCCCAGACAGTCCCCGACACAGTACTGGCCACCCTCTCCTCTGTCTTCCCCTTCCCACACTGCCACCCATCGAGGGCAAGGACTGGAACTGGTTCATCTCCAAGGCTGTATCCACAATGCCCAGCATACAACAGGCACCTAATAAGGCTCACCTTTATTTGCACAGCACTTGCTGTGTCTAGGAGCTGCTCTCAGCCCTTGGCACATATTAACTCCTGTCATCCTTACACCAGCCCTACAATACAAGGTAGCTACTGTTATTAGCCCATTTTATAGATGGGGAAACCGAGGCACACAGAGGTAACTTAACTTGCTCAAGGTCACCAGCTAGTGTCAGAAGTAAGGGATTACCCTGACAGGCTGACAAAAAAGTTCATACTTTTAACCAAATACCCTACTCTCAAAGGTGGCTCATGCCTCTAATCCCAGCACTCTGGGAGGCCGAAACGGTGGATTACTTGAGGTCAGGAGTTCGAAACCATCTTGGCCAACATGGTGAAACCCCGTCTCTAGTAAAAATACAAAAATTAGCTGGCATGGTGGCAAGTGCTTGTAATCCCAGCACTTTGGGAGGCCAAGGCGGGTGGATCACTTGAGGCCAGGAGTTCGAGGCCAGCCTGGCTAAAATGGTGAAACCTGTCTGTACTAAAAATACAAAAATTAGCCGGGTGTGGTGGCGGGTGCCTGTAGTTCCAGCTACTAGGGAGGCTGAGGCAGGAGAATCACTTGAACCCAGGAGGTGGAGGTTGCAGTGAGCCAAGATCGCACCACTGCACTCCAGCCTGGGCAACAGAGCGAGTCATCTCAAAAAAAAAAAAAAGAGAGAGAGAGAGAGGAAATGTGAGGATGGAAGGACAGTTCAGAGTGATGCAGGGCCAGGGGCCAAGGAACACAGGCAGCTTCTAGAAGCTGGAAAAAGGCAAGGAAACATTTTGCCACAGCATATCCAGAAGAAAACCATAGCTCTGCTGCCTTATCATAGACTTTTTTTCTTTTTTTGAGACAGAATCTTGCTCTGTCACCCAGGCTGGAGTGCAGTGGTGGGATCTCGGCAAACTGCAACATCTGCCTCCCAGGTTCAAGCAATTACCGTGCCTCAACCTCCCGAGTAGCTGGGACTACAGGCACGCACCGCCATGCCCAGCTCATTTTTGGATTTTTAGCAGGGACAGGGTTTTGCCATGTTGGCCAGGCTGGTCTCAAACTCCTGGCCCCAAGCATCTGCCCACCTCAGCCTCCCAAAGTGCTAGAATTACAGACTTGTCATAGACTTTTGACCACCAGGGCTATAAGATAATACCTTCATGTTGTTCTAAGCCACCAAATGTGTGCTAATTTGTTATAGCAGCAGAAGAAAACGAACATATACTGTAACCAGGATGAATAAAAGAGCCTATGCTTGGGTTGGAATGAATGAACAGGATAATGTGGAGGCCAAAGAAAGGGGGTCTTGGGCTAGGTTAATAGAAGTAAGGTGAGTCTACTGGGGAGTGGTCTCTGACCCAGGTGGCACCCGGAAGTCTACAGTGGACTCTGGTACCCAGAGATCCGTATCAGCGGCTTGGACTCGATAGAGGGCGCCATACTTCAACACCCAACCCCTACTTGTACTTGAGCATGGGCAAACTAGAACTTTTCTCCAAAACACCTGTTCCATCCTTCACTTGTTTTTTTCCACATCCCAAAATGACACCTCCGTGCAGCCAGATACTGAGCTCCCAAATATGGACGGGATCCCTGATTTCCTTCCTGCCCTCTGCGCTCCCTGCAGACCCACCCACGGGGTCTGCTTGATTCTAGCTTGAAAGCACATTCCAGCTGGGCACAGTGGCTCATGCCTGTAATCCCAGCACATAGGAGGCGGAGGCAGGAGGATCATCTGAGCCCTGGGAGTTTGAGACCAAACTGGGCAACATAGCGAGACCCTGTCTCTACATAGGCAGGCGGATCACGAGGTCAGGAGATGGAGACCCTCCTGGCTAGGACAGTGAAACCCCGTCTCTACTAAAAATACAAAAACAAAATTAGCCAGGCGTGGTGGCAGGTGCCTGTAGTCCCAGCTACTCGGGAGGCTGAGGCGGGAGAACGGCGTGAACCTGGGAGGCGGAGCTTGCAGCGAGCTGAGATCGCAACACTGCACTCCAGGCTGGGTGACTGAGCAAGACCCTGTCTCAAAAAAAAAAAAAAAGAAGAAAAGAAGAAAAAGTACATTCCCACCTCTTCTCACCTCTCCCCTGGATCACTGACATGACCTGGCTTTCTGCTCCCATCCTGCCTGCTCCCTCCACCCCCACCCCCCGCCCCCACAGCAGACAGAGGGAACTTGAAATATATCATGCAGTATCACTCCCCTGCCAAAAACCTGACCACAGTCCACAAAGGTCTGCACGATCTACCAACTTTCCTGCCACCTGCTCCTAACCACCCCTCTTCACTCACTTCCCTCCAGCCACACCGGCCTCCTTCCTGTTCCTCCAGCCTCTTGGGGCTTTTGCCCCCTGGGCCTGGATGCTCTTCTGCTAACCTCCCACTGGCTTCCTCCCTCTTTTCATTCTGTGTGTATGTTACCCTCTGCAAGTCCTGTTTTCCCCATCTTAGGTAGCCGCCCGTCTCTCTCACACTACAGGATTCTAATCCTCTCATTGCAACTAGCAGCAGTCTGTTGACTGTCACCCCTGTGGAATGTCAGTTCCACGGAGCAGAGACCTGGCTATACGGTGCATGGATGAACGTGCAGCACCCAGAGTACTCATTGGCATGCAGAAGGTGCTCAATAAATGTTTGTGGAATGAATGAATTGAAGACAACACGCAGATGAGGAGCCTTGAGCTCATGATACATGAGGAATAAATGTTGGAGGACAGGTGTGTGACTGGTTGAGAGATTCCGGGGACCCAAGGTCACAGTCTTCACATCGCCAGAGGCACTTCTGAGGAACAGGGAGGTGACTCATTTTCAAAACTGGATTTCGGGCAAAGAGGCAAGGCATAGTGGCTCATGCCTGTATTCCCAGCACTTTGGAAGGCTGAGGCGGGTGGGTCACCTGAGGTCAGGAGTTTGAGACCAGTCTGGCTAACATGGTGAAATTCTGACTCTACTAAAAATACAAAAATTAGCCAGGTGTGTGATGGCATGCACCTGTAATCCCAGCTACTTGGGAGGCTGAGGCAGGAAAATCACTTGAACCTGGCAAGCAGAGGTTGCAGTGAACCGAGACGGCACCATTGCACTCCAGCCTGGGCAACAAGAGCGAAACTCCATCTCAAAAAAAAAAAAAAAAAAAAAAAAAAGGCTGGGCGCAGTGGCTCATGCCTATAATCCCAACACTTTGAAAGGCTGAGGCGGGTGGATCATGAGGTCAGGAGTTTGAGACTAGCCTGGCCAGCATGGTGAAACCCCATGTCTACTAAAAATACAAAAAATTAGCCAGGCATGGTGGCACGTGCCTGTAGTCCCAGCTACTTGGGAGGCTGAGGCAGGAAAACTGCTTGAACCCGGGAAGTGGAGGTTGCAGTGAGCTGTGATCACACCGCTGCACTCCAGCCTGGGCGACAGAGAGAGACTCCATCTCAAAAAAAAAAAAAGAAAAAAGAAAGAAACTAGATTTCAGTGGATCATGAAGATCGTCTAAATGCCAAAGCTAACCCAGGATGGCGTGAGCTGCCTCGGCACGGAGCAAGCATCCTGTCATGGGGGGCATACAAGCAGAGGCTGAATGAAAGTCCCTGGAGCCATGCCTGACCAGAACAGCTGCTCATTTCAGATCTGCTGAATGCATGCATGCATGAACACTTGCATCAATGTCACCAAAGGACTTAAGCATGCAGGGAGTAACTAGACTGAGCCATGTATAAAAAGTCCCTCCCCACCAGCAAGGCCACAAGAATGCCCAGTTGTTTTCAACCGTAGATACCGGAAGGAGATCCCCCACCCCCACCCCAGTATCCCCAGGGCGGACCTGGGAGGGGAGAGAGAGAAGTAGAGAACTGGTGTGGTCCAGAGCTGCCTTTTTCTTTTTTTTTTTTTTTGACATTCTGCGTGTCTCGTCTGTGGCTTAGGTGGGCGCTACCCCAACCAGTCCTGGAACTGTGGGCAAGACTCTCCCCTACCTCTGGGCGTCTGCATTGAATCCTTGTCTGTGAAATGAAGACCGTCATCCCAGATGGGCCACCCCCAGGGTCAGCGCACTGGCGGGACAGGCTGGCCAAGGCTGGGCTGATCTACCGTCATTGCCAAGGACCCTCAAGCCTCCCGGACTCCTCCGGCCCAGACACAGTCATCCTTCAGCCCCATTTTCCTTCTGATGATTGTCGTGATGTGAAGAAGGGTGATGAGGGAGTATGCAAACCTTAGAATGAATCACAATCTGCTCAAGAAACAAGTCGAAGTCAGATATGAGTGGGAGCAGAAGCAGAAACTTACAGTAAACGCCCCTCCTTCCGGCACTCACTGCTCTCAAGCTGAGTAACACGACTGCCTGACCCCAGAGCGCTAGTGCTGCCTCAGGAAGGGCTTTGATTAAGACAAACCAGGCCTTCCGTCCACTCCTTCAGGGTCCCCTCCTCTCCAGGTCTCCTCGTCCTGCCTCCCTGCAGGATTTGAGCAGCTCGGGAAATGTCCCCTTTGCAAAACAAAACCAGAAAATCTCTCCTGCCCTCTCGTCACTCCCTGAAATTCCATTAGCCCTCCACTCGATGGGGTAACTAGCTAAGCTTTTAAAGTTAAATTGCTAGGTGGAGGAGTCACACATAGAGCTTTTCTATTACCCCAACTAAAATTCCTTTATTTTATTTTTTATTTTTATTTTTTTGAAACCCAGTCTCACTGTCACCCAGGCGGGAGTGCAGGCTCACTGCAACCTCCGCCTTCTGGGTTCAAGTGATTCTCCTGCCTCAGCCTCCTGAGTAGCTGGGATGACAGGCGCCTGCCACCATGCCCAGCTAATTTTTGTATTTTTAGGAGAGAGGGGGTCTCACCATGTTGACCAGGCTGGTCTCGAAGTAATCTGCCAGCCCACCGTGGCCTCCCAAAGTGCTGGGATTACAGGTGTGAGGCACCGCGCCCGGCCCCAGCTAAGATTCATTCATGAGAACCTTCCTGGTCCCAGCCTGCACACTAACCCAGAACAAAGCTGCTTACATCTGGCTGGAACTGGGGGTACGTGGATGTGGGAGGAAGGCTTGTTTAGCCTTAGCACTGGCAAGGAACATGATGTTGGGGGAATTCTAAGTCTACTGAGTTTGCAGGAAGGCCGGGGCTTCCCCCACCCCCCAACCCCACCCCATGGTGCCTGGATGAAAAGGTTGGAGCCATGGGGTAAAATATTTTTCTCTGCGGATATGCACCAGTTAACCCTGGGTCAGACTGCAAAAAACACAATTGGACAAGACAGTGACATGAAGCATCAGAGGCTAACTCTCAGATGGTGACAGCTAGCAAGAAAGCATTCCTGCCTCAGAATACCAGGCGAAAAATGATGGAGTCTTGGGAAAAATCAAATAGTGATGAAAAAAGAATTTCAGGATGGGCACGGTGGCTCACGCCTGTAATTCCAACATTTTGGGATGCTGAGGCGGGAGGATCACTTGAGGCCAGAAGCTCGAGACCAGCCTGAACAACATGACGAAACCCCATCTCTACTAAAAATACAAAAATTAGCTGGGTGTGGTGGCAGACGCCTATAATCCCAGCCACTCGGGAGGCTGAGGCAGGAGAATCACTTGAACCCAGGAGGCAGAGGTTGCAGTGAGCTGAGATCGCGCCACTGCACTCCAGCCTGGGAGACAAAGTGAGACAGTCCCAAAAAAATTAAAAAAATAAAAAAAATTTAGGCCGGGGGCAGTGGCTGACGCCTGTAATCCCAGCACTTTGGGATGCCGAGGCGGGCGGAGGAGTTCAAGACCAGCCTGACTGACATGATGAAACCCTGTCTCTACTAAAAACCGAAAATTAGCCAGGCGTGATGGCGAGTGCCTGTAATCCTAGCTGCTCGGGAGGCTGAGACGGTAGAATCGCTTGAACCCTGGAGAGGGTGGCTGCAGTGAGCCAAGATCACGCCACTGCACTCCAGCCTGGGCAGCTGAGGGAGACTTCATCTCAAAAAAAAAGAATTTTAAACACAAGGAAATTCAAACCCTAATTTGGGATTTTTTTTTTTTTTTTTACATAATGAGCTTCCTGAACCTTTGCTGAAAAAAACAGAAGTGGGAGAAGGCTTGAGGGGTAAAAAGGAGTACTGTGTTGGGCAGGTAGCCCCTTCCACAAAGACTCCCTGACTCCTGCAAAGAAATGACCTAGTGCCTGAGCCCAGAGAGATGCTCAGCTTCCCCGGTAGGCGAGAAATGCAAATTAAGGCAACAAGGATATAACCCTTTTCACTAATCACATTGAGAAAAATTAAAATGCTGATAAGATCAAATGTCGGTTAGGATGTGGGAAAGTTGCTAGTCTCTTGGCCTGCTAGCAGGAGGGTAAATTGTCCAGCCACCCTGGAAGGCAGTTTGGTGGTGTCTTTTAATTTGAATGCATTTTCACCCTGCAACCTCAGTATTCTCTTCTCAGTCTCTTGTCTAGGAAAGAATCACAGACATTTATTTCCAAAAGCATCCATATGGGGCTGTGCCCTGTAATAGTGAAGAAAGAAAGAAAGAATAATGGTGGCAACCTTGGCACCCATCCATCCAGGACATAAATAAACTATGAAACATCCCATTTGGTAAAAGACCACATAGCATTTTAAAAGATAGGCAGAGGATCTGTAAGTTTCAGCATGGAAAGCTCACCAAGATGCCTCATAGACATTATAAAGCCAAATGAAGAACCATATGTACTGTAGGGTATAGTATATGGAAAACTCTATATATGTCTATAAAAACAATACAAATATGGACATGCATTCATAAAGGTCTACAAAGGAAACACACCAAATCAATTACAGTGGTTACATCTTTGAAGGAATCAGGATAAGGAGGTTTCAAAACCCTTGGTTTTATCTGTAGCGTTTATAGTTTTGCTTTGAGGATATATTTGCATATTCCTTGTGCAATTAAATATATAGTATTTTTATTTTAAAAAGAGTATGGGAGGCTGGATGTGGTGGCTCATGCCTGTAATCCCAGCACTTTGGGAGGCTGAGACGGGAGGATCACTTGAGGTCAGGAGTTCAAGACCAGCCTGACCAACATGGTAAAACGTCGTCTTTACTAAAAATACAAAAATTAGCCAGGTGTGGTGGCACATGCCTGTAATCCCAGCTACGTGGGAGGCTGAGGCAGGAGAATCACTTGAATCCAGGAGACAGAGGTTGCAGCAAGCTGAGATGGAGCCATTGCACTCCAGCATGGGCAACAAGAGTGAGACTCCACCTCAAAAAAAAAAAAAAAAGGGGGGGGGTGGGTATGGGAGTTCAGGCTGCAATGAGTTATGATGGCACTCCAGCCTGGACAACAGAGTGAGACCCTATCTCTAACATAAAAAAAAGTGGAGGGGGCTTCACTCTACAAAAAGGAAGTACATGAGCTTCAGCCGCCAAACCAGCAAAGCCCCCCAAGCCCCTCTCCCATCCCTTCCTTTCATTTATCTCCCTAAGACCTTGGCACCCCAAACTCTTACCTTCCCCCAGGTGAGGGCTTGCAGAGCTGGGACAGGAGATCTCTAGCTAGGGCTTTGTCCCCCCTGCCCTCTCGGGGGGAAGGGGCAACGCCTCACATTGCCTATGGGAGATGGAAGGGGGCACCTGGCTGTCCCCTTTGCTGCATAGATCCTCCCTCCTGCCTAAAGACCACTCCACCACTCTCCTCCCACTGCCTAAGGTTCAGATGACTAGAACTGATCCATAGCATGGATTCCTCTCTTCCTGTAGGCTTAAAGGGGAACTGGGTCCTCCCTCTCCCCAACTGCGACCCACTGCTGGACCAACAGCCTGCTCCTTCCTTTCCCTCGGTGTCATTCAGCAGGCATCCACTCACACCTGCATAAGCAGGGGTCCACCAGGGTCCTGGGTCAGCTTAGGGCCTCTCTCTCAGGCAGCCCCTGGGCTCAGTGAAACACACCTGGTTACTTTGAGTTCTCCCCACAGTGATTAATTTGGCGCTGGCCACTGGTAAGCGCTCAGTTTTCCTAAAGCAGTCCCCAAACTCAATTCTGAGGCAACCCACCTTAGACTTCAGCCCCACCACTGACCTTCTTCCAGGGGCAAATGCCCACCACGTGCTCCAGCGAATGCAATCCACAGCGTTGCTTTGCCGGACGCGGGTTAGGGAAGCTAATCCGGGTGGTCCTGCGCCCTCACCCCACTCTCACGCACAGCCAACTCCCCCTCCCTCTCTTGACCCTTCAGCCAGTGACCAGCTTAGGGAGGGGGCAAACAGGAGACCGCGCACACAGCAGGGTAGAGCGCGGACGACCAACCTCCCATGGCCAAGGGAGGTCCACCTGGCCTGCCCACGACCCCCATGGCCTCACCTGATCTGCCCAGGACCCCGACAGGCCAGCAGGTAGTCGGGACAAAAAGCGCCTCCCGCGTTTGGCAGTGCGCTCGGTCCACTTCATACTGAATGAATGAATCAGTCCCAGCCTTCGGGGGTTGCGGAGGAGGCGCCCCTTACTAGCCCTTCAGCCAGCCTCCCACCTGCGGGTGCTTGCATATTCCGGTGTCCCTGCTTGTCACCCGCGCCCCCTCACCCCAGCTGGGCAGGGAACGGAATGAGGAGTGTCCTCCCTTGCGTCCCACGCACCCCACACGGTCCCGGCTTTGGACCGCCGGCGCCTCCCCAGGCGCCAGTCACCCGCTTACCTGTGGGAAGGCTCGGAGCGCCCCCAGGAACAGCAGTCCCAGCGCGGCGAGGAGGGCGCGCATCCCCGGGGCCGGGCGGGAGGTGGGCTGGCTGCCCGCGCCCACCTGGGAAGAGGGGGAAGTGCGCGGCGCCCACGTGCGGTCCCGGTGGTTCTCAGCCACGCGCGTGGACCTCAGGCTCCCGCACACTCCGGCCGCGGCCACCTAGTCCGCACCTAACGCACGCTGCGAAGTCACTTCAAAAGTGGTTGCTCCTCCGAGGTTTCAGCCTTAATTCTCCCGTATCAAATTGGTTCCAGGAACACTTAGCGGCAAGCAGCGAAGAAAAAAAGGGGCAAACACGTGCAGAGATGACTCAGGAAAAGGCACACTAGGAGACGCCTCCCTTAGCTGTTTGAATGGCCCGCCCCGGATTTGACCGAACTAGTGGTCCTGGTTCTAGGGAGTGTGCTGCCCGCCGCACCTGGGCTTGGGGGGACCGGAGGCAGGCAGTTTCTGGCCCTGGAGGTGGGGACTCACAGGACATTAGGAGGCCCCAAGGGAGTCCCCATGCCCCCACCCCCACTCCCGCCCCAAGAAACGGTGAAACGTGAGTAGTTTCCTGTCCCTGACACGATCAGCCAGGACCTTCTCCCATGCCCTTGTGATTCTTTGAAAGGGACATCTGGCCTAGGGAGGCTGCAGAAAAAGCAGCCATCACCCACCCATCCCCATTCATAAGCATTTGCTGTAAAAATGAATCAGTGAGTGGATGATAAATTGTTGGAAGGATGGATGGATGGATGGATGGATGAGCATGTGGGTAGATAAATGGGTAGGTGGATGGATGGGCGGATGGATGGGTGGATGGATATAAGTGGATGGGTAGATGAGTGGATAAATGGGTGGCTGGATGGATAGATGGGTGTATGGATGCGTGGGTAGGTGGGTGGGTGGATGGATGGATGGATGGATGGATGGATGGATGGGTAGGTGGGTGGGCAAATGGATGGATGGAGAGGTGAATAAATGGATGGATGGGTAGATATGTGGGTGGATGGGTGAATGGGTGAGTGGATGGGTGGGTGGGTGGATGGATGATGGATGGATGGATGGATGCATAGGTGGATGGATGGATGGGTGAGCAGCAGGTGAGTGGGTAAATGGGTGAGTGGATGGATGGATGGATGGATGGATGCATAGATGGATGGATGGAAGCATAGGTGGGTGGATGGATGGATGGATGGATGGATGAGCAGCAGGTGAGTGGGTAAATGGGTGGGTAGGTGGGTAGATGGATGGACTGAATGTTGGAGGGACTGATGGATGGTATAGATCATTTGATTTTCCTGAACCCTGACCCTTTAGAGTTTTCCTCTTGGAGGAGGCGGCTGGCACTCCTACCTAAAATAAATGATTCAAGCCTCCTCATAATTATGTTCTCATTTGCTGGTGAATGATTTTCCCTTCCAGTGTTTCCCCATCCCCTGGGTTTTCTCTTTGCTCCTTTCATTCCACATTCCATGTGTCTGTGTTGAGCATCTGCCGGGTGGGCCACAGGTCAAGGGTTCTTTTGACTGATTTTGTTTGGTTTTCAGATGTGAAAGCCAAGGTTCAGAAATAGGCAAGCAGTCCTAGATGCTCTAATTAAGGATGGGCCACTCTGGCTTCTGTGTCTACCTTGATCTGTCCTGCAAGGTACCAGGCCTCCATTAGGTGAAGGCCCTATAGAGTGGGAGTGCTAACCTCCCACCAGGAACTTCCCAGCAAGGTCTTCACAACTGACCACCCCACACTCAACCCTCCTGGGGTTGCTGGACTCCACTTGGGAAAACTGCTCCATCATGCCCCTTCCCAAGAGACCTACTTCCAGACTCTCCTCTGGATGTACCAGGCCCAGTATCTTAGGCTGTTTGAGCTGGGACTACGTTAAACAATGAGGTAAGCAATATGGAAGTGACCTGCTTGTGATAATGACAGAACCAGACAGGGACGGGAGGAACCCAGGACATCTGCTTCCCATCCCAGTCCAGAGCTTTCTACTGTAGAAGAGCTGGCAGCTGGGTGACATGGCTCATGCCTGTAATCCCAACACTTTGGGAGGCCAAGGTTGGAGGATCACTTGAGCCCAGTTTGAGACCAGCCCAGGCAACATAGCAAGACCCCATCTCTATTTTTCGTTTAATTAAAAGAGAGAGAGAGAGAGAGAGAAGGGCTGGTGTTTTGAATAAGTAAATGAACAACGGCATCAAAATACCTTGCACAAGGAAAAATACAAATAAAAATAAATTACAAGTTTCACAAGTTTAACCTTTTTAGTAATTGAAGAAATGCAAATTCAAGCAACCTTTGATACCTTTTAGATCTATTCAATCCTTTTTTTTTTTTTTTTTTTTTTTTTTTTGCTTTATAAAAACAATTTTGGTAAATCCAACCCCAAAGTTGTGGTGAGACCAGAATACTCATTCATACTCTGCTGGTAAATGTTACAACCCTTTTCAGAAAGAAGTATGGCAATTCTTAGCAAAAGCCAAAAAAAAAAAAAAAGTGTACACTTGTGAGTGGCTCAGTAATTTCACCTCAGTGAAGAAAAACTAAGGAAATAATTTAGCTGGAAAAGTAGAAAAAGAAAACAGAAAACTATACACACAGTAATATTTCCTAATACATTATTTATAAATTTTCAAAATACTCTGAGAGTCACACCAAGAAATGGTTAAGGAAATTGTGGTACATCCATTTAATGGAATATTGCACATCCATCAAAAAGGATAAATCTATAGATGCTGTGGAAACCTGTCTCTCCCTCAAATCCTTCCCTCCATGGATTTCCAAAGAGACCTTTCTAGCACACATATCTCACCAAGACACTCCCCTGTACAGAACCCTTGCAGAAATATGGTGTGTGTTTTGGCAAAGGACCTGCACCATGTAGAAAATTGTATTATTCATTTAATGATAATAATAACAGCTACCTTTGAGTGCTTATTTTGTGCTAAGAGTTTTCAGGCAAGAGTTTTGGTTTCCTGTATCCTCACAAAAACCCCATGAACAAGTTCTTACTTTTATGCCCGTTCTGCAGGAAAGGAACCAAGGCACAGAGCAGTGGCTCCCCTGGGTCAGGGTCACCCAAATCCAAGGGTCACAAGTCTGCTCACAAGCCTGGTTGGAGCTGACTCCTCCCTTGTGCCTTTTTTACTTCTCCTGGACCTATACTCCAGCCAAATGTGCAGCCTTCTCACCCCTGCTAGCCTTTGCCCATGCTGGCCTCCACCTGGGATGCACACAGACTCCTGATCATCTTCCTAACCCATTCCAATGCCACCTCCTCCTTGTTGCTTTCCTGGCAGTGTCCCCTGTCCCCTAGCCCTCTTCCCAGTCAAGAAGTGGTTTCTGTCGTTTTTTGTGCCACAATTCTAGAACTGATCTCATCGTGTCATAACCGTAATGACTGGTTCATGTATCCCTCTGCCCCAGGAAACTGTGTACTCCTGAGAACCAGAATTCCCCCAGGGCACCCAGGAAAGTAGCTGACACATGGCTATAAGTGGAGGAAAGGGCACATCTTGTGGCCAGGGAACCAGCTGGATCCTAGGGGGAGCTGGGCTGGTAGCAGCCAAGGAAAACAGCCATTCGTGGGACTTTTAAGAGCAGGCAGTGGACAGAGGCCCTGGGTGCCCTCAGCAGGTTTCAGGTGGTATGAAAGTGCTTTGAAGAGTGGAAGGGGAAGTCCCTAGGCTCTGTGCAAAGCACAGCAGCTGTCCTTGTTGTGGGGTCACAGGGGCCCTCCAGAGCAAGCTGTGGAAGGGAGCCAAGCTCATGGGGCTACAGGAGACTGGGGAGCAAGCAGCGCTTGCACACACAGTCTCAGTTCAGCGGGCTTCTTGGAGGAAAGGTGAGGAAGGTGAATGCAGTAGGAAGCCATCCAAGGGGAACCGGGAATCCGTGTCCCCAGAGTGATGCTGAGCAAGACACAGGTCCCAACTTGGTTCAGGAAATTCAGGGACTTCCCCCAACAGCTGGGAACCCAAGTGCCAAATGGCCCCAAAATACCCTTAGCAGATAAAGGGTTATTTCTGGCCCAGGCAGCAGCGGGCAGGTAGGAGGCTGGAAATCAGAGAGGGGAGGCCAGGAGCTTTCTTCTTCAATAGGTCCAGGTGTACCTTTTCTTTCTTTTCTTTTTGAGATGCAGTATCACTCTGTTGCCCAGGCTGGAGTGCAGTGGTGCGATCTCGGCTCGCTGCAACCTCCGCCTCCCCAGGTTCAAGCGATTCTCGTGCTCAGCTGCCCAAGTAGCTGGGATTACAGGTGTGCATCACTGTGCTTGGCTAATTTTTGTATTTTTAGTAGAGACAGGGTTTCACCATGTTGACCAGGCTGGTCTTGAACTACTGACCTCAAGTGATCCGCCTGCCGCAGTCTCCCAAAGTGCTGGGATTACAGGCGAGAGCCACTGCGCCCAGCCGCAGATGTACCATTTCTGAGCAACTTTCTTGGGAGCCTTGGTAGCAGTAGAACTCTCCATTTGGCTTCTCTGGGTCACCCTTGGCCTCCACCAATCCTAATCGGCAGGACCCATGTCAGGCTCCCTCCAGCTCACATCCCCAGGTCTCCTTGCCCTCTTGAGGCACCAACATTAGGGGTTCTCAGCTGCCTGGGTGAACCCCAGCAATGCATACCCACAAGCACAATACCCCGAGACCAAACCTGGTTGGAAACTAAGCAAAGGGGCACTGGCTCTCCAGAACTAGGCTTGTTGTGCCCATTCTCATGGGCAGGAGGGAAGGCTATGAGACCCTTGGGGATGCTCTTGGAGATTCTCCACAGTAACACTAACAGTGTCATTCATTGAGCACCTGCTGTGTACCAGGCCCTTAGTCAGACATTTAATCCTGGCATCAAGATTTCAAGTCAGTATTGCTATCCCCACTTTATAAATGAACTGAGGTTCAGAGTAGTTAAGTCACTTGCCTGAGGTTACACAGCACAAGGGTGGCAGGGCTAGGATTTTACTCAAACCCTGTCTGACTCTGAAGCCTCAGCTGCCTTCTCTTCCCTCTCCAGGCTTCTCTCAGCCTTGCTTTCCCCAGGGGAAAGTGCACTGATGTATAAGTCCTGGTCTGGTCATGTGACTTTGGGAAGTCATTTCTCCTCTCTGAATGTATTATTATCTATTGCTGTGTGCCTCAAAACCTAGTGACTGAAAACAATAAATATTATATTGCACTGTTTCTGTGGGTTGGCAATTTGGGAGAGACTTGACAAGGTGATGCTGGCTCAGGGATTGCTGTGAAGATGTGGGCCAGGGCTGCAGTCATCTGAAGGCTCGAGTGGGGCTGGAGCATCAGCTTCCAGGATTAGCCACTCCCACAGCTGTGGGCAGGAGGCTTCAGTCCCACGGGGCCACTTGAGTGTCCCCACAATATGGCGCTGGCTTCCTCCAGAGCAAGTGACCCCAAGTGAGCAAGACAGAAGTCACAATGTTTTTTATGAACTAGCTTCAGAAGTCACATTTTGTCATTTCCAAGTATTCTATTGGATACACAGGCTGGCTCTCCCCAGTGTGGGAACAGACTGCACGAGGGCATGAATACTAGGGCTGGGGAACACTGGGAGCCTCAGTTTCCCCTTCTGCCAGATGTGCATTGAAGCATGACCAGGCTGCCCTCTGAAAGTTGCAATGTGCCTTGAATAAAACGTGGACATAGAAAGCTCTTGGAAATGCAAGGAAGACATGGAAAGGGCTCTGCTTCCCTTTGCCCCCTTCCAACTGCTTACCCAGGCCCCTGCTATGGCCCCAGCCTTCCCATTCCAGAGCACAGCTAAAATGCTCATGGCTGGGGGTTCCCCTTTCCGAGGAAGATGCTATCATGACCTTCACTGCTCCAGCCAAGGGGTGACTCCTGCAGGGTAGGCCCACAGGAGGGAACCTTGGGGGTCTGGGGTCTTTCCTGGCCCCTCAGGTGATGTCAGGTGGGTGACCACTTCCTACGCCTCCATGGGCCAGCCTGCTGGTCACACAGTCTGTGGGGACAGTTCCCCCAGCCTTTGGCACCATATTTGGGCTCAGTCTTAGCTCCAGCTTGATAGGTGTGGAAAGACTAGATGGAAAGTCAGGAGCCCCAATCTGGCCCAGGTTGGCATTTAGTGGCACGACTTTTTCTTGCTGGGCCTCAGTGCCCTCATCTGTAAAATGGTGGGGACTAGGGTCAATGATCTGCTTAAAAGTCCTTTTGTTGTGACACCCCAGTGGGGAAGAGGGGAGGCCTGGATCCTTCTGGGCCTGGCAGGTCTGTTCCTCTGGCTGCCAGAAGCCCTAGAACCAGACAACCCTGGTCAAATGCTGTCTCTGCCACTTTCTAGCTGTGTAAATTTGGCAAGTTACTCACCCTCTCTAAGCCTCTGTTTCTTCATCTATAATGTAAAAATGATAATATCTACTGCAAAGGGCTGGTGAGGGTGGCCTGGTCATGCTTCAGTGCACAGTAAACAGGTTGATGTGACTAGCACCATGAGGAGACCACACTTTCTCAGTTGGAGCCTCAAGAGGAGGCTCCCATCCCCCAAGCCCCTCCCTTAGCGGCAGCCAGCCTTCCAGCTCAGGCACTCACCTTGGGCTCATGACTCATGAGCTCCTGGGCCTAACAGCTGGGCTTTCCAATTTCCAATATTTCCTTCCATCCCCCAGAGACACACAAAGAAGGAAGCTAAGACCAGAGAGGGAAAGAGACTTGGCCAAGGCCCACAGCCTGGCGGGGATGACCCTGTGGGCTGAGAGTCCCCATCGAGGAGTCCCCGTCTTCCCCAGACCTTCCTGCTCAGCAGGGCCGTTGTAAATGGAGGTGAGTCATTTAGACTCTCAGGAAACCAAGCCCAGCCCAATATTAATCATGGAAACTGAGGCATTGAGTGCAAGAAAGAAACGGAACCAACTGATGGTGGCAGCAGCTTCATCAGAGGTGCAGGTGAGGAGAGCGCACCCATGGCTGCGTCCATGCAGAGAGGTCTGAGAGTAAAAGTCCACGGGAAGCTGTGCATGGTGGCTTACACCTGTAATCTCAGCACTTTGGGAGGCCGAGGTGGGCAGATTGCTTGAACCCAGGAGTTTGACACCAGCCTGAGCAAGATGGCAAAACCCCATCTCTACTAAAAATGCAAAAATTAACCGAGTGTGGTGGCATACTGTAATCCCAGCTACTTGGGAGGCTGAGGCAGGATTGCTTGAGCCCTAGAGGTCAAGGCTGCAGTGAGACATGATTGCACACTGCATTCCAGGCTGGGTGATAGAGCCAGACCCTGTCAAAAAAAAAAAAAAAAATCCATGGGAAAACGGATGCTCAGAGAAGAAATTGGCCTAAGCCATCTAGTAAGGTCTAGATTCAAACCCAGGTTTGTGAGTCCAGGGTGAGCCTCTGCCCTGGTGATTGCACTTGCTAAAACTTGCATCCCCAAATCCCGTCGTCCTGAAGGCTAAAGGGCAGCCCACATTACTTGGTGGCCTGGGACCTGCTCTCTGCTCCCCAGAGCCATCTGTTGTAAGGGAGTTTGCTCTAAGGGGATTGGCTTTGTGTTTCCCGTTACCCACCCTCCCTGCCTCCTCCACATGGGCCGAGTCTCTGACGATCAGGCAGGAAGAGCCTCCGAGCCAAGGACCAGCCCTGGAGGATTGGAAGGGGCCACAGGCAACCCCGTCTTCAAATCATGACTTACAACTCAAAATTTTCAAGAAACCAGCACACCTGATCCCATGAAGGCTGAGAACATAGAGCCCCGAGGAAGAAATTGATCAAGGCTCCATCCAGGTCTTTAAGCTCCATCACTAGTCATTCCTTTGGGTCAAGGAATCAAAGGTCCCAGTTAAAAAGCAAATCATTCCTGGAGAAACCCGGTGTTAAGTCCCTGGCAGATGTTGCAGGGGCTGGTTTCTCAGAAGAGCCTTGGTGGAGAGCAGGGCCTGGGATTCTGATGGCCCAGTGTGGCGAGAGGGTGTTGAGGAAGCGCTTTGATTCAGACCTGAGCTCAGCGCCTCAGCTGAGAAGGCCCCAGGTGGGGCACTGGCCACCCCATCACACTCCCTAGTGGCCTCCTTTCTCTCCTGGCGCCACCAAGCTTGTCCCTGCCCCAGGGCCTTTGTGTTCACTGGTCCCTCCGCCTGAAACCTTGTTCTCCCCGCTCTGCAAAGTGTTGTCCCTCTGAGAAAATTCTGGGGTGACAGATATAGTGGTCGTCTTGGTTGTGGAGAAGGATGTGTACACATGCCAACACTTACAGAATGGTGTACTTTAAATTGGTCAAGATTACTGTGGGTCGATTATACCTGAATGAAGCTATTAACACACACACATTTTAAAACCACAGCCCCTGCTCATCTTCAGGTGTTGGCTCAGATGAACCTCCTCAGAGAGGCTTTCCCTGACCACCCCAGCTAATGTTACCACTCTCTGCCACATCACCCTGTTCATTAGGGACGTACCACAGTGTGGCATTGTTTATTTGCCCATTGCTAACTTTCCCCGCCAGGACCCGAGCTTGTGGGAGCAAGAATTTGTCTGTCTGGTCCACTGACATGAGCAGGGCGTGGCTTCATGAATCTTTATTGGATGACTTGAATGACCAAGGACTGGGGTCCTAGCAGACATGGTGGACGTCAGACTCACCTTCTGGGGCTGTTCTGGGAGTGTTCCAAGAACACCAAGCAAGGCTGAGAAGGGCAGGTACTGCTCTGAAAGTGAAACCCGGAACATAGCCATGCTGCTGGCCCATCTGCGCCATCATCCATGCTGGGGGTGCCTGCAGAAAGTGCCAGCAGGGACCCTGTTCCTGGCAGCAGCTGCCCATCAGCATATGGAGTTCATTCAGAAAATCCCTCTGGGGTCTCCCCGGTCAGTCCCTCCATGTGGCTGGGAGAGGGTCTGCCTCACACCCGGAATCATCCCTCCCTCCACACAGGAGGCCCAGTCTGGCCTGGGACTCACCAGACACAAAACCCTGGCAACGTGGGGAAACTAAGGCGTGGCCACAACTCAGGCCTCAGCTAGATCTGGAGACTCATGGGGACCCCCCTGCAGACTGGAACTGTGATCTGGGCTGAGAAAAACCCATCAGTTACCATTCATAACCCCCATCGACTCATGGTGATTTCACTGGGTTCTGGTTTGCATCAGACACTGGCCAGAGTGTGAGAGCTGAGGTGGGGGTCGCCGCATCCAGCAACCACTCTCCTACCCTAGTTACGCTGACCCTGAGGCCAAAGTCCCTCAGCCAGTCGGTGCAGGGACAGCCCCCAGGGTCCAGGCTCCCGAGCCCTGACCCAGCCCCTCTGCACACCCCGGCTTTATTGTGTGTATTTGCTGCTTGCAGTCATTTTCCTTTTCCAGGCCTGTCACCGGGGAAGCAAAGCCTTGACCCCAAGCTTTCAGACTCTGGCAAGGGAGGCAGGTGGCAGGGGTCCCAAGGGTCTGCTTGGCCATGACTGCAGAGGCTGATGAAACATCAGGGATTCGGGAGCGGTCAGCGACCTGTTTCAGTGTTGCGTACGCGCACACACACACACACGCACACACATCCACGTCCACACACATGCACTCACATGCACACACACGCACACATATGTGTGAGCACACATTGGGCTCCCGGACTCAGCATCCATCATCCCCAATGCCCGGCCAGTTTATCTACCCATTAGCTGAAAACAATCCTGTTATCTGTCCAAGGAGATAGTGTGGAAATAAATGCTTAGCAAGAAATGGGCTGTGCTGTCTACCCCACATCCACCTCCAAGGGGGGCTGCGTGTTCTGGGGGTCACTCTTGCATTTCAAGTGACTCCAAACCATGTCCCCAGTGAAGCAGCCCACCTTGTGTTTCCTTGAGGCCTGAGTCCAGCCACTGGCTGGCGTCCAACTCTCATGCTTGGCAGTGGGAACAGCAGCCACTGCCTTGGCTTGGACAGACACTGCACAGGCGCCAGGGTTCTTTCTGAGCCAGGCCTTCCGGCTCTGCAGGGGCCACTGAACTGAGCCAAAGAAAGAAAGTGTTGGTGGGGGCCAGGCGTCATGGCGTACACCTGTGGTCCAAGCTACTCAGGAGGCTGAGGCGAAAAGATTGCTTGAGCCCAGGAGTTCAAGGCTGTAGTGAGCCATGATTATGCCACTGCACTCCAGCCTGAATAACAGTCAGCCTGGCCCTGACTCTTAAAAAAATAAAAAAGAACCTGTTGATAGTATCTACGGATATGAGTAGACACTGACCCCTGAGGTCCCTTCCTTGTGTTCCAGGGACCAGCACTTGACCATCCAGGCCTGTGCGGTCTGTCAAGGAGATCTGGTGCCCAGCAAGACCTGGAGCTCTGCCAGGACCACTCCTAGGAGACCTGCTCTTGCTGCAGTAGCAAGAATGCTTGGATGAAAGGAATACATCCCTGCTTGTTTCAGAGGCAATGCCATGGATTAATATGCATTTAAACAAACACTTCTCCAGGCATATGGGTACCAGGCCCCAGGACAGGTGCTAGGGTTCATCAGTGAACAAGGCTTTTGCCCTCAGAGACATGGAAGCCACTGAGGAGTTTGGAGCAGAGAGGGGCATGGCCTGACCTGGGTTGTCCCGGTCACTCCGGCTGCTGTGTGCGAAATAGATGGCCCAGGAAAAGAGGGGAGGACAAGAGAGGGGACAGCAGGCAGGGGCAAGTGAAGCATCCAGCGGGGAGGGGGTAGAGGCTGGGGCCAGGAGGGAGCCATGGGAGAGAGAAGGGGCCAGATTAGGGGTGAACTTTGGGGATGGGATTTACTGAAGGACTGGATGTGTGCGAGAGTGAGGCAGAGGTTTGGCCTAGGAACTGGAAGAGTGACATTGCCTTCAGCTGGGGTGAGGAGGGACTACTGAGGGAGGGCAGGGGCTTTGGGAGCACCTGCCAGCGGCCACCTACCCAGACTGTGGTGGGGTGGACACAGTGGTTAGTGAGGGCTTCCCGGCAGAGGTGACGCTTAAGCTGAGACTTGAAGGAAGGAGCAGGCTGGGGAGAAAGGGGTAAGAACAGCAGAGAGTAGGACTGCTGGGAAGAGCTCGCCGAGGATGGCTGGGGGAACTCTCAGTGGCCCCAGGGGGGCCCAAGGGTTACTGACGGGGAGGGGAGAGAGCTCCAGATGAGGCCAGAGGGGGCAGGACGGGTTCAGGCTGCTTACTCAGCACCAAGAGGGAGGGAGGCTTGGCCATGAGCAATCCAATCAGACCGAGAAATGGAGACCGGTAATAAATAGCCACAGATGAGTCATCTCAAGCCCCAATTCTGAGCCTGCCTCGCTGTTCTCCTCGGCCTGCAGCCTTCCTGGGAGGGGCCCCTGATTTCAGAATGACCAGGTCAGGCAGAGCTCAGCTCCCAGGGCCTCTGTGCTGGGAGCTCAACCCTGCAAGGCCCCAGGTGGCAAGGCAGCTTTGCCTCGTGGCAGCTGCTCCCATCGCCTTCCTCAGGACCCAGGTCAAAATAAGCAGCACACAGAAAACTTGTTTTATGTGATCATTGCTTCAAACTTGTTTTTTTAAAACCTAGTACTAATTAGCCAGGTATGCAGGACTAACACAGTGCTCACCTGCGGTCCTAGCTGCCTGGGAGGCTGAGGTGGGAGAATCACTTGAACCCAGGAAATCGAGGCTGCAGTGAGCTAGCATTGCACCACTGTACTCCAGGCTGGGTGACAGAGCGAGACTCTGGTATTTTTTTAAAATAAATAAATAAATAAATAAATAAGCCGTACTAATAAAATGTAATTAGAGGTATCCAGATGTTGGGGGAAAAAAGGCATTTGGTAAAGTCAGAGAAAGCTGGGTTCAAATCCCACCTCTTACTGCAGCCACAGCTGAGCAACTTGGAGCCAGCTGGTTAACCTCCCTGGGCCTTGCCTTTCTTTTCCATCAAATGGAAATAACAATGGCAGTGACTTCACAGGGTTATGCAAAGATCAGAGATGCTAAATGCTTGGCACAGCGCTGAGCACACAGGAAGCTCCGGGATACCCAGCTATAATACCACAAAGACAGGGATCTATTCTAAATATGTGGCCATCTAGTCAGGGCCTGGCCACAGGACAAATGAGGCCACCATTTTCCCTCCAGGCCCCCAGGTCTCCTGGGCCTCAGATGCCGGAGCACAAAGCCTCACTGTATTTGCCCCCTGGAGGCTCTGGACTTGAGAAGGCAAGCTCCCTGAGGGCAGGGAATTTTGTCTAGTTTCTCGATGTTTTATTACCAGGGCTTGGCATAATAAATATTTATTGAGTTAATAAATATAGCAGGCTGGAGGCAGTGGCTCATGCCTGTAATCCCAGCACTTTGGGAGGCCAAGGCGGGCGGATCACTTAAGGTCAGGAGTTCGAGACCAATGTGGCCAACATGGTGAAACCCCGTCGCTACTAAAAATGCAAAAAAAAAAAAAAAAAAAAATTAGCTGGGAGTGGTGGTGGGCGCCTCTAATCCCAGCTAATCAGGAGGCTGAGGCAGGAGAATCGCTTGAACCCAGGAGGCAGAGGTTGCAGTGAGCTGAGATCGCGCCACTGCAGAGCAAGACTCCATCTCAAAAAAAGAAAAGAAAAAAAAGAATATAGCCATCCCAAATTAACAATAATAATAGGCCGGGCATGGTGGCTCACGCCTGTAATCCTAGTACTTTGGGAGGCCGAGGCAGGTGGATCACTTAAGGTCAGGAGTTTGAGACCAGCCTGGCCAACATGGTGAAATCCCGTCTCTACTAAAAATACAAAAAAATTAGCTGGGCGTGGTCATGGGCACCTGTAATCCCAGCTAATCGAAAGGCTGAGCCAGGAGAATTGCTTGAACCTGGGAGGCAGTGGTTGCAGTGAGCCAAGATTGTGCCACTGCACTACAGCCTGGGCGATAAAGACTCAGTCTCAAAATAATAATAATAATAATTTTTCAAGCAATTAGTTGGGCTTGCCACATTCTCATAGATTCAGATGCTAAGGAGACAGTGAGTCCAGCTAGGTTTAAAGGGTCACTAATGGCCGGGCACAGTGGCTCATGCCTGTAATCCCAACAATTTGGGAGGCCAAGGTGGGTGGGTCCCTTGAACCCAGGAGTTGCCCATCCTGGGCAACAAAGTGAGACTCCTCATCTCTACAAAAAAAAATTAGCCAGGTGTGGTGGCATACTCCTATAGTCCCAGCTCCTCGGGGGACTGAGGTGGGAGGATGGCTTGAGCCCAGGAGGTCGAGGCTGTAGTGTACCATGATCACACCACTGCCCTCCAGCCTAGGCGACACAGCGAGACCCTGTCTAGAAAAAAATAAAATAAGGGTCTACTACCTACAGCCCAGCACGTAGCATGAGCACTGAATTTGCATTGGTTGCCCTTGCCCTTAAAGTCCCTTCAAGTAGGGTGAGGAGCCAGCCCAGCTTGATGCTGAGCACACACCGTAGGAGACCCCCAATCTCATTAGGGACTGCGGTAAACCTATTCAACCTCTGTCCTGAGAAGACATTGTCTTTATTGCCCTGGAATAGCCATCTCCTTAGGGGACAGAACGGAGTCCTTACCGTCCTGGAAAGTAAATACATCCGCTCTCTGGCCTGGTGGGAGATGCTGCCTCCAGCTTCCAAGACTGTTTGCTATGCAAACAATAATCACTGCTACCATTGATCAGCAGTTCCTAGGTGCCTACCGGCCACTGCAATAGCGGCCCCTGTATTAGTCCACTAGGGCTGAGTATAACAGAACAACACAAACTGGAGGGCTTAAGCAACAGAAATTCATTTCCTTTTTTTTTTTCTCTTGAGACAAAGTCTCGCTCTTGTCACCCAGGCTGGAGTGCAATGGCACAATCTCTGCTCACTGCAGCTTCCACCTCCCGGGTTCAAGCAATTATCCTGCCTCAGCCTCCCCAGTAGCTGGGATTACAGGCGTGTGCCACCACACCTGGCTAATTTTTGTATTTTTAGTAGAGACAGGGTTTCACCATGTTGCCCAGGCTGGTCTCAAACTCCTGACCTCAGGTGATCCACCCGCCTCAGCCTCCCAGTGTTGGGATTACAGGAGTGTGCCACCGCAGTCAGCCCAGAAATTTATTTATTTGTTTGTTTTTTTATTATTATTTTTTGAGACAAGTCTCGCTCTTGTTGCCTAGGCTGGAGTGTAATGGCACAGTCTCGGCTCACTGCAACTTCCATCTCCCCGGTTCAAGTGATTCTCCTGCCTCAGCCCCCTGAGTAGCTAGGATTATAGGCGCGCGCCACCACACCCAGCTAATTTTTGTATTTTTAGTAGAGACGTGGATTTCACCCCGTTGGTCAGGCTGGTCTCGAACTCCTGACCTCAGGTGATCCACCCGCCTTGGCCTCCCAAAGTGCTGGGATTACAGGAGTGAGCCACCACACCCGGCCCAGAAATGTATTGTCTTATCATTCTCAAGGCTGTGAATCTGAGAGCAAGCTGTCAGCAGGTTGTTTTTTCCTGAGGTCTCTCTCCTTGACTTGGGGATGTCACCTTCTTGCTATGTCCTCGAGGCGCCTTTTCTCTGGGTGTGTGAGTCCCCGGTGTCCTTTCCTCTTCTTAGGAGTGTGACAATCCCATTAGCTGAGAGCCTCACCCTTAGGACCTCGCTTAACCTTAATTACCTTTCTAAAGGCCCTGTCTTGGCCAGGCATGGTGGCTCACGCCTGTAATCCCAGCACTTTGGGAGGCCGAGGCAGGCGGATCACAAGGTCAGGAGTTTGAGATCCCCCTGGCCAACATGGTGAAACCCCATCTCTACTAAAAATACAAATATTAGTCGGGCTTGGTGGCACATGCCTGTAATCTCAGCTTCTCGGGAGGCTGAGGCAGGAGAATTACTTGAACCCGGGAGGCAAGACTCCGTCTAAAAAAAAAGGCCCTGTCTCATTGGGGGTTAGGGCTTCAACCTATGAATTTGCTAGGGAGGAGCGGACACAGTTCAGTCCGTAACAGCTCTTCTCCACATGAGTTCATTTATTTCCCATATCCACAAGGAGGCTTACTTAGAAAGAGATGAAGTTGAGTTGCGAGGTGACTTGTCCAAAGTCACATGGAAAAAAGAAAAAAGCACCACGTCCTCCTGTTTCAGCGAATAACCGTGTCCTCTGTTCCTAGGCTCAACTCCAGAGAACTTGGAAGGAAGAGGGGAGTCATGGATTTGGATCTGAAAGGTTCCTAAGCAGGAAGAATCTGCTTCATCCTGGGAATTGTTCTAAGACTTTTTTGTTTTGTTTTTCTTTTTCCTCTTTCGAGACGGCTTCTGGCTCTGTTGCCCAGGCTGGAGTGCAGTGGCATGATCTCAGCTCACTGCAGCCTCAACTTCCCTGGCTCAAGCGATCCTTGCACCTCAGCCTCCTGAGTAACTGAAACAACAGGCACGCACCACCACGCCCGGCTAATTTTTGTATTTTCTGTAGAGATGGGGGTCTCCCTATGTTGCCCAGGCAGACTGGTCTCCATCTCCTTGGCTCAGGTGATCTGCCCGCCTCAGCCTCCCAAAGGGCTGGGATTACAGGTATAAGCCACTACACCTGGCAATGCTCTAAGACTTTTCAAACCTCAGGACCTACCTGACAATCTGCATACCTCTGGGTCACCCTCTTTTCCACGGGAGGGGACAGAGCACCTTGCTGAGTGACTCTGCTGACAATGGTGAAGCTAGACTTGAACTCAGTCTGAAAGACTTCACACAGCTGCAGGCAGTGGGTATAAATGCCAGCTTGGAGACCCCCAAACCTGATGGCTGGAAAAGGGGCAACACAGCTGGGGCTCCCAGGTGTCAGTGCCCCCGGGAGCCTCTGGGATCAGCTGTTGACCCCAACTTCCCCCGCAGGGGCTCCCAGCTGTCATGTCAGAACAGAATTCATCTGCCTAAGCACTAAAGAAACTCCAAGATGACACGTTGGTGTTCTGGGGCGGCGGGGGGTGGGGCGGGGTAGGCAGGGGCCTGTCCGCAAACCCCAACCCCTGTGGTGACGTCACTTCTCACCCCCACAGTCCTTTCTCTCCACCTTCCATCTCACAAACTGCTGGGCAAGCGCCCGGGCTGACAGGCAGGGAAGCCCTGGGCTTCTCCCAGCCAGAATAGACTGATCGGAGAGGCAGGTGGTGGCCCTGGAGGCTTCAGGTTTGAGCTATAGCCGCTGGTTCTGTTAAAACCACAAGAGATTGAAAAAAACTCCTTGCCAGTCAAAATGAAAAGAGAGACTGAGAGAAACTGAGTGAGAAGGTCTCTGCTAAAGAAAAGCCAAGCGTCGGCTTCCATGAAAGATACGCGGCCCAGTGGGTCATTAAATGACTAAGTTCTGGGGCCACACTGACAATGACAGGGCCTCCTGCAGCACTTGTGTGTGCATGTGTGTGTGCGTGTGTGTATGCATGTGCACACATGTGAGGGTGTGTGTGAGGGAGTGTGAGGGCGTGCAGGAGGGCTCGTGCCCTCAAAAAGTAGGGACATGTGGGCTCAAGGCTGTGTGTCCACAAGTGTATGAGAGTGGGGGGTGTGTATGAGCTGGTGTACACACAAGTGTGTCTAGGGTGTGTGTGTGTGTGTGTGAGAGCAGCGAGGGCTTGTGCCCCCGAGATTATGTGCGCATGCACGTGGTGTGTGCGTGTACAAGGATGTGTGTGTGAGGGTCTGTGTGCTTGAGGCTGTGTGCAAATGTGTAGGGGTGAGTGGGTGTGTGCATGTGGGTGGGCAGGTGTGTGCTCAAGGCTGTGTGTGTAAGGGTGTGTGTGTGCAAGTGTGCCAGGGTGTGTGGTCAGCAAAGCATTAAGATCCACTTCCCTCAACTTCACAGCAAGTGGGGTAGCGACCCCGCCTCTAACCCCTATCAGCCAGGGAGGAAGGGAAGGAAGGCCCAGAGGTTATGTAGTGCGGGGCCACACAGGAGCTCACTCAGCCCAATCCAGGCTTTGCCACTCCTCCTGGCTAAGCTGCCTCCCGAGGAAAATAGGAGTCCACCCAATGCCAGCCCAGGAGGAGAGAAATTTCAGCACTGATGTCTACCAAGGGGCATGGGATGCAGCTTAAAAGGATGGACTCTGGAGTTCAGGGTGGTCTGAGTTCAAATCCTGGCTTGGTCCCTTGCTAGCTGTGTGGCCTGAGGCAGGTCAGTTAACCTCTCTGTGCCTCAACTGCCCTATCTGTAAACTGGGGATAATAACCTTACCTTACAGGATGGTTTTGAGAACTCAAAGAGTAAGAGATGTAGAGCTCTTAGAATAGTGCATGGTGGGACCGGGCGCGGTGGCTCACGCCTCTAATCCCAGCACTTTGGGAGGCAGAGGTGGGCGGATCACGTGATCAGGAGATCAAGACCATCCTCGCTAATATGGTGAAACCCCGTCTCTACTAAAAACACAAAAAATTAGCCAGGTATGGTGGCACGTGCCTGTAGTCCCAGCTACTCAGGAGGCTGAGGCAGCAGAATCGCTTGAACCCAGGAAGCAGAGGTTGCAGTGAGCCGAGATCATGCAATTGCACTGCAGCCTGGGGGTAAGAGCAAGACTCCATCTCAAAAAATAAAATTAATAGCGCATGGCACATGACACGCACTATCGAAATCTTCCTCTTACTGGCCGGGCACAGTGGTTCACGCCTATAATCTCTGCACTTTGGGAGGCGGAGGTGGGTGGATCACCTGAGGTCAGGAGTTTGAGACCAGCCTGGCCAATATGGTGAAACCCCATCTCTACTAAAAGTATAAAAATTAGCCGGCGTGATGGCACGTACCTGTAATCCCAGCTACTTGAGAGGCTAAGGCATGAGAATCACTGAGCCTGGGAGGTGGAGGTTGCAGTGAGCCGAGATCGTGCCACTGCAATCCAGCCTGCGTTACAGAGCAAAACTCCATCTCAAATTAAAAAAAAAGAAAGAAAAGAAAAATCTTCCTCTTACTACTGTAAGTGATGCCTGCAAGCCATGAGCTCACGAATTTAGTACACCTAGGACAGATGAACCCCCAGGATTATGAAACCCTAAGATACATTAGATGCCAGAGTGGCCAGACACCAAGGGCCATGAGGCTGAGTCTCAGCTTGTCAGTGACCAGGGCAGAGGGTCGGGGGTGCTACCTGCTCTCCACCCTCCCATCTGTGGGAGACCTCATCTCCCCAACGTGTCATCTTGAGAGGCTGTTTTGGCTGGTAAGACAAACCTGCATTTACAGCTTGGAGCACTGAGGTCAAGCACGGGGACCTTTGGGGTTCAGGAATCTTAGGATGGAGGGCCTGGGATGGGTTCCCTTCCCCTCACTCCACCTCAAGCCCAACAAGGAATTTTCTGGCACGACGAGCGTGTTAGTCTGCTTAGGCTTCCATAAAAGTTCCGCAAATGGGAGGCTTAAACCACAGAAATTAGCTTCCTCGCACTTCTGGAGGTGAAGGTTGAGGCATCAGCAGGGCTGGGTTTTTTCGAGGCCTCTCTCCTTGGCTCACGGGTGGCCGCGTGTCGCTGTGTTCTCACCTGGACTTTCCTCTGTACGTGCACAGGTCTGTGGCCGAATTTCCCCTTTCTGTAAGGACACCGGTCGTATTGGATTAGGGTCCACCTGAAAGGCCTTGTTTTAATTGAATTGCCTCTTTAATGACTATCTCACAGGATTGTTGCATTCTGAAGTCCTGGGGGTTAGGACTTCCACATACGAATTTGGGGAGGGATACCATTCAGCCCAGGACACTGAGGTTTCTGCTTGCCTCAGAAAATTAATTCCCAACTGAAGCTAACAGTTAAACTGTGGACTTGACTGTGAGCAAACAGCTGTCACGTGGCCACCCCAGCATCTCATTAATCATTCATCCAGGCAACTGTGAACTGTATTCATTTCTTTTTTTTTTTTTTTTTTTGAGTCAGAGTCTCGCTGTGTCACCCAGGTTGGAATGCAGTGGTGTGATCTCAGCTCACTGCAACCTCCGCCTCCCAGGTTCAAGCGACTCTCGTGCCCCAGCCTCCCGAGTAAGTGAGATTTCAGGTGCATGCCATCACACCCGCTAATTTTTCTATTTTCAGTAGAGACGGGGTTTCACCATGTTGGCCAGGCTGGTCTCAAACTCCTGACCTCAAGTGATCCACCTGCCTCAGCCTCCCAAATTGCTGGGATTACAGGCGTGAGGCACCGCGCCCAGCCTGTGTTCATTTCTTAGGGCCGCTGTGGTAACTGCTCAGTTACTAGAAGTTACTAGAAGTTACCACTGTGGTAACTTCTAGCCTCTAGTTCTGGAGACTGCAAGGCCAAGATCAAGGTGTTGGCAGTCTTGCTTCCTTCTGGAAGCTCTGACAGAAAATCTATCCCTCCTACGCCTCTCCCCTAGCTTCTAGCGGCTGCCCGCCATCCTTCATCAGTCCTCTCTGCCCCTGTCATCATGTCCCCTGCTTTTTTTTTTTTTTTTTCAATGAGATAGAGCCTTGCTCTGTCGCCCAGGCTGGAGTGCAGTGGCACAATCTTGGCTCACTGCAACTTCCACCTCCCAGGTTCAAGCGATTCTCCTGCCTCAGCCTCTCGAGTAGCTGAGATTACAGGCACGTACCACCACACCTTGCTAATTTTTTTTTGTATTTTTAGTAGAGACAGGGTTTCGCCATGTTGGCCTGGGTGGACTCAAACTCCTGACCTCAGGTGATCCGCCCACCACGGCCTCCCAAAGTGCTGGGATTACAGGCGTGAGCCACCGCACCTGGCCCGTGTCCCCTACTTCTTTGTGTCTGTGTAGTGTGTCCTTTTCTGTATCTTATAAGACACCTATTATTGGATTTAAAGCCCTCCCTAAACCAGGATGCTCTCATTTTGAGATAATTACCTTACCTTAATTACATCTGCAGAAAGGCTGGGCACAGCGGCTCACACCTGTAATCCCAGCACTTTGGGAGGCCGAGGTGGGTGGAGCACTTGAGCTCAGGAGTTCAAGACCATTCTAGCCAACATGGTGAAAACCTGTCTCTACTAAAAATACAAAACATTAGCCAGGTGTGGTGGTGTGTGCCCGTAATCCCAGCAGCTCGGGAGGCTGAGGCAGGAGAATCACTTGAACCCAGGAGGTGGAAGTTGCAGTGAGCCGAGAGTGTGCCACTGCACTCCAGCTTGGGCAACTGAAAAAAAAAAAAAGAAAAGAAATTTATGTTGCTTAAGTCCTGCAGTCTGTGGTGTTCTGTTATGCAGCCCTAGTGAATGACAGGGTGAGACTGTCTCAAAAAAAAAAAAAAAATTATAACTGCATAGACCTTTATTTCAAATGAGGTCATACTCTGAAGTTCTAGGTGGACATATCTTTGGGGGGCTGCCTCTGAACCCACATCAGGGACCCAGAGAAGATGCTGGGTCTCCCGGATGTCAGTGGCCTTGGAGTCCTTTGGTAGCTCAGGCCCACAGGGAGGATCAGCACCTGGGAGACCCTTATCCTTCAGGAGGGCCCAGGCCAGCAAGGCGAGAAGGCCCAAGGAGCCCACCCAGCCCGGTCAGGAGAACCACAGGAGGGTTTTACGGGGATGGGGAGTCCACGCGGCCAGGCAGGGAGACTGAGGAAAGGTTTGGGCAATCCAGCCTGAAGGTGGGACTTGAGCAGGTCTTACCCTGCAGGAGGAGTGGAATGGAGGTGTGGGTAACTGCCCCCATCCTGCTCTGTTCCCACACCGTGTCCTACAAGGTCCTTAGAGTGCCCACCCAAAGATTCCTGGAAGGGCCTGAGTGGTTTTCAGGCCTCTGACCCTCCCAGGCACGGAAGCCCACAAGGCCCTACTCCAGCACAGACACTGGGCCAGTGCCCTGTGTCGATCATTTCATGGAGAAATCACCTAAAACTTCCCCTGCTCCCACCCCCTTCATTCCTTACTATGTATCAGGCCAGATGGGGTGGACCACCCAAAGACAGGATCCTCATCTGCCAGTATGCACACAGGTCCTGGTTTCAAATAACAATGTTGCACATTTATTAGGCCCAGTACTGCACTACACATTTCATCTCCTGATCATCTCATCTCATCCTCTAAAAACCCCAACCCAATAGGTAACATTCTTGGTTTTCTGGGGTTTTTTTCTTTTTTCTTTTTTTTCTTTTTTTTTTGAGACAGGGTCTTGCTCTGTCACCCAGTGGCTCACTGCAGCTTCCAACTCCTGGGCTCAAGTGATCCTCCTGCCTCAGCCTCCCAAGTGGCTGGAACCACAGGTTCACGCCACCACACCTGGCTAGTTTTTTAAATTTTTTGTAGAGACGGGGTCTCCCTATGTTGCCCAAGCCGATCTTGAGCTCCTGGGTTCAAGCAATCCACCCATCTTGGCCTCCCAAAGTGTTGGCATTACAGGTGTGAGCCACAGTGCCCAGCCCAGTAAGTAGCATTCTAATCCCCATTCTACGGATGAGGAAACTGAGGCTCAGAGAGGCCCACTGACTTGTCCAGGAGCAGCAGCCAACACTGGCCCCCAAGCTGAGGCTCCGGGTCCCGTGCTCTGTAACACACAGCTGGCACCTGGGGCTGCTTCCTCTCCTGGGTGAGCCCAAGTAGCAAATGTAAGAAGCAATGTTTGCTCATTTCTGCTTGAGTGGATTCACAAGCACCTGGCTCTGTGACAATGGGCAGCTGTCTGGAGGGATGCTTTGAAGACAAAACAGAATAGAGCCCGTGTGTCTTGCATGAGTCACTATATTCCTTGAAAGACAAATGGCCCCAGCCTTGCTTTTTTCTACACGTAAGATACCTTCTGGTGGGGTTAGTGATTCTGCCGCCACAGTCAATTTAGCAGATGTGCTTTAGTCATCTTCAGCCAGATGTACTCTATACCCAAACCTTGACGTGATTTTGTACGTATGACAGCTTTACCACCTGTGCATAAACTGTGAACTGAAACGGTACCAGAGTTGCCTGGTAGAACCCCTCCACAGGGCTGCTCTCAGGCAATAGGCTTGGTCTATAGTCCTGGTAAGATTTTGGAATAAAAAGAACTCTTAAGTTTCTGTTTTTTTTTGTTTTTGAGACAGAGTTTCGCTCTTGTTGCCCAAGCTGGAATACAACGGCGCGATCTCAGCTCACTGCAACCTCCGCCTCCTGGGTTCAAGCGATTCTCCTGCCTCAGCCTCCCGAGTAACTGACATGACAGGCCTATGCCACCAGGCCCAGCTAATTTTGTATTTTTAATAGAGACTGGGTTTCTCCATGTTGGTCAGGCTGGTCTCAAACTCCTGACTTCAAGTGATCCGCCCACCTTGGCCTCCCAAATTGCTGGGATTACAGGCGTGAGCCACTACACCTGGCACTTTTTTTTTTTTTTTTAAGACATGGTCTCACTCTGTTGCTCAGGCTGGAGTGCAGTGTTGTGATCACCACACACTGCAGCCTCAGACCTCCCCGGGCTCAGGTGATCCTCCCACCTCAGCCTCCCAAGTAGCTGGGACCACAGGTGCATGCCACTATGCCTGGCTAATTTTTTGTATTTTCAGTAGAGATGGCGTTTCATCTCTACATGTTGCCCAGCTGCTCTCAAACTCCTGGGCTCAGGCAATCCACCGGCTTCAGCCTCCCAAAGTACTGGGATTACAGGTGTGAGCCACCACACCCGGCCCAAACTCTAATTCTTCAGAAGCTTTTTATTTTCTTTAGTTGACACCTGGCAAACTTCCACCACAGGAGTCGGGGGTGTTTGTCAGAATTTGCTGGGAATGGGATGGAGGGGCAGCTAGTTCTCCCTCAAGGCTGGGGTGTTCCGTAACCCTCAATCCTGGTGGACAGCAAGGGTTCCCCCACCAAATCTAAGGTCTGGGGAATTCTCAAAGCCCTCGCTCTCCCATTCTCCACTGGCTGAGATCCCCTGAGTACTGGCTGGCCAAGAGAGGCTTCCTTGCCTTGGAAGCTGGAGGCCCAGAGCGCCTGGGTCCCTCTGGTATCCCATGAACAATGGTGGGAGATAGAGGAGGCAGGGCTGCGGGAAGCGGAGGGGTGTCTACTGAGTTTCAGAGGCTGTGTTGCCAACCCCTTAGCCACAGATAAAGAGGGCCAAAGAGAGTGTGGTCAGAGCTCAGCATGGTGATGCCATGACAGGGGATGTCCACAAAAGCCACCCAAACCATCATCAGGCACTCTTACGCCACCCCAACTGATCACATCATGATCCTGTGGGCCCAGCTTCCTCTCAAAACTTCCTGCAAGGCTTCAGCCATCCACCCTCACAGCCTCAGCGCTGGCCCCAGGGAGGGCCCTGCCCACCCACATCCCTCCTCCCTCCCTGTCCTCAGAGCCTCCACGCTAATGAAACTGGCAAGAAGGCTGCTGCCTGCATAGGCTTCCAATAACAGCCCCTCCAGGAGCTGGGAGTGAAGTCCACTGGATCGAAGGACTCCATGCCCTGTTTCCATTCCCTCTTATTGTCCTGGGGAAGGCATGAGCTGGAGCGAACTCGGGCAGCAGGTTCCATTCCAGGCAATGGGATGGCATCAATCTTATGACGGAAGAGCTGATGACAATTTTTTTTTTTTTTTTGAGACAGAGTCTCGCTCTGTTGCCCAGGCTGGAGTGCAGTGGCCGGACCTCAGCTCACTGCAAGCTCTGCCTCCCAGGTTCACGCCGTTCTCCTGCCTCAGCCTCCCAAGTAGCTGGGACTACAGGCGCCCGCCACCTTGCCCGGCTAGTTTTTTGTATTTTTTAGTAGAGACGGGGTTTCACCGGGTTCGCCAGGATGGTCTCGATCTCCTGACCTCGTGATCCACCCGTGTCGGCCTCCCAAAGTGCTGGGATTACAGGCTTGAGCCACCGCACCCGGCCGACAATTTTGTCTTATCATTTATCACAGCTCCTCTCCCCATCAGACCATGTGGCCAGATCTCTGCAGGTCGAATCTGGTTCACCTCTTCCTGGAGTTATCACCCATGTACAGATGACAAAACTGAGCTACATACAGAAAGGCTAAGTGACACGCCTGCCGTCACGTGTCAGTGGGTGGCAACACCGAGGGTGGGTGTTCGGAGCTACACTCTGTGTCCTCCCACAGATTAGGCTGAAAAGTTCAGCGAACCTACGGCCAAGTCTGCACTGAGCCAGTGTGCATTCTCAGAACACCTGAATGCCACTTTCCAAAGGCAGAGGGGGAAATCATTCTGGAAAATCCAGCTTTGTGTGTGTTTCTGGGCCATGCACGCTTCACCTCATGATGAAGTGGGAGTGGAAGGGCCACTCAACCCCTTCAGGGACAATGCCCCTTTGCAGCCTCCCTCTCAGAGGGTGGCAATCAGTTGCCAATGGGTCCTTCTCTTGCCTGGGATGTTGAAAGTGGCCTGAAGGAGGGAAGGTGGGGTTATTTCCATATACTCCCATCTGCACGCCAAGGGACTGGGCCCTGCAGCTGCCAATGGGCGACGGACATAGAGTTTCCCAGATGAATATGTTTCAGCTGCCCCCAGTCACTTCCTACCGTCCACCCCAGGGGTCTAGACTCTCCTGGGAGACTGGTGCAGAGCTGAGACCCCACAATCTGCCTGAGGCCTAGGGCAACAGATGCACAGAAACCAGCGCAAGCCAGAACAGCAGCAGCTCAATCCCAGTGCCTGATTCCCAGGAAACATGAACATCGGATCTCAGGGCTGCCAGGCCTGCCTTCCCAAGACCTGTGAGCTCATTTACTCCATCGTTCATTCAACATTTATTTGTTGAACGTCTATCATATGCCGCATGCTGTACTAGGCCCTGGGGATAGCGCCGAGGACAGGACAGGCTTGGTTCCTGCTCTCGAGGAGCTTACAGTCAAGTGTCACAAAGTCTACAATGGGGATGCTGCAGAACCTAACTCCAGGCGCCTTGGCCAGTTCAGTAGGATTAGGGAAGGGCTCTGAGGAGCGGAAACAGAAGCTGAGGCCTGAGTAGGTGTTCTTTGGGAGGAAGACAGCTTTGGGCAGAGGCAATGGAGTGGATAAAGACCCAGAGGCCGGGGGAACCTGCAGGTTTAAGACCCAGAAAAAAGCTTCAGCAGAGCTGGAGACTCGCCTGGGAGGGGTGTGGGAGGTGTGAGACGTGGGTCAGGGAAGTGTGGTCGGGCCGCTCTGGTTTTCTTCCCAGCACTTCCCACCACCTGACACATTTTCTATTTACTGGCTTATTTCAGACTGTGCCCCACCCCCCCACCAAGCAGCAGGGAAGCTCAGGGGGCAGGCTCCTGTGGCTGTGGGTGCTAGCGTTGTCTGCTTCACTGCTGCATCTGCAGAGCCTAGAATGGTGCCCAGCACACAGTAGGAGTCGAACACGTGGCTGGTGAATGAATGAGTGAGTGGGGGATGTTGGAGGCGTTACAGACTGTATCAGGGACTTGGGTTCCATTTGGAGAGCATTCATCAGCTCTACACCTTTTTTTTTTTTTTTGAGATTCATTCTCACTCTGTCACCCAGGTGCAGTGGCGCAATCTTGGCTCACTGCAACCTCCACCTCCCGGGTTCAAGCAATTCTCCTGCCTCAGTCTCCTGAATAGCTGGAACTATAGACACGCACCACCACGCCCAGCTAATTTTTGTATTTTTAGTAGAGGCGGGGTTTTACCATGTTGGCCAGGATGGTCTCAATCTCATGACCTCATGATCAGCCCACCTCGGCCTCCCAAAGTGCTGGAATTACAGGCGTGAGCCACCACACCTGGCCAGTTCCACGCCTTTCTGTTGAGGAATCCATCTCCCTGCCTCATTAGGTGTGGTGGTGCTCGCCTGTTGTCTCAGCTATTCAGGAGGTCTCGATGGTCTCGATCTCCTGCCTCATGATCCGCCCGCCTCAGCCTCCCAAAGTGCTGGGATTACAGGCGTGAGCCACCGCGCCCAGGCATTTTGTTCTTATTTCTAAATGACCAACACAAGACACTAGTTTTGGGAGAGGTAGGTGATGTTGCCTTTTTCCTTTGGGATTTACAGTACCTACTCAGAAGGCACAAAAAAAAGAAAAGAAAAGAAAAGAACGTTATCAATTTGGGAGAAGGGGTGCAGGTAAGGTGTTATCAGGAATGTGCCCAACCACCAGGGTCCTTGCATGCAGAGAAATGAAAGCATTTGTCCAGTAACCTTCACAATACAGGTAAGAAACTAGGCTAGAGGGAAAAGCCAAATTCTGGAGCACAGTTTAGCCGGTACTTTTGAAAAAGTACAATACAAAAGTATTTCAATGAAGAAAAACAATGCCAGCTCTGTTTTCAGGAAGCTACAATTCTCGCAGGGGAGAGAGCTTAGGCAATGCACCTCACCGTTAGTTACTTATAATACCACTCAGGGGCCTTGGGGAAGAGCAGGAAGGCAGGCTGTGTGATGGCGGGGGCAGATCTGAGAACCCAGAGGTTCAGGGAGGATCTCTTGAAAGAAGAGACACCCAAGCTGAGACGTGGATGGGGCAAGGGCAGGAGACAAGACGAGCATCCAGGGTGACCCCAAGTTGTAGGGGTGAAAGGCCCAGGAGAATTAAGAAGAGCGGGCCAGGCGCGGTGGCTCAAGCCTGTAATCCCAGCACTTTGGGAGGCCGAGACGGGCGAATCACGAGGTCAGGAGATCGAGACCATCCTGGCTAACACGGTGAAACCCCGTCTCTACTAAAAAATACAAAAAGCTAGCCGGGCGAGGTGGCGGGCGCCTGTAGTCCCAGCTACTCGGGAGGCTGAGGCGGGAGAATGGCGTAAAACCCGGGAGGCGGAGCTTGCAGTGAGCTGAGATCCGGCCACTGCACTCCAGGCCGGGCGACAGAGCGAGACTCCATCTCAAAAAAAAAAAAAAAAAAAAAAGAAGAGCGTGCAGGTACCTGGGAGGGTTGTGGGGACATTCACAAAGTGGAATTGTGTGGGTAACCTGGAGAGCTGCAAGACATGGGCTCTGCTCTAGAGGCCTCTTGCCTGGAACCTTCCTTCTTGGGTCCTCTTTTGGCTTGAATAAGCCTGTATCCCAGGCTGAAATCAGTCCTAAGAGTGACCAGAGAGGCAGTCCCAGGCCCAGGGTTTTCTCAAGCACCTTCCTGCAGTTCTCAGGAGGCCAGGAGCAGTGGCTCACGCCTGTAATCCCAGCACTTTGGGAAGTCAAGGCGGGTGGATCACTTGAGACCAGGAGTTCAAGACCAGTCTGGCCAACATGGAGAAACCCCTTCTCTATTAAATTACAAAAATTAGCCGGGCATGGTGGCAGGCACCTGTAATCCCAGCTACTTGGGAGGCTGAGGCAGGAGAATCGCTTTAACTCGCGAGGTGGACGTTGCAGTGAGCTAAGACTGCACCACTGCACTCTAGCCTAAGCGACAGACCCTGTCTCAAATATTAAAAAGAAAAAGAGTTCTCAAGTGCCCCGCAGGAAGGATCTGGTTCAGGCTGTGATCTTCCTACCCCTGCCGATTGCTCCAGATGGCCCCAAGGAGGCTGCCTTCTGAAGAGAAAGCCGGGAATAGGCAGAGCACAGAGGTCAGTAGGTGGGAACACAGGAGTTATTTGTTGCCACACAAAGAGCCTTTCAGGCTATAGCGCCAGGTTTCATTCAGCACAGCGTCTACAGACTTTGGGCTGTGGTTCTTGTGCATGAAACTGACTTTGGGCTGTGGTTCTTGTGCATGAAACAGGAAGCAAGCAAGCTAGAAGTCTTTCAGAGTTTCAAAAGAACTGTTTTTCCAGAGAAACCACTCACCCTGATGCATTACGGGCCCCGTGGCAGCATTCCAGCCTGTATGGTGATGGGAAAGAAGCATTTCTCTCTGGGTTAGGCTGTTGACGTTTTGGACTTCTAAACTTTGCAACCTTTTTTTTTTTTTTTGAGACAGAGTCTCGCTCTGTCCCCCAAGCTGGAGTGCAATGGCACTGTCTCGGCTCACTGCAACCTCCACCTCCTGGATTCAAGTGATTCTCATGCCGCAGCCTCCCAAGTAGCTGGGATTACAGCCATGTACCACCATGTCTGGCTAAATTTTTTTATTTTTAGTAGAGATGGGGTTTTGCCATGTTGGCCAGGCTGGTCTCAAACTCCTGACCTCAAGTGATCCGCCTGCCTTGGCCTCCCAAAGTGCTGGGATTATAGGCGTGAGCCACGGCACCTGGCCTAAATTTTGTAACTTTTTTTTTTTTTTTTTTTTTTTGAGACAGCGTATCACTCTGTCACCCAGGCTGGAGTGCAGTGGAACCTTCCGGCTCACTGCAACCTCTACCTCCCAGTTTCAAGCCACTCTCCCGCTTCAGCCTCCCGAGTACCTGGGATTACAGGTGTGCATCACCATCACCAGCTAATTTTTGTATTTTTAGTAGAGATGGGGTTTCACCATGTTGGCCAGGCTGGTCAAACTCCTGACCTCAAGTGATCCTCCTGCCTCGGCCTCCCAAAATGCTGGGATTACAGAAGTGAGCCACCGCACCCAGCCTAATTTTGTACCTTTTGTTTGACAGAAAGGCTTATAATTCTCTTCTCCCTCTGGCCAAAGAATTTCTAAAGAAACCACTGTCTCCCACAGGTTCTCTGACTCAAAATTACACGTGGAACAACAACAAAGCAAATCTAACTAAAATATGGGACAAAGGACTTGACTTCTCCAAAGAAGATATGCAAACAGACCGGGTGTAGTGGCTTGCACCTATAAAATCCCAGTGTTTTGGGAGGCCCAGGTAGGAACAGCCTGAGGCCTGAACAACATAGCAAGACCCTGTCTCTATTAAAAATAAACAAACTAATAAAGATGTACTCCTGAACTTAAAAGTTAAAAAAAAGACTATTAATTATTGTTTAAAAGATACACAAATGACCAATAATAAGCACATTAAAACATGCTCAACTTCACTAATCCTTAAAATAAAAACCACAATGAAATACACTTCACAGCCATTAGGACAGCTACTATAGAAAAACCAGAAAATAGCAAGTGCTGTTGACGAGGAGGAGAAACTGGAACTCTTGTGCATCACTGGTCGGAAAGTAAAACAGTATAGCGGTTCCTCAAAAAACTAAAAATAGAATTATTGGCCGGAGGTGGTGGCTCACACCTGTAATCCCACTTTGGGAGGCTAAGGTGGCGGATCACTTGATCTCAAGAGTTCAAGACCAGCCTGGGCAACATAGTGAAACCCCTTCTCCACAAAAAGTACAAAAAAACTAGCCAGGCATGGTAGCACGCGCCTGTAGTCCCAGCTACTGGGGGAGCTGAGGCAAGAGAATCACTTGAGCTTAAGAGGTCGAGGCTGCAGTGGGCAGAGATGGCGCCCCTGCACTCCAGCCTGAGTGACAAAGTGAGATCCTATCTCAAAAATAAAAAACCACAGAATCACCTTCTGATCCTGCAATTCCACTTCTGTATACCCAAAATAATTGAAAGCAGGGACTTAAAGAGACTTTGTTTCTCCAGAGAGAAGGAAAGGTTTTTTTTTTTTTTTTTTTTTTTTTTTTTTTGAGAAGGAGTCTCGCTCTGTCACCCAGGCTGGAGTGCAGTGGCCAGATCTCAGCTCACTGCAAACTCCGCCTCCAGGGTTTACGCCATTCTCCTGCCTCAGCCTCCCGAGTAGCTGGGACTACAGGCGCCCGCCACCTCGCCCGGCTAGTTTTTTGTATTTTTTTAGTAGAGACGGGGTTTCACCGTGTTAGCCAGGATGGTCTCGATCTCCTGACCTCGTGATCCGCCCGCCTCGGCCTCCCAAAGTGCTGGGATTACAGGCTTGAGCCACCGCGCCCGGCCGAAGGAAAGGTTTTTTAGCTTCATAAACTCCAGGAAAAAGCCCCAGGACAGCACAGCCCAGTTCCATCTCTAAGCCGAGAAACCTCAGAGAAAGTTCATGCCTCGTTTCCGCATTTATTCCATTTATAAAAACAGAAATTTCATACTATGCAACCAACACATACAAGAGGTGAAAGACAGGGTGCTGCCTACTCTCCCAGACTGGACATCTGGGTGCTCTGCTAACCTTGCCTCCGACTCACTGCCCAGCCCTCAGTTTCCTCATCTGTCCCTGCTGGGGCTCTGAATGACCCACGGCTCCCAGGGCTGGATGGAGGAGCCATGTGACCCCAGGGACTTCCAGAGAGCACTTCTATCAATGGATCCCAGTTCTGGGACCAGGAAGGAGAGAGCTGAATCATTCAACACGACTCACGGCTTCAGCAGAGGCCCTCGCTGAAACGACTTTTTTTTTTTTTTTTGAGATGGAGTCTCGCTCTGTCACCTGGAGTTCAGTGGTGCGATCTCAGCTCACTGCAAGCTCCGCCTCCTGGGTTCACACCTCAAGCCTCCCGAGTAGCTGGGACTATGGCACCCGCCACTGTGCCCTGCTAATTTTTTGTATTTTTAGTAGAGATGGGGTTTTACCGTGGTCTCGATCTCCTGACTTCGTGATCTGCCCGCCTTGGCCTCCCAAAGTGCTGGGATCACAGGGAGTGAGCCACCGCGCCCGGCCTGAAAGGACTTTTTAATAACCTTGGCCCAGCCTGCCTTGGGGACCCCCCTCCCCCATCTGGTGGAGGCCACTACCCAGAGCTGGGGATGTGCGGAAGGAGCCACCCTCGTGACGCATGCACACTGCCCAGTCCCAGTGGTCGCAATGTCTTCCTTCTGCAGGTGCCAGGAGGGCAGGCTGAGAGGCCAGAGTGCCTTCTGGGCCCCAAGTGCATGAGCAGGATGGAACCAGCACACGTGGGACTTGAGCTACAGAGCACTGAGCTTTATTTTAAAATTTCCACAGAATCCCTCACCCTCCATCCCAGGGTCCTTCCTCTCTGGAACCCAGGCAGCAGACAAGCCTGGGCCCACCCACCCGCCCAACCTAGGACAGCTGGGCCTGAGCTGGGCGGGCAGCGGCTTCCATCTCCTGGGTGTGCCTGCCGGAGGTGAGAGGCTGGAGGTGGCGGGAATGCTGTCCTCCTCCAGGAGTCAGTCCTCAAGGTTTCTGCCGTGGGACGTGGGGCCGAGGGACCTGGGGCACTGACCAGATGGGGGTGGGGGGCGGCACCTGCATTGGCAAGGCGTGGATGGGGAAGAGGGAAGTTTCAGGGGGTCCACTTGAAAGGGACAGGTCATCTTCAGTTCCACACATTCCCTCCTGGATCTTGCAGTCAGGGTGGCCTTCCTGGGTGGAGCAGTGCAGGCGGCAGGGAGCGGAGAAGTTCCGAAGGATGGCTAGGGTCAGGGCCAGAGGGCTGGACCCCTGCAGAGAGACACCCCCAGGCTCCATCCTCCCCACCCCAATCCTACACCCCAGGGGGCTCTGCAGTCCCCAGGCCTGCTCCAAGGTCTCTGTCCCTGTGGGGGGCACCCCAGGCTAGGATGTGATCTGGGCCATACCAGGTGAAAAGGGCTGGTGCCTGACAGCTTCTGGTGCTGGACCTCAGTGGAGACAGAGGACCAGAGGTCCAGGTTCTTGGGGGCTGAGCTTTTCTCAGACTTTGGAGGGAAAATGTCCCAGCCCAGCAGGCAGTGCTGTGGAAGGCAAGGGGTTAAAGGTGCCTGACCACGGACAGGCTCCCCGCTGACTGGCCAGACCCCCATCAGGGAGGGACTGTGCCCCCCATTAGGAAGGAGGCCCCCACCAGGGCAGGGCCTGTGTCTAGCCACAAGATTACCCCAGGTCTCTCCTTTTTTATCCTGGCACATCCAGCCATCCCTGGGGCCCTAAGAGCTGAAACAGGAGGAGGACAGGATGGTGACAGTGACACTCACAGGGCGCTTCCTGCTGTGGGCTCTCCAAGCGCCCGCATGAATTGCTTCACTGAACAGCCCCACCTCGCCACCAACATCCCTGAGGATGGCGCTGTTATGTCCATTTCATGGACCAGCAAACTGACTTTCCTTTGCATCCTTCTCCTCCTCTGACCCCAGCTGCCCAACTCTCAATTTAGGAGTCGGGGGAGTTGCCACTGGGCCCCCATCCTGACCTGGAGACACAGGAAAGGACTTTTTTTCTTTTTTTTTTTTTTGAGATGGAGTCTCACTCTGTCATCCAGGCTACAGTGCAGTGGCGAGATCTCGGCTCACTGAAGCCTCCGCCTCCCGGGTTGAAGTGATCCTCCCATCTCAGCCTCCCAAGTAGTTGGGACTACAGGTGGAGGTTGCAGTGAGCCAAGATTGTGCCAACTGCACTCTAGCCTGGGCAGTAAGAACAAAACTCGGTCTCAAAAAAAAAGCAGAGACCTAGGTTCAAATCCCAGCTCCTCCAGCAAGGCGCCTACCACTCCGCTTTGGTCTCCCCACCTGCAGGGTGGGGGTACAGCAGTGCCTGCCCTCCTGGCTGCTGTGGGGGCTCCCTGAGATAAGCCCCCTAAGGACTATGCCTGCAGTACACAAGAGTGCAATAAACAGGGCCCGTTCATTTCATGCCAGCCTACAGGCAGACCACCCTGGAAGCCCCGGGGTACATGGAGCGGGGGTCCTACCTCCCTTAGGAACAGGTGTGGGTGATGGAAGAGGCCCAGCCTGTGCTCCAGAGACTTGGGTGCTCACCACTGTCGAGCCCAGCCTCGCTCTGTGACCCTCCCTGGGGACCTGGGCCAGTCTGAGCCAGCCCCGCCCTCACCACCATCCAGCCCCACGTGGCTGCTCACCCGGGGCAGGGCCAGTGTGTCGGAGGCATCAAAGCTCTTCCGCCGGTGGATGCGGTATCGGTGCGGGGGTTCCAGGATCGACAGCGGGATGCTCACCCTGTGCAGGGGTGCAGTGGGGGACCCCTGAGGAGCCTCCCGGTGGTTGGGGGCCCATGCCCAGGCCCATCTTTACTCCTCTTAAAACCAGTGGTTCAGGCTCTGTCCCCACAGGTGTCCCAATACTCTGGTTACTCACCTGACCTGCGCCGGCTGCGTCAGGGTCCCAGGGCCCTGCTGGTCTCGCGGTGTCCTACACAGGCGGCAGGGGGTGCCGGGATCCACAGGCACGGGGAACAGGCGCCGGTTGACACGGTAACAGTACACGCCTGCGAGGCCCATGAGAAGCCGCAGCTCCCCCTGAACCAGGAGCCCAGGTCCCCAGGTCCCCAGGCCCAGTGCTGCCCCAGCGGCCCCCAACCACACAGGTTGCCAATCCTCTGGGAAGCAATGTCGGCCCATTTCCTCCTAACCCCTTTCCTCCCAGAACCTGGGGCCCACGCCCTAAGGGGTGGGGAGGGACATCCTCCCGGGGCTCTCAGGAGCTGGGATGGAGTCCCACCAGCACAGAGGCGCTGCTGGGAAGGTTGGGATGGGGCCACACAGGGCAGCCCCTAATTCAGAGGCCAGGTCTTAGCTCACCCCACCCCTACCAGGGCTTGGCCACCCTGTCCAGACTGCAAGCCTCCCTCCATGAGTCTCAACACCTCAGGGGCCTCCCCAGGCCCCAAATCTCAAATGGAACTGCTCTGTGGCAGGGGAGGCCAGGGCAGCGCGAGGCTGGACTACTCAGTGGCCTACCGAGGGCCCGCACTCACATTCATGGTCTTCCTCCACGCCGCTGCCACTGCTGTCACGTAGGCCTAGGACCTGGGGTCTGAGAGGGCGAGGGGGATGAGCAGGCCGGGGGATGGAGCCGGGGATGGACCTCGCCCACCCTTGCCCACCCCTGCTCACTCAGGATGGCTACAGATACACTCCTCCTTGTTGGTTTCCCGAAACTCCTGCAGCTTTGAGAAGAAGGCCTCAGGCTGGTTGGCGATCGAAGAGTTGGTGTCCAGAGATCCTGGTGTGGGCAAAGCACCAGGCAGCTGACGGGAGAGGGGCTGGGGGCTGCTGTGTGGCCATCGGCCAAGGCTTGGAGAGACAATGAGCCCGGCACCCCAGGCCACCTGCTTCACCCCTACTGTGCCTCAAACAGGCCAGGAGGGCCCCTCTAGTCACTGGGACTGTTGGTTGGTTTCAGTGTCTGTCTACCCTGATGCATAGCCAACCATCCATGGAAAAAATATCGACAGAGCCCTTATGACAGGGCTAGATGCTGTTTCATGTACCAGGAACTGGATAGACAAAGCCCCCGGCCTTAATGAGGCTTACACTGTAAGGTGGCAAGAGATGAACTAGCCACCAAAAAAAATCTGTGATACAAGACTGAATGGTGACACCTGCCAGAAAGCAAGAGAGCATGGTCAGAGCCTCGTATGGCAGGGCAGCCATACCAGGGAAGGCCTCTCCGAGTGAGACGACCCTGAGCAGAGACATAGAAAAGCCACAGAGACCTCCCAGGAAGGACATCACAGGCAGATGAAAGAGCAAGCGCAAAGGGTGGGCACGTGTGTGGTTCAGCTGAGTAACAGCCAGGAGGGGAAAGTGGCAGGAAGAGAGTAAGGGTGGAGGAGATGAGGTTAAGAAGCCCAAGGAGGGTTTGAGGACCGGGAGGGACACAATCACGGAGGCCATATATTTTTACAGGACTCCTCCTCTGGCTGCTTCAAGGTGAGGGGAAGTAGAGGCATCAGTTAGGATTCAGCTGGGGACAGGTAGGGGCAGCCCCCAACTCACCATGATTCGACTTAGGATGTTTCTTTTTTTACTTTTTTGAGAGAGAATCTCACTGTGTTGCCCAGGCTGGAGTGCAGTGGAGCGATCTCGCCTCACTGCAACCTCTGCCTCCCAGGTTCAAGCGATTCTCATGTCTCAGCCACCTATGTAGGTGGAATTACAGGTGTGCGCCACCACGCCCACCTAATTTTTGTATTTTTAGTAGAGAAGGGGTTTCACCATCTTGGCCAGGCTGTTCTCAAACTCCTGGCCTGATCCACCTGCTTTGGCCTCCCAAAGTGCTGGGATTACAGGCGTGAGCCACTGCCACACCTGGCCAGAATTTTTCAAGTTATGATTTATCAACTTTACAATGGCACAAAAGTGATTACATTCAGAACATCAGTAAGTTACATGACACATTCAACACTTCATTATAAAAAAGGCTTGTGTTAGATCATTTTGCCCAACTGTAGGCTAATGTCAGTGTTCTGTGCACATTTAAGGTAGACTCGGCCGGGCGCGGTGGCTCAAGCCTGTAATCCCAGCACTTTGGGAGGCCGAGACGGGCGGATCACAAGGTCAGGAGATCGAGACCATCCTGGCTAACACGGTGAAACCCCGTCTCTACTAAAAAAAAAATAAAAAAAATTAGCCGGGTGAGGTGGCGGGTGCCTGTAGTCCCAGCTACTCGGGAGGCTGAGGCAGGAGAATGGCGTGAACCCGGGAGGCGGAGCTTGCAGTGAGCTGAGATCTGGCCATAGCACTCCAGCCTGGGCGGCAGAGCGAGACTCCGTCTCAAAAAAAAAAAAAAAAAAAAAAAAAAAAGGTAGGCTCAGCTAAGCGAGAATGTTTGGTGGGTTAGGTGTATTAAATGCCTTTTTGTTTTGGTTTGGTTATTCTTTTTTGAGACAGAGTCTCACTCTGCTGCCCAGGCTGGAGTGTGGTGGCGTGATGTCGGCTCACTGCAACCTCCACCTTCGGGGTTGCAGCAATTCTCCTGCCTCAGCCTCCCAAGCAGCTGGGATTACAGGCGGGTGCTACCACACTCAATTAATTTTTGTATTTTCAGTGGAGATGGGATTTCAGTATGCTGGCCAGGGTGGTCTTGAACTCCTGACCTCAAGTGATCCGCCCGCCTCAGCCTCCCAAAGTGCTGGGATTACAGGTGTGAGCCACCGCGCCTGGCCTTATATGCCTTTCCTTTTTGACTAAACAGTACTTTCAACTTAAGTTGGGGAATCAGGATGTAGCTATATGGTAAATCCCGCAACATCTATAATCGGATTCTAAAAGTATGTTGAAGGCAGGGTCAACAGGATGGTGTGAAAAGGAGGGGGGAATTAGGGTCGATCCCAAGGTTATGGCCTGACCTATTTAGTATGTGGAGTTGCCGTTTATGGAGACAGGAAAGACTGCAGGAGGAGCACAGCAGATGGCGTGGAAATCAGGACCTTGATTTCGGACAGAAGGTTAACAACTTCATGGTGATGTGGAGAAGACAGCGGGATATACAAGTCTGGAATTCGGAGGAGAGATGTGGGCTAGAGATACAAATGGAGAAGTAGAGAAAGTGTCAAATGCCTTAGCACTTGGGAGATCATAGAGGGAAGAGGGAAGACAGAGAGGAGTCAGGGAAGACAGAGAGGAGTCAGAAGACTGAGTCCCAGGCCTAGGGGTGTCGTGGTCAGAACAAGGACCTTTCCTTCCCCAGGAGCCTGGAAAGGAGCAGCAACAGAGATGGGGGAGAACCAGGAAGCATGTGGCTGGAAGTCTAGGGGAGAAAGTGCTTTAGGGAGGCAGTGACCACTGTGTCCCCTGCTGCTCAAAGGTAAGGAAGGTGTGGATGAGGGCTCAGCTGGGGAGTTGGCACCATGGAGGCCACTGATGACCCAACTGAGGGCCACGTTGATGAAATGCTGGGAGCTGAAGCCTGATTTAAGAAACAGTAGTGGAGGCCAGACACAGTGGCTCATGCCTGTAATCCCAGCACTTTGGGAGGCCAAGGCGGGCAGATCACTTGACATCGGGAGTTAAAGACCAGACTGGCCAAGATGGCAAAACCCTGTCTCTGGCTAAAAAGTAGCTGAGCGTAGTGGCACATGCCTGTAGTCCCAGCTACTTAGGTGGCTGGAGGCAGAGGTTGCAGTGGGCCGAGATCACTCCACTGCACTCCAACCTGAGTGAAAAAGTGAGACTCCATCTCAAAAAAAAAAAAAAAAAAAAAATAGTAGTGGAGAGAAATTAAAGGCAATGAGGCTAGACAGCCCTTTTGAAGAGGAAGTTTTGTTATCAAGAAAATAGGCAGTCACTGGAAGCAAATGTGGGCTAAAGGTAGAAATGTGGCATCGGGATGAGAAATAACAGGCTGCGGCTTTACCCCGACTGGATGTGAGCCACTGGTAAGATTCTGTCTCACCTGGCCTCAGCCTTCCCATCTGTGAATGGGCACCATGGTGGCGCCTATCTAATAAGCTTATTGTGAAGGGCAAAAGAGTCAGCGGGAGGAACAGGGAGCACAGCTCGGAGCGGTGCGTGGCGCAGGGAACATGAGATACAACCAGCTCCCAGAATGCTTCCTGTACATTCATGTTCATGCCGAGGGGCAGGATGAGGATGCAGGACAGAGAGAGAGAGGATCACAGGAAGCAAACCCTGGAGGAGCCAGAAGCAGAGGGGCGGAGCACGCTGCAGCAGAGCCAGGGCCCAGGTGGCAGCGTGGACGGTCACCTCAGGAAAGGCAGGGGAGCAGAGCGCATGGACCAAGAGCAGGCACTGGGACAGGCGCCTCCATTTTCCCAGAACCAGGGAGGGCAGTGAGCTGAGAGTTCAACAAGTACTCAAGGGCAGGGCCTGTGTCCCCGCCACCACTTGCTCACAGCAACTCCACAGTGCACCTGTCTTTGTTTTTTGAGACAGAATCTCACTTTGTCACCCAGGCTGGAGTACAGTGGCGTGATCTCTGCTCACTGCAACCTCCACTTCCTGGATTCAAACAATTCTTCTATCTCAGACTCCTGAGTAGCTGGGATTATAGGTGCCTACCACCATACCCAGCTAATTTTTGTATTTTTAGTAGAGACAGGGTTTCACCATGATGGCCAGGCTGGTCTTGAACTCCTGACCTCAAGTGATTCGCCCACCTCGGCCTCCCAAATTGCTGGGATTACAGGTGTGAGCCACCATGCCTGGCCGTGGCCTCCTTTCTGGTCCTGCCACGCCTCTGGTCACCCCATTATGCGTGTAATCCCAGCACTTTGGGAGGCCGAGGTGGACAGATCACCTGAGGTCAAGAGTTCAAGAGTTCAAGACCAGCCTGGCCAACATGGTGAAACCCCGTCTCTACTAAAAATACAAAAATTAGCCGAGCATGGTAGTAGATGCCTGTAATCCCAGCTACCTAGGAGGCTGAGGAAGGAGAATCGCTTAAACCAAGGAAGTGCAGGTTGCAGTGAGCAGAAATCACACCACTGGACTTGACTCTGGGCAACAGAGCAAGACTTCATCTCAAAAAAAAAAAAAAAAAAAAAAAAAAAAAAGAGGCGGCCACGAGGCTGGAAGAAAGACGAGAGGTCACATCATCATGGGGCCAGTAGAGGCCAGATCATGTCTCATAAGTCTAGAATGGGATTTTGGATTTTACAGTAAGTGCTGGGAAAAGTCCATGGGGAGTTTTGAGCAGGGGAGTGACATGATCTGATTTCCATGTTTAAAAATATCCTTTGGCTGCTATGTCAAAAATGACAGTGCACAACCATGTCCCTGGCAGCATTACTCCCAACAGTCAAGAGATGGAAACCACCCAAGTGTCCATCCATGAATGATTGGATAAAAATGTGGTATCTATACACAACGGAATGTCACTCAGCCCTAAAAAGGAAGGGAATTCCAGCCAAGCACAGCAGCTCACACCTGTAATCCCTGCATTTTGGGAGGCCGAGGCAGGAGAATCACTTGAGTGCAGCAGTTCGAGACCAGCCTGGCCAACATAGTGAAACCCCATCTCTACTGAAAATACAAAAATTGGCTGGGTGTGGTGGCACACACCTGTAATCCCTGCTACTCGGGAGGTTGAGGCACAAGAACCATTCCAACCCAGGAGGTGAACGTTGCAGTGAGCCAAGATCACACCACTGCACTCCAGCCTGGGCAATACAGTGCGACTCTGTCTCAAAACAAAACAAAACAAAATAAAAGGAAAGGAATTCTGACACACACTACATGAATAAATCTTGAGGCCATTATGTTAAATAAGCCAGTACAAAAGAACAAATGCTGTATGATTTCACTTATATAAGGTCCCTAGAGGAGTCAAATTCATATGGACAGAAAGTAGAATGGTGACTGTCCAGGGCTGGAGGGAGGGGGAATAGGAGTAATTATTTAATGGGGAGAGAAGTTTTTGGGAAGATGAAAAATTCTGGAGACGGATGGTAGTAATGATAGCTCAACAGTGTGGACATACTTGATGCCACTTAACAGTCCCCTTAAAAAATGCTACAGGTGGCTGGGCGTGGTGGCTCACGCCTGTAATCCCAGCACTTTGGGAGGCTGAGGTGGGCGGATCGCCTGAGGTCAGTTCGAGACGAGCCTGGCCAACATGGTGAAACCCTGTCTCTACTAAAAATACAAAAATCAGCCGGGCGCAGTGGCTCAAGCCTGTAATCCCAGCACTTTGGGAGGCCGAGACGGGCGGATCACGAGGTCAGGAGATCGAGACCATCCTGGATAACATGGTGAAACCCCGTCTCTAATAAAAAATACAAAAAAAACTAGCCAGGCGAGGTGGCGGGCGCCTGTAGTCCCAGCTACTCCGGAGGCTGAGGCAGGAGAATGGCGTAAACCCGGGAGGCGGAGCTTGCAGTGAGCTGAGATGCAGCCACTGCACTCCAGCCTGGGCGACAGAGCGAGACTCCGTCTCAAAAAAAAAAAAAATACAAAAATCAGGCAGGGCACGGCAGCTCACGCCTGTAAACCCAGCACTTTGGGAGACCGAGGCAGGCAGGTCACAAGGTCAGGAGATCGAGACCATCCTGGCTAACACAGTGAAATCCCATCTCTACTAAAAATACAAAAAACTAGCCGGACGTGGTGGTGGACGCCTGTAATCCCAGCTACTCGGGAGGCTGAGCCAGGAGAATGGCATGAACCCAGGAGGCGGAGCTTGCAGTGAGCCGAGATTGCGCCACTGCACTCCAGCCTGGGTGACAGAGCGAGACTCCGTCTCAAAAAAAAAAAGTTAGCCAGGCGTGGTGGCAGGTGCCTGTAATCCCAGCTACTCGGAAGCTGAGGCAGGAGAATCGCTTGAACCCAGAAGGCGGAGGTTGCAGTGAGCAGAGATCACGCCATTGCACTCTAGCCTGGGTGACAAGAGTGAGACTTCGTCTCAAAAAAAAAAAAAAAACAAAACAAAACAAAAAATGCTAGGCCAGGCGCAGTGGCTCACGCCTGTAATCCCAGCACTTTGGGAGACCAAGGCGGATGGATCACCTGAGGTCGGGAGTTCAAGACCAGCCTGACCAACATGGAGAAACCCTGTCTCTACTAAAAATACAAAATTAGCTGGGCCTGGTGGCACATGCCTATAATCCCAGCTACTAGGGAGGCTGAGGCAGGAGAATTGCTTGAACCTGGGAGGCAGAGGTTGTGGTGAGCCAAGATCGTGCCATTGCACTCCAGCCTGGACAACAAGAGTGAAACTCCACCTCAAAAAAAAAAAAAAAAAAAGCTACAGTGGTAAACTTTATGTTATGTATTTACACAAACACACACACAAACACACACACACACGCGCGCGCACGCACATGCGCAAAGGACAACAATGGGACATAGGCCAGGAGGAAACCAGCCAGAAGGCAGCTGAAGTTGCTGTTGGGGACAGTAACGTGAAAAGAACTGGCATTGGTATGGAGTTGTGCAGGGGCCTGGCACATAACAAATGTTCAAACATAGGGCAGCTGAGACTCCATTCATTCAACAGATGCACCGTCTCTGTGCCTGAGGTTGAGAGAGCAGACATGGCTCAGAAGGTGCTCAGAGGCTGGTGTGAAGGTAGTGAGTTATCGCAATTGATTACTCACAGTCAGTGACAGACCAAACTCTTTGTTCTACTCTTTCCCCCTTCTTCTCACTACTGCTCATCTCATTTTGTTTGTTTTTTGGAGACAGAGTCTCACTCTGTCACCCAAGCTGGAGTGCAATGGCGCGATCTCGGCTCCCTGCAACCTCCGCCTCCCGGGTTCAAGCGATTCTCTTGCCTCAGCCTCCCAAGTAGCTGGGATTACAGGCCTGCGCCACCATGCCCGGTTAATTACTTTATTTTTAGTAGATACAGGGTTTCACCATGTTGGTGAAACCAACTCCTGACCTCATGATCCACCCGCCTCAGCCTCCCAAAGTGCTGGGATTACAGGCGTGAGCCACTGTGCCTGGCCTGTCTTCGCTTAAAAAGCGGAAAAAAAAAAAAAAAAAAAAAAAAGGCCGGGCATGGTGGCTCACATCTGTAATCCAGCACTTTGGAAGGCTGAGGCGGGCAGATCACCTGAGGTCAGGAGTTCAAGAGCAGCCTGGCCAACATGGTAAAACCCCATCTCTATTAAAAATACAAAAATGAGCTGGGCGTGGTGGCACACACCTGTAATCCCAGCTACTTGGGACGCTGAGGCAGGAGAATCGCTTGAACCTGGGAGGCAGAGATTGCAGTGAGCCAAGATCACACCATTGCACTCCAGCCTGGGCGACAAAAGTAAAACTCTGTCTCAAAATAAATAAATTAATAAATAATTAATTAATAGGCCAGTCCAGTGGCTCACGCCTGTAATCCCAGCACTTTGGGAGGCCGAGGTGGGCGGATCATGAGGTTAGGAGGCCAAGGCGGGCAGATCACGAGGTCAGGAGATGAGACCATCCTGGCTAACACGGTCAAACCCCGTCTCTACTAAAAAAAATACAAAAAAATTAGCCAGGCATGGGGTTGGGCGCCTGTAGTCCCAGCTACTTGGGAGGCTGAGGCAGGAGAATGGCATGAACCCGGGAGGCAGAGCTTGCAGTGAGCTGAGATCGCGTCATTGCACTCCAGCCTGGGTGACAGAGTGAGACTCTGTCTCAAAAATAAATAAATAAATAAACAAACAAATAATCAAACAAAACAAAAAAAACAAAAAAAAAAGAACGTGGCTGTGGGGAGCAGTGGCTCACTCCTGTAATCCCAGCACTTTGGGAGTCCAATGTAGGTGGATATCTTAAGCTCTGTAGTTTGAGACCAGCCTGGCCAACATGGGGAAACCCCATCTCTACTAAAAATACAAAAAATTAGCGCGGCGTGGTGGTGCTCGCCTGTAATCCCAGCTATTCGGGAGGCCGAGGGACGAGAATCACTTGAACCTGGGAGGTGGAGGTTGCTGTGAGCCAACATCACACTACTGCACTCCAGCCTGGGTGACAGAGTAAGACTCCGTCTCAAAAAAAAAAAAAAACTGGGTGCTCCCCAAGGAGGATGGCATCGTCGTCAGAGAAACAAGCAACAGCACCGGGTGGAGGCTGAGATAGGAGCATGGAGGAGCCCAGGCCTCCATCTCCCACTTCCAGGCCAAGTGTGTACCGGCCAGCAGCAGGCCTTACCTGCAATCCAGTCATAGCCCAGGTATGGCCTAAGGCGCCAGCTCCTCTCAGGAACTGCAGACTCCTCGGAGAAGGTCACCCTGGGCTGGGGAGGGAAGCACAGAGGGGCAAGGACTAAGCCAGGAGGCCTGGCCCAGAGGAAGCCGCAGCTCGAGGATCAGAGAGACTGTGTCTCAACTTACACCCTGACTTGGAGCCCAGGGCTCAGCCAAGGGCACAAGAGCAAGAAGGGAAATGTCTGACCCCACTTTATGTGTGGCTGTGAACAAAGCCTGGCCTCTTCTCAAAAAGTGCTGAGAAACTCACAGCTACCGCTTAGCAAGCATTTAGGCTGAGCCAAACCCAACTCACAGTATCTCCCAGAAGCCTCTTGTTCTGCAAGGGAGGCTGCCCACACGCACATGTGTCAGATAGGGAAACTGAGGCCCAAGGAAGCTCCTCCCATCAGCAGATGTCCCGCTCTCCCACATTACCTTGGACAGCTTGCTCTGTTGAGCCAGGATGGACCTTGGGGCCTGTGCTTCCTGGGGTCCTGGATCACCTAGCCCCACTGAGGGCTCTGGGTCCCTCAGGCTTGAGGTGCCCAGCGAGGGTGCTGAGTGGGGTCTCGGTTGGCCCAGGGACTCCTGGTGCTGGCATTTGGCAGGTGGGAGAGAGGCCACCCCCGATCTGACCACATCACGGGGGTCCCCTCGGCAGGCATCTGGTGAGCTCCACACAGGGCACCGGCCCCGTGGCCAGGAGGTGCTCAAGGAAGTTGAGGACGTCTCTGGGGTCAATGGAGTCTCTGAGTTGTAGCTGCTGGATTCCAGGCTTGACTGGAGAGAGGGGCCGGGTCACCCAGGGAGTGGCTGCCAGAACATACCCACGGGGCCTACGCCAGGTACCAAGGCCTGTGTCCTCATCCTGCTCTAGCCTCAGTAGTGACCAAGGCCAGTCTCTTCCCTCCCCAGCCCTCAATGTCCCATCATCAGTAAAATGGGTGTGTTGAACAAGATGAGCCCAGAAGCCTGGATGCTGGCCTGAAAGTCAGGTAGCCACTTCCTCTGGGGTTCCCAAGGCAGGCACGTACCTCTGAGGCTGCCCTGGTCACTGACCGCCGCACAGCATCCTGCCCCACCCACAGCTGCCTCAGGAGCTCCAGGTTGAGCAGCCGCAGCTGCGCCAGGTCCTCAGCCTCCACCATCCTGGGCCTCCTGCAGCAGGTGTCACTTGCCCCTGGGCCACAGGATGTCCTCAGGGCTGGGTTCCAGCCCCAGCTCTTCTACCTGAAGTCAAGAGAGCAGGACACGGGGCTCAGTAGGGTGCCCTGTGGTGCCAGAGACCCCCATTTGACACTCTTTAACTGTACTGCCTAAGGCAAGTTATTTAACTTCTCTGTGCCTCAGTTTCCTCATCTGCTGGAAGACAACAGTACCTACCTCATACGATTGTTGTTAGAATTAAAGAAAGCATATTAAGCCTGGGCAACCTTTGTAGAAACATTCTTTTTCTACAAAAAAAAAAAAAATTTTTTTTAATTAGCTAGCCGTAGTGGCACTCATCTGTGGCCCCAGCTACTCGAGGATCGTTTTAGCCCAGAAAGCCCAGGCTGCAGTGAGCCATGGTCGCATCACTGTAAAAAAAAAACAAAAACAAAAATACAAAAAACAGGCCAAGTGGCTCACGTCTGTAATCCGAGCACTTTGAAAGGCTGAGGCAGAAGATCACTTGAGGTCAGGAGTTTGAGGCAAGCCTAGCCAACATGGTGAGAGACCCTGTCGCTACTAAAAATACAAAAATTAGCCGGGCGTGGTGACGCACGCCTGTAATCCCAGCTACTCGGGAGGCTGAGGCAGGAGAATCACCTGAACCTGGGAGGCGGAGGTTGCGGTGAGCTGAGATCGCGCCACTGCACTCCAGCCTGGGTGAGGGGGTGAGACTCCATCTCAAAAACAACAACAACAACAATAAAACAATTAGCCAGGCATGGTGGTGGGCGCCTGTAAGCTCAGCTACTCAGGAGGCTGCTGAGGCAGGAGAATTGCTTGAACCTGGGAGGCAGAGGTTGCAGTGAGCAGAGATCACACTATTGCACTCCAGCCTGGGTGAGAGCAAGACTGACACACACAAAATACAAAAAACAAGGTACTTAGCACAGTGCTTACTTAATACAGTGCTTACAGTGGTACATAGTAAGCATTCAATAAACGTCTATTATTACCAAAATGGCAAGGGCATGCGTCCTTTCTTTTTTTCTGGGCTCACTGTAGCCTCCACCTCCTGGGCAGTGGTTTGGACAACTTTGCTTTATAACTGGTGAACCCAATACAAACCAGGCTTCAAAAGGGATTCTTCCTCCTTTCCTGCCCTCCCTTCCTCCTTCACTTTCTTTTTACAAATGAAGAAACCAAAGCTCAGAGAAGTTAAGCAATTTGCCTCAAGTTACACAGCTAGCAAGAGGCAAGAACCAAATTTGACTCCAGGGTAAATGAGTTCAGGTTTCCTGGAAAGCCTTTCCCTGGAAGTGTGGGGGAGCCTGGGAAAACTCCGCCTCCTCCTCCCAGCCCTTGCCCCCACCTCCAAGTATCCTCAGGATCGGGTGCAAGGTCTGGAGCAGAAAGAAGCCTACTACCCTGGGACCCTCCCACACGTATATGACCCCACAGGGCTGGGGGGCACGGAGATGCAGTCAAGGGGGGCCAACTGCTTGATTCGCAGGACTAAGATCCCGGCCCCCACCCCTAACTGACCAAGTAGCTCTGGGCCACACCCCCTGTATCAGAGGGTCGTCGTTTTTGCACGGGGTCAAAGGGCACAGCTGGCCTTGCCTTCCCCTGACCCCGGTCGCGCTTTGGAAAGGGAAACGCTGAGCAGAGGCACCGGGAAAGCGACGCTCCAGAAACACCAGGGCCGCAGAAGTAACAGAGGCCAAGCGGGCGGACGCCGAGGCGGGACCCCGGCAGAGGCAGACGCAGCCTCCCCTTCTTTTCCACTGCAGCCCCTGAGCCCCTCGCGGGAATGCACGTGGAGCCTCCTGCAGAGCCCTTCCGCTCCACCTCAGTGCCGCCTCCCCGCACTCACCCGGCAGAATCCTCCGCTCTGCCGCCGCCCGGGGTCAGGTGAGGGGCGCCGCCGCCGCCGCCCGGGGTCAGGTGAGGGGCAGGGCCAGGACGCCTAGCGAGCGTTACTCCGCGATCCGAAGCGGCAGTTTCAACATGGGGGCGGGACCAAGAGCGGAACTGCACAACCGGTTGGTCAATTTTCGAGGCCAGTCCGGAAGTCGATTCCTGGAAGGGGGCGGGCCCCGGAAGGGCGGGCTCCGATTGGTCAGCTGCGGGACTGGGATACGCGTTCAGGAGCTGCAGTTTCCGTCAGGCTCGGTGGCCTAGGCTCCGCGCAGGCGGCAGTCTGGAGCTGCGGGGTAGGTCTGGCAGGCGGCGGGCGACTCATTGCATTGTACTCATCGTTTCATAATTTTTGTTTTGTTTTGGAGACGGAGTCTCGCTCTGTTGCCCAGGCTGGAGTGCAGTGGCGCGATCTCCGCTCACCACAATCTCTGCCTCCCGGGTTCAAGCGATTCTCCTACCTCAGCCTCCCGAGTAGGTGGGACTACACGCTTTTTTTTTTCTTTAAGTAGAGACAGGGTTTCACTGTGTTGGCCAGGCTGGTCTCGAACTCATGACCTCGTGATCCGCCCGCCTCGGCCTCCCAAAGTGCTGGGATTACAGGCATGAGTCACCGCGTCCAGCCTGCTTTATACTTTCATTCAGGTTTTTAGTGAGTGCCTGCTTTGTGCCAGAAGATAAGGACTATACAGTAAACAAGAAAATGTAGTATTGGGGGTTGCTCACGCCTGCAAACCTAAAAATACCAAAATTAACCGGGCGAGACCGGGCGCGGTGGTTCACGCCTGTAATCCCTGCACTTTGGGAGGCCGAGGCGGGCGGATCACGAGGTCAGGAGATGGAGACCATCCTGGCTAACACAGTGAAACCCGATCTCTACTAAATATACAAAAAATTAGCTGGGCGTGGTGATGGGCGCCTGTAGTCCCAGCTACTTGGGAGGCTGAGATGGGAGGATCACCTGAGCCAAAAAGGCTGAGGCTGCAGTGAGCTGAGATTGCACCACTGCACTCCAGCCTGACTGACAAAGAGAGAGACCCTGTCTCAATAAATAAATAAATTAAAAAAGAAAGTATAGTATTGGCGTCCAGATAGACGAATAGATCAATGCAGCAGAATAAAGAGTTCCGATATGTGAGCAATTAATTTTTGACAAAAATGAAAGCGCAATTCAGTGGAGAAAGGATAATGCCTTCGGCCCAGAGCAGTGGCTCACGCCTGTAATCTCAGCGCTTTGGGAGGCCGAGGTGGGTGGATCGCTTGAGATAAGGAGTTACAGACCAGCGACACCCAGCGCCCCCCCGCAAAAAATGTATTTTATCAATAATGTGTGTGGAAACTTGGAAAAACAAGAAAAGATGGTGTCTTCAACAAATGTTGCAGGTATAACTGGATATCCACATACTCATCCAAATAAAACAAAAAAAACCCATATGCAAAAATTAACCTAGAATGGATCATAGCTCTAGTTGTGAACCTAAACTAGAAAACTTAGAAAAACTGGGGTCGGGCGTGGTGGCACATGCCTGTAATCCCAGCACTTTGGGAGGCCAAGGTGGGTGGATCACCTGAGGTCAGGAGTTCAAGACCAGCCTGGGCAACATGGCGCAACCCCGTCTCTACTAAAAATACAAAAATTGGCCGGGCACAGTGGCTCACGCCTGTAATCCCAGCACTTTGGGAGGCCAAGGCAGGCGGATCACCTGAGGTTGGGAGCTCAAGACCAGCCTGACCAACATGGAGAAACCCATCTCTAATAAAAATACAAAATTAGTCGGGCATGGTGGCACATACCTGTAATCCCAGCTACTCGGGAGGCTGAGGCAGGAGAATCGCTTGAACCCAGGAGGTGGAGGTTGTGGTGAGCCGAGATCACACCATTGCACTCCAGTATGGGCAACAAGAGGGAAACTCTGTCTGAAATTAAAACAAACAAACAAAAAAACAGAATGAAAAGAAGATAGGTAGCCCCTCTACCTCCGGAAGAGCCGAGAGTGATAACACCAGGCACCGAACTAGCAGGAACCCCTCCGACTCAAGAAGATGGCTGATCCTTGGCAGGAATGCATGGATTATGCAGTAACTCTAGCAAGATGAGCTGGAGAGGTAGTTTGTGATGCTCTAAAAAATGAAATCAGGCTGGGCGCCGTGGCTCACGCCTGTAATCCCAGCACTTTGGGAGACCGAGGCGGGTGGATCACGAGGTCAGGAGATCGAGACCATCCTGGCTAACACGGTGAAACTCCGTCTCTACTAAAAATACAAAAAACAATTAGCCAGGCGTGGTGGCTGGCACCTGTAGTCCCAGCTACTTGGGAGACTGAGGCAGGAGAATGGCGTGAACCCAGGAGGCAGAGCTTGCAGTGATCCGAGACTGCACCACTGCACTGCAGCCTGAGCGACAGAGCAAGGGTCCATCTCGAAAAAAAAGAAATGAAATGAAGGTTATACCGAAAGATTCTCCAGTTGATTTGGTAACTGCTATGGACCAAAAAGTTGAAGAAATGCTTCTCTCTTCCATAAAAGAAAAGTATCCATCTCAGTTTCATTGGTGAGGAATCTGTGGCAGTGGGGAGAAAAGTGCCTTAACTAACAACCCCACATGGATCATTGACCCTATTGATGGAACAACTAACTTTGTACATAGATTTCCTTTTGTAGCTGTTTCAATCGGCTTTGCTGTAAATATAAAAATATAATTTGGAGTTGTATACAGTTATGCGGGAGATAAGATGTACACTTTCAGGAAAGAAAAAGGTGCCTTTTGTAATGGTCAAAAACTACACGTTTCACAGGAAGAAGATATTACCAAACCACTCTTGGTGACTGAATTGGGCTCTTCCAGAACACCAGAGACTGTAAGAATTGTTCTTTCTAATATGGAAAAGTTTTTTTGCATTCCTGTTCATGGGATCCGGAGTGTTGGAACGGCAGCTGTTTGCCTTGTGGCAACTGGAGGAGCAGATGCATATTATGCAATGGGAATTCACTGCTGGGCTCTTGCAGGAGGTAGCATTATTGTTACTGAAGCTGGTGGCATGCTAATGGATGTTACAGGTGGATCATTTGATTTGAGGTCACTAAGAGTAATTGCTGCAAATAATATTAACAGAAAGGATAGCCAAAGAAATTCAGATAGTACCTTTGCAATGAGACGATGAAGATTAATTACAGCAGCCTCATAGTCAATTCCGGTTGTTTTTCCCCAGATTTGCTGACTCGCCGATGGATATGTGTTTTGGAAGTATGATATGCTTGGTTTTAATTCTCTTTGTCCAGATTAAAAATTTGGAACTTGTTCCATTTTTAGAAAAAAATAAATGAAAAGACAAACCACAAGATTGGAGAAAATATTTGCAAATGATGTATCAAAGAATTTATATCCAGATTACATAAAAAGCTGTCAAAACTCATAAAACAGCCCAATTTTTAAAATGCGCAAAATAATTGAACAGACATTTCAGCAAAGGAAAAATACAGATGACAAGCACATAAAAAGATGCCGAACATCATAAAAACTGAGGCTTGCCAGAGACTCCATACAGCATCCTTATCCACCACGAATGCCTCTAGTTCTAGCTTCCATCCCAGTCTGCCTAAGTTTTCTCCTGCTCTGGGATCCATTCACTAGGCCTTTCTAAGTTTTCTCCTGCTCTGGGATCCATTCACTAGGCAAATGTAAATTAAATCCACAATGAGATACCACTACATATCGATTTATATATCTAAAGTGATGGTGTGTAAAGTTAAAGATTCACTGTAGGCCAGGCACAATGTCTCACACCTGTAATCCTAGCACTTTGGGAGGCTGAAGCGGGTGGATCATTTGAGGTCAGGAATTCGAAACCAGCCTGGCTAACATGGTGAAACCCTGTCTCTATTAAAAATACAAAAAAATTAGCCAGGCATGGTGGCAAGCGCCTGTAATCCCAGCTACTGAGAGGCTGAGGCAGGAGAATGGTTTGAACCTGGGAGGCAGAGGTTGCAGTGAGCCACGATTGCACCACGGCACTCCAGCCTGGGTGACAGAGTACTCCAGCCTGGGTGACAAGAGTAAGACTGTCTCAAAACAAAACAAAACAAACAAAAAAAAAACGTGTATATATATATATATATATATATATATATATATGAACCCACGTGCATTACTAGCGGGAATATAAAACAGTATAACCACTTCGCAAAATCTGTAGAAGTTAAACATAAATTTACTATATGGCCCAAGTCCAGCCTGAGATATCTACCTGCAAAAAATGAAAACATCTGCCTACACAGAGATTTGAACACTAATGTTCCTAGCAGAAATACAATGTTGTCTAAAAGATCACCAAGATGGCTAAATAGTAGAAAGGAGCACTTTCTTGTTGATACTTGTTTGCAAACCAGGAAGAGACGGTCTGCAGCGTGCACCAAAGGTGCTCTCTTCCAAGAGAGAAAGGACAGGTTGGGTTTTATGCCTCACAGGGCCCGTATTCATACATATTTAGCAAGTTTGAGAGAAAAGCTGTATACATATTTATGAGAAGAGGTGAGCTCATGTGCAATGGCTAAATAGTTTGTTCACAGCTTCTGTAAGCTGGCTGAAACTAGCTTAAGTTCTGCAGTTGCTTATCAGAAAAGAATGTTTGTTAGCTGGGTGTGGTGGCTCATGCTTGTAGCTCCAGCACTCTGGGAGGCTGAGGCGGGAGGATCACTTGAGCTTGGGAATTTGAGGTCAGCCTGGGCAACACAGTGAGATCCCATCTCTCTTTTTTTTTTTTGAGACAGCATCTCCCTGTTGCCCAGGTTGGAGTGCATTGATGCCATCTCAGCTCACTGCAGCCTCCACCTCCTGTGTTCAAGTGATCCTCCTACCTCAGACTCTGGAGTAGCTAGGACTACCAGTGCACACCATCATGCTGGGCTCATTTTTGTATTTTTGCAGAGACAGGGTTTTGCCAGATTGCCCAGGCTGGTCTCAAACTCATGAACTCAAGCGATCCTCTCGCCTCAGCCTCCCAAAGTGCTGGGATTACAGGCATGAGGCACCATGCCCAGCCAACATACATTCTCTATTTTAAAAATTAAATTAAATTTTAAAAAGAAAAAGAATGTTTGTGTCCAGGCATGGTGGCTCACGCCTATAATCCCAGCACTTTGGGGAGCCTAGATGTGAGGATCAGTTGAGATCAGGAGTTCGAAACCAGCCTGGGTAACATAGTGAGACCCCCCTCGTCTCTACAAAAAACAAAAAAATTATCTGGGCATGGGCGGCGCACACTTTTAATCCCAGCTATTCGGGAGGCTAAGGTGAGAGGATCACTTGAGCCTGGGAGGTCAAGGCTGCAGTGAGCCATGACAGAGCCACTGCACTCCAGCCAACAAAAATCTATCTCAAAAAAAAAATGTTTGTAAGAACCAGTCCTCTATGTAATCAGACGCATAAGGGTTTGGTTTGTAAATCAAGACTTGGGATAATTCTCTGATGACTCCTGATGTTAGGGAGTTTTGCGAATATGTTGTTTTTCTTTGTAATTGAAAAAGGTTATTAATCAGTGAGTGAGATTTCTGTTGTTGTTTTGAGAGGGAGCCTCCCTCTGTTGCCCAGGCTAGAGTGCAATTGCGCGATCTCGGCTCACTGCAACCTCCATCTCCCAGGTTTAAGCAATTCTCCTGCCTCAGCCTCCCTAGCAGCTGGGATTACAGGTGCACGCCAACAAGCCTGGCTAATTTTTGTATTTTTAGTAGAGATGGGGTTTCACCATGTTGGCCAGGCTAGTCTTTAATTCCTGACCTTGTGATCCGCCCACCTCGGCCTCCCAAAAGTGCTGAGATTACAGGTATCAGCCACCATGCCCAGCTCGAGGCAGATTTTTATCCACCTTAGTTACTGCTATATTCCCAATGCCTAGAACCATGCTTAGCCCAGAGTAGGTGCACAAATATTTTGCTGAAATAATGAACTTCCTCATTTGAGGAAATTAGGGAAAACAGACCATTGGATTTTGAGATTAGGGCTCATGCATATGAATGTCTGACACATGCTAAACTCAAAAAAAAAGTTGGCTGTTCTTATCTCAAGCCTAAAAGTCCCACTAAGAGACAGGAAACCATCCACTTGAGGACCCAGTGAACAACTTAGCTGACATCTGTGAGGAGGGCCCTGCTTCTGAAGCCATGTATGAGCCAGATGCTCTGAGAGAGCTGCCTGGGCTGTCACTCCAGTGTTTGGGACACAGTGATACATTCCTGACTACCTACTTTTTGTGATTAAATGGGGACATTGTTACCAGAGGGTTAAAACTTCCAGCCTCTCAGATTCCCCAGTGGACAGATGAGGTAGTCAGAGAAAGCACAGGAATGAGGCGAGCCTTGACTGGGAATAACTAAGCAGCATTTGCATAAGGCAAGAAGACCTTTTTTCCAACTATGGCTCATCACCCAGGATGATGGTGGTGTGAACAATTTAGTGGGTTGTACGTAACATCTTGTTGATGACAGAAACTACTTGTTTCGTGGATTGCAAAAAAAAAAAAAAAAGATGATTCATTTTTTTTGTTACCTAAGAAAGTCTTTGGCTGCTGCCTTGAAACAGCCACAGGATGGCAAGGATAGGCGGGGCCAAGGCAGGAGCAGGAACCTGGATCCGGGCTGATGGTTGTGATGGAGGCGAGGAACTGGGCAGGGTTAATAGACTTGGAAGACAGCAGGTGATAGATTAGGTGCAGCACGTGTGACTGCAGACTCATGGGTGATGCCCCAAGTGTGTGGCCTGGGAATCTGGAAGGATGAGGTTGCTATCAGCTGAGCTGTGGCCTCTGTGGGAGAGCAGGGCGGCCACTGGGCGACAACCAGAGCCGAGAGGACAGCTGTAGGGGTGGGGAAACTGACTAGCCACCCCCGTATCTACTCCTGAGGACTCTTAAACAAAAGAAAAAGGCCGGGCATGATGGCTCATGCCTGTAATCCCAGCACTTTGGGAGGCCAAGGCGGGTAGATCACAAGGTCAGGAGTTCCAGACCAGCACGGCCAAGATGGTGAAACCCCATCTCTACTAAAATACCAAAATTAGCCGGGTGTGGTGGCAGGCGCCTGTAATCCCAGCCACTTGGGAAGCTGAGGCAGAGAACTGCCTGAACCCAGGAGGCGGAGACTGCAGTGAGCTGAGATCATGCCACTGCACTCTAGCCTGGGCGACAGAGCGTGACTCCATCTCAAAAAAAAAAAAAAAGAAAAGAATGGTCGCAACCAAATTCTCAGAAGGCAAAGCAGGATGGAACAGTGAGTCATTTACTTTTTAAGTGAAAAAATGGTCTGGAGTTACAGAGAAATCTATAAAGAAATCAGTCTCGATTTCCTGATCCTTAAAGATCAGTTACACCATTTGTTCTTTTGAGAGTATCAAACTCCTTCCAAGAATAAGGAGCCACATTATAGTGGGAACTATAGTTTTGGTCACTTCAGAACACAGCTGGCCATGTCAAAGAGGAGTTTGTACAAGAACCCGAAAAGATGGAGATCTCACAAAGGATTTCCAACTAGGTTTTATTTTAGTTTCCAATATTATGAGAATGATACAGGAGTAACTCAGGCAAATACATCACCTTAAATACATCAGAGAAAACTCACTGTGTCAGCACGTCTTGTGCTCCAGCAAATGAACGTAAAAACAGAACAATGTCAGCAGCATTACGTGCCTTTGGCCAGACTTCTTTCAGAAAGGGTCTCTCCCTCAGTGGTCTTAATTTAATTTTACTTATTGAAGAAGCTCAAAATTTCATTCATTCCCCAGGGGCTACATTGAAAAAAAATTCATGTTTATGCTAAATAATTTTTTTTTTCCCCCAAAAAGAGCACAAAATCCACTGGAATTGTGTGACACTGATTTTCCCTGACATGCTGTGAGGTGGCCCCTATCCATTCAGGCCTGGCACACACCGGGAGCACCCACCCACAGCACATCCACCTGGCAGAGTCCATCACTTTGCCCCACACAACAGGACAGACTGAGGGTTTTAAGTACAAGCAGGTATGTGAACAGGACATCACCTGTGATGTGGCCACCAACCAGTGCACAGAGGCCACCAACTAATTTCCTCAAAGATGAGTGATGGCTGGGCTGCTGGGCCCCCGCCCTGTGGGCTGCTTTTTGGGAGAGGTGTTGCTTATTTCTAGGAAGTGATCCAACTTGTGCCACACAGGATTTGTCACCCAAACTGCTTTTCTCACACAGTCAACACCTTGGTGACAGGCATCTGCCCCCACTTCAACGAGCAACAATCCCAAAACTCAACATCAGCATAAGGATAAGGGGGTCAGTCGACGTTTCTGGGGATCAGGGAGGGTAGAAGGATGGGCACTGGATTTTCCACATTGTCCCCTGGCCAACTGCAGTCACTGGTGCAGGAAATTTAGTCCAGGGCACTTGGGGCAAGGTTGGGGGGTGGGGTGGAAACATGTCTCTTAAAGAGCACAACAGGGATGCAATCAAGCCTAGTGGGTGGGGGCTCTCAGACCCATGAGCCCCTTGAGAACGAGGTCAAGTGGACGGCCCATTCTCCAGCTGTCTTGTGTGGGGCCCACACTCCTCAGCCAGCTACCAAGGTCCCCACCTTCCACCATCCTTCCTTCTACTACATCCTTCAACCACCTAGACCAAGCCATCTTCCAAAACACATCCACACAAAACAGGCCTGCACAAGTCCAGGACTGACACTAAAGCAGGGGGCACAATAATGAGAGGCAAGTCCCTCCTTGTCCCAGTGACTGCCACCTGCTCTGCCAGCTCCCCATACATCCAACAGCCCTCTCCTCTGAGCTACTCCCACTCCTCCAGCTGCCTCGGCCACAGCACAGGGCCCACCTCAGCCTAAGCCCAGGGGTAACTGAGCCTCAACACCAAGACGTGTCTGAGAGGCTCTGCAAATGGGATAAAGCACTGAGCCAACAGGCGAGATGAACACAAGCCACAGTCCTTCTGGGATAGACTCTCTGGGAAGAAACTCCAATCATCCCTTACACATGTAGGTGTGCTGGGCTGCAAGGAGGGCAGGTGCGCACAGGCTGGAGAAAGGTGGGGGTGTCTGCGTAATACCTTCAAAGGCTTCCATGAGGCGTTGTGCAATGCTGAGATCCCAAGGCCTTAGCAAGCACTCAGATGAACCCAAGAAAGCTGGAAAAAACCTCAACTTAACTCCTTGGTACCATGCTGTCCATAGCTGTCATTGAAAGTGTCCTTTAGGGGTATGAGCCAGATCTTCCTGCAACAGCAGGCAAAGGAGGGGGAAAATAACTAGTGCTGGAGGGCTCAAAATGGTACGAGACTGGGTGCTTCATTCTCTTGGCGGTGGCCAGGGGCAGGAGCCACACGTGCCCCTGGGGGAGCCCACATGGTACTCAGGGCTGGCAGCACCGCCCCTCTCCACGCAGGCTCCGCCTCAGGTGCCCACTATCTGCTGGGCTGCAGGTACTGGTGTGTGAACATGTTGAGCTCACTGTCCAACCAACCGGCTTTATTCCTGCAAAGAAATGTTTCTTTAGTAACCATGACAGCTGATGACAGGCAGTATTAGGACTACCCACCAGGCACCATCCTAAGGACACTTGACACACACCCTTACGTAATCCTCCAACAATCGTATTTATTCCTGTTTCACAGATGGGGACAAGGAGGCCCAGAGGGGTTAAATAACTTCCCAAGGCCACATGGTTAATAAGCCAGGGAGCTGCAAGACAGGCTTTTCTGATTCTCAAGACCTGTGTTTGCTTCACCAGGACCACGTGCAAGTCTCTGAGCTGTCAGGAACTCAGTTTCCCTGCCTGCCAAGGAAGGGGTTGAGGTGCTGACAGGAGACCCTTTCCAGGTTCAACCATGTCACTGTGGCTGACAAGCAGCAGTTCCCCCCCCACCACATTCCCCCTTTTTGAGAGTCCCCAGAGGGCAAGCAGTGTGTCCCTAGGAAGCAGCTGTCCCCAGGTGGGGGCGGGGCGGGGGGGCACATCCGCACAGTCAAGGGCAGGGAAAACCCACTGAGCTGGTGACAGTTGGAGCTGACACCCTCTGATGCATCTCCCCTCTGGCTCTGCCACCCTGCAGGCTCTGACGTCAGGGGTGAAGGCAGGAAGTGGAGGGTCCCCATGTACTGATGTTATCACGGGCTGGGCAGGCCGAGGACTTCTGCAGGGTCCCCGTGTGCTGATGCTATCATGAGCTGGGCAGGCCAAGGATTTTTGCAGGGCACTTTTACATTCAGTCGTGCAGCTGTGTCATGAAATCTTACTCCCATTTTACAGATGAAAATAATGAGACATAGCAGAATTAAGAGCTTGAGCCAAACATGAGTGGTTGGAGAGAACCCAGGACTCCAGATTCATCAGACTGATGCTCTTTCCAGCAAACTGTTAATGAAAGCTCCACAGAGACTCCCTGGAGATCTGAGTTCCAATCCCAGTTCTGCGAGTCCCCAGCCAAGTAACCAGCTTCTCTGTGGACAAACGGGGGGCTATGCCCTCTTCATGGGTCCAAAGAGCGGCAGGTGTAAGGAGAATCAGAGTGCAGGGGCTGCTGGAGCCAAGTACACCTGGGCTCCCCTCCTAGCCTGGCCATTTTCTGAGATGCCAGACAAGTTCCCCAATTTTTCTACGTAGAAAATGGAGGGATAGGGAAGACCGAGTGAAACAGTACACGTAAAGCACTGTAGGCCCTGAGGTTCGGCACAGGGCGCTGTGAACTGCAGTCTCGCAGTACTGTGATGCCATCATGCCTTCAGCTGCAAGTGCCTTGAAAGCAGTGACGCTGTGTCTTGTTGAGCCTCCAGCACCAGCACCATCTGGCCCCCATGAGGTACATGGTACACATCATTTTTTTTTTTTTTTGAGAGAGTTTTGCTCGTCGCCCTAGCTAGAGTGCAATGGCGCAATCTCTGCTCGCTGCAACCTCCACCTCCCGGGTTCAAGCCATTCTCCTGCTTCAGCCTCCCAAGTGGCTGGGATTATAGGCACACGCCACCACGCCCAGCCAATTTTTGCATTTTTAGTAGACACAGGGTTTCACCATGTTGGCCAGGCTGGTCTCAGACTCCTGACCTTAGGTGATCTACCTGCCTCGGCCTCCCAAAGTGCTGGGATTACAGGTGTTGGCCACTGTGCCTGGCCCACGGTACACATCTAACACAAATAAATTAAATCCCCACCAGAGCAGTTTGTGCCCACACCCAAGACACAAGCCCAGCAGCTGAGCCCCAGTGTGCCTGTGCTGCACCCTGGAACCCTCCTTTGGCCACCCAGGCCAGCCTCACCTGAGCAGCTTTGCTTTGCTCTGAAGTGAGTCAAGAACCTCAATTTTCTTGTTCATGGCGGCAATTTCCTGCTCCAGGTTCTCTCGGGTGATGTCAACTTGCTGGCACAGATGAGCAAAGGTCCCAGACAGTTCCCTGGGGAGGACAGAGAAGGGATCAGTTGGGGTGTGTGGAGCAAGATGGCACTGGTGGCTTAACCCACCCAGAGTGGAAAGCAGCTGGCCCCGTCGATATCCCTGCCAGCAGCTCTGCCCTGAGCCAGCCCTGGTTTGGCAGAATCTCCTACATCCTGCTGAGGCTGTGAATAATCATAACAACCAAACACACTTGGCATCACTACGGCCTGAGAAGCAACAGCACGCAGAGATCCTGACTCTGCTGCTCATCAGCCGAGTAGCAGGGAACACGTGACTGTTTTTCAAATCTCAGTTTCTTCAATTTGAAAAAGGAGATGCCTATAAAACAACATTAACCTCAAAGAATCAGAGAAATACATAAATTAGATGCAAAATGTCTAGAGCAAAGGGTCTGCCACACACAACCAAAAAAAGGAAGCCAGCATATTCGTGCAGACCACCGCAGATTAAGCAATAGATTCCCACCTGACCTAAGATGTGCACGAAGATCAGGCTGGGTTCAAAACTTCAAAGCTACATCCACAGCCCAAGCTCTTCAAGGCAACCTCTAAAACTCATACTAGGAATATTTCTTTTTTTTTTTGAGGCGGAGTCTCGCTCTGTCGCCCGGACTGGAGTGCAGTGGCCGGATCTCAGCTCACTGCAAGCTCCGCCTCCTGGGTTTACGCCATTCTCCTGCCTCAGCCTCCCGAGTAGCTGGGACTACAGGCGCCCGCCACCTCGCCCGGCTAGTTTTTGTATTTTCAGTAGAGACGGGGTTTCACTGTGTTAGCCAGGATGGTCTCGATCTCCTGACCTCGTGATCCGCCCGTCTCGGCCTCCCAAAGTGCTGGGATTACAGGCTTGAGCCACCACGCCCGGCCAAGGCAACCTCTAAAACTCATACTAGGAATATTTCTTGCCTTCCCATTTCTTCCTCACCAAGGGGCCCAGAGGCCTACCCAGTCCCAGCCCAAGACAAAAAGTGTCCCTGGGAGACCCCTCTCCCCATCACTGGCCTCAAAGCTGGCCCTGCACACCTGAAGGCCCAGGGTCTATGATGCTCAGGACCCAGTGGCTTCCAGGCCAGGTTGGAAGAGAGATGGGGAAGGGAGATGGGGCTGACCCTGCCTAAAGGAAGTCTCCTGCTGGGCTCCGATGGGGCCACTCACTGCTGGACTTGGTGGCTGCAGTTGGAGCCAGTATAGCTGATGACGAGCTGCAGCTTCTCACTGGCATGCTCCACAAACTGGCGCTTGAAGGCCCTCTCCTTGGCCTTGGTGGTCCAGGTCAGACGCTCATAGACGTAGAGGAGGCCATAGAGCCCAAAGGAGAGGGCAATGAGCCGCCAGCCCACTGCCTTCCACACCTGCAGAGCACATGGTCAGGCTGGAGGACAGCCTCTCCGTGGCCCACCCTCCTTTAGGGTCCATCACTACCAGGGCCGTCTGAAGGGCCCCAGACAACGAGCCCTCATGTTTCTACTCTTTTTTTTTTTTTTTTTTTTTTTTTGTGAGACGGAGTCTGGCTCTGTCACCCAGGCTGCAGTGCGGTGGCCGGATCTCAGCTCACTGCAAGCTCCGCCTCCCAGGTTCACGCCATTCTCCTGCCTCCGCCTCCCAAGTAGCTGGGACTACAGGCGCCCGCCTCGTCGCCCGGCTAGTTTTTTGTATTCTTTAGTAGAGACGGGGTTTCACCGTATTAGCCAGGATGGTCTCGATCTCCTGACCTTGTGATCCGCCCGTCTCGGCCTCCCAAAGTGCTGGGATTACAGGCTTGAGCCACCGCGCCCGGCCAGAGCCCTCATGTTTCTACTCTTAAGTTCCTCTTTCTATGTCTCCTTTGATCCCACTGAGGCCAGAAAGACTGGGACCATCTCCAGAGGAAAGTGAGGGAAACTTGGTGAGGGAGTAAGCGCTCCCCATGCCATCACAGTGAAGAGTCACTGAGAGGAGAAAGTATAGAGTAGACTGTAGAGTGTGGCCCAACGCAGGGGCCACCACGGGAACCTAGCCCTCAGGCCCCACCCACCTGCCCTCCACCCCCACCTTCCCAAGCTGAACTGGTCACTGACCACTCCTCCAACAACAAGAATGCCCATGGAGGTCCTGGATGTCAGGGAGGCCAGGCCGGTAACCATGGAAACCATGAACTCCTCCTGGGTGAGCGAGCCCTGTGGCAGGGGGGGCATGCTGGGGTTGGCTGGCGTCAGAGGGATAGGACGCTGAACCTGAGGAGAGAAAAGATGAGAGGGGTGAGAGGGACGTGGTGAGTCTTTGATTCACGTGAACTCTCAGTGTCACCCTAGTCTGGGGAACAGGGACATAGAGTGGCTCTTCAATTTCCAAAAGGCAAAAAGAGGACAACTAGCTTCAGATGTAGCAGAGACCCTCAGGTGAACACCACAGGATGTGCACAATGTGAGCAGGAGTCATCCTGGCCCGCCTGGCAGCTTCCCCGAGCGTGGGATGTGTACAGAGGGCAGTACGTGTGACAACTCAAGTGGTTTAGAGATGAATGTTTTTAAAATCTGAACTTTAAAATAGTTGTATGTAGGTGGTTATTTTTAAAGTCATCTATTTTTAATAGTTACATACTTACTTTAATATGTATTAGAGAAAAATACTAGCATCTGTCATTTCACAAATATCACTGCTTAGAACAAATCAGCTCAATCAGCAGCAAAAATTCTGACTGTGGTGTACTGTGTGGTGGGGCACACCACCACAGCTGCTGACCTTTACCCCGTTTCAGAATGGTTCCTGTGTCTGGAGGCGGGGTACAGACTGACCCCCCACGATGCCCCTGAGGTGAGGAGCTTTGCTTGCCTGGTCATTGTAGCCCATCAAGGCCCGACGGCTGTTCTTGGGGCCCAGGAACCTATTCACCAGCATGGTCCATCCGAGAGAGAAATGGAACTCAATGTCTTCCTGAAAGTCAGCACACAGCTTGTCACAGTTCAGGTCATAGTTGAGGGAGAAGCACTGGCGCGGGACCAGCATATCTATCTGACTCCGCACAGACACGGGAAGGAGGGGTTTCAAGCCATCTATCGGGGGAGAAAAGGAGGAAAAGCTTATCAGCTCAGCCCTGCACCACAGCAGCACCAAGCCTTGGAGATGGCTCCACCAGCTACTGCCAGGCACGCTGAACAGCTTTGCCTGGGAACCACAACCCGGTCAAGTTGGCCCATGAGACTGAGCATGCCTCACTTGAGGCCAGCTCCCCCAGGGAAGTGTGGACCCAGATGCCATACTGCTAACACTTCTGCCTCACATAGACTTATAGGAGCAGGCCCAATTCTCAGCCTAAGATAGACCCATGTAGTAGCACAAGATGGGCTCCCCAACCCTGTGTACAGAATGAGTTCACAAGGCCAGGCCCCGTGGCTCATGCCTATAATCCCAGCACTTTGGGAGGCCAAGGTAGATAGATCACTTGAGGTCAGGAATTTGAGACCAGCCTGGCCAACATGGCAAAACCCCATCTCTACTAAAAATACAAAAACATTAGCCAGGCGTGGTGGTCATGCCTGTAGTCCCAGCTACTCGGGAGGCTGAAGCAAAAGAATCGCTTGAACCTAGGTGGCGGAGGCGGCCGTGAGTCAAGATCATGCCACTGCACTCCAGCCTGGGTTACAGAATGAGACTCTGTCTCAAAAACCAAACAAGAATGAGTTCACAACATGTACCCAGAACCTGAAGGTAGTGAGTTGAATCATCATGAAAAGTGACAGATAAGGAAAGTCTTGATTTCTTTAGCTTGGCCTCTGTATCTGATCTTTGGGCAGCCCAGGCCACAGCTCCCCAGTTCCCTATGGGCACTGACCTATCATGTCCTGCTGCATGGTCTGCAGGGAGTTGGTGATGGCCGTGGAGCAGCGGTCGGACATGTTTCGGCCCAGTCCTTCCTCTATGTGGCGGTGCAGTTCCTGCCACCAGAAGAGGAAGGTTAAGAGAAGAAGCACGTCCATCAAAATTCCCTTCAGGCCACATCCACCAGGTGACCCCAGAAAGCTGACGGAAGCCTGGGCCTTGTCTCTGTGGCTTCCACTTTCACTGCTGGGGGGCCCTGACCCAGACCAGTAGGGGCTGAATCACTTTTGGGGGCCTCCTGCCAAGAGGACCTGTTGCTCCATGACTCACATTCTTATAAACTTTGAGGACTACTGGAGAAGGGTGGAAGTCCATCTGGTAATCATCCACCAGCACAGAGAGGCGCCTGATCTCCTCGGCCATCGCAGTTGACACCTACAGCAAAAGGAAGCACACTGTTAAGTATCAAGGAAGACCAAAGTTCAGTCCTGCAGCACCAGGAGAGATCCCAGCAGACGGCCTATCTTTCCTCTCAACCCAGCAGCCTCCTCAGCTCCTCTATGGAGTTAAAGCCTCTGAGGTGAGAGGGCCTGGGAAACTGGCTGACCAAACGCTCACGTGATCTGTGGAGGTCCAGAGGAAGGGGAACATGCCCTGCATCACACAACCCAACAACGGAACCCAAAGGGAAGCTCTGTATTCTTGAAGCAGGGCCACAACTTCCTTCTGGAAGGCTGGAAGTCCCTAAGAGGAGGTCTGCTTTCTTCTGGACTCTACTCGGGAGTCCAAATCTCCCCAGAATGCTTCCTCCTCATTTCTCACCTGCCTCTCCACTTCCTCCGTAATCTGCTTAATTCGCAGCTTATAGTCTTGAGCCAAGAGCTCCAGCTGTTTGTCAATAAATTTCAGTCGGTCTTGCCGCTCTTCACGCATTTCCTCGCAGTAAACCCTGAAAGCAGAGAACTGGTGAGAAATCCATGTTCCTGTCTGACTAAGCAGAGGAGCAAGAGGGGATACCAGAAAGTCCAGGCCACCTCGCCCGCTCTCTTGCCTGGCAGGGCTGCACATACACACCCAGGGGCGTGAGCTTTCCCCTTCCCAGGTAAGAAGGGAGCCCCACAGCCAACCATGCACTCCTCAGTCTTCCATGTGGGACAGGCGGTGGGGACAGAGCAGGGAGGGCGTTGTAAGGGGGTTTAAACAAATTCTGCCAATTAACATAGGGAAGAAAGCTCAACCTCACTAGTAATCACAGAAATGAATTTTTTTTTTTTTTTTTTTTTGAGATGGGAGTTTCACTCTTGTTGCCCAGGCTGGAGTGCAACGGCGCGATCTCCGCTCACTGCAACCTCCGCCTCCCGGGTTCAAGCAATTCTCCTGCTTCAGCCTCCTGAGTAGCTGGGATTACAGGCATGTGCCACCACGCCCAGCTAATTTTGTAATTTTAGCAGAGACAGAGTTTCTCCATGTTGGTCAGGCTGGTCTTGAACTTCTGACCTCAGGTGATCCGTCCGCCTTGGCCTCCCACAGTGTTGGGATTACAGGCGTGAGCCACCATGCCCAGTCGGAAATGAAATTTTTAAAGGCACAATTTTCTACCAAGGCCTGGCAAAAATGACCAGGCCTGAAGTTCTGGTGAGAGCTGAGGAAATGGAAGGCCTATGGACAGTACTGGTCATGCAACGAATGGGTAGGGCTGTTCTGGAGAGCAATCAAGTAAAACTGACTACAACTGGAAACACGTGTACCCTAAAACAGAATTGCCACACCCCTAGGAATTCACCCCAGGAAGACTCTTACAAAGGTGCACAAGGGGACACGCGAACACATGTCCACTGCAGTAAGGTTTCCAATAGCAAAAAAGAAATCTAAAATTCCCTTCACAGGAAAATAAGGCATATTCACAACGGAATATACTACAGCAGTTCCTATTCATAAACTCAAACTACACATACTAATAAGGATAAAGGGAAAAACGACATTGAGTAGAAAGTAAAGCCAGGTACAGTGACAGTGTGATGCCACATCTGTACGTCTGAAGCATGTAAAAACCTGACATATTCTTCAGCATTTATGTAAAAGTACTGTTTGAATGGGTGATAGAACAATGTAAACTCATGATTATGGTGCCTCTGGGCAGAGTGACACTGGGACAAGTGCAAAAGAATCAAAAGGGAACTTAACTTTTTAAAATTTTAACTTAATATAAACAATTGAGGCCCGGTGCGGTGGCTCACACCTGTAATCCCAGCACTTTGGGAGGCCAAGGTAGGTGGATCACAAGGTCAACAGACCATTCCGGCTAACACGGTGAAACCCCGTCTCTCCTAAAAAAATACAAAAAATTAGCTGGGCGTGGTGGTGGGCACCTGCAGTCCCAGCTACTCGGGAGGTTGAGGCAGGAGAATGGCGTGAATCTGGGAGGCAGAGCTTGCAGTGAGCCAAGATCGTGCTATTGCACTCCAGCCTGGGCGACAGAGCGAGACTCCGTCTCAAAAATAAATAAATAAACAAAATAAACAATTGAGAAAGTCAATTCTGTGTGATAGAAGCAAGGTGTTTTCATATTATTCTTTAGTGACAGGGTCTCACTCTGTTGCCCAGGCTGGAGTGCAATGGTGCAATCACAGCTCACTGGAACCTTGAACTCCTGGGCTCAAGTGATCCTCCTGCCTCAGCCTCCCAAAGTAGCTGGAACTACAGGTGTGCGGCCACCACGCCCAGCTGATTTTTAAAATTTTTGTAGAGATGGGGTCTTACTATGTTATCTGGGCTGGACTCAAAACTCCTGGCCTCAAGCAGTCCTCCTGCCTTGGTCTCTCAAAGTGTTGAGATCACAGGTGTGAGCCACTGCTCCTGGCTGGAATGTTGTTTTTTAAAATGTGTTCAGGCTCTGAGATGGCTGCAGAGCTCAGCAGGGCATGGGCCAAGGCCTCCAACACAGGGACTCGTGCTGCACAGACTAGGTGGGGTGATGAAGCACCCAGCCGCCCTCCTCACCAGGCTGTCTATGTGGCTCTAACATGGTCTGGTGGCCAGGGAAAGGGCCCTGGATGGGAGCCCAGAGACTCAGCCCTGCCATCAAGGCGTGTCGTAACTGCCCAAGGCAGGAGGACTACCTCATCTCGGCAGCCCTCTCCACCTATCTGCAGTCTTGGACTCTTACTGCTGCTCCCGAGCCGCCACGTGCAGCGAGTCCATGATGAGTCGAACCGCCTCTGCAATCTGCTTGGCCCGGACCGTGTGCTGCTCAAACTTGGTCTTCACTGCAGACTGGGAGATGCACTCCTGGAACACACAAAGGCACGGAGGGCGGTGGGAGCCACCAGGGGCCTACAGCCAAGGGCCAGACTCTGGCTTTCACTGCCAGGGACACAGCCAGTGGGAGCTGGGGAGGCACAGAATCACCATATACCAGAATCAAAGGACTCACCTCAAACCTCCTCTCAAAATTCTGAAACTCAAACATCCTCACTTGAAAGCCTTCCGCGAGAGCGCCCCCTGGGAGAATTGTACTGCATTAGCCCAGAAACAACTTGGCAGCAGAGGAAAACAATGAAATCCCCAGAAACCAAGCCACTAGCTGAAGAGTAAGAGCCTCTCACTCTGCTCTTGTCAGCAGCCCTTTCTCAGAAGGATTTTCTACTGACAGACTCAGCATGAGACAAAACGTCTCAAACATCAGGGAAAAGAAGGACATCTGTTCTCATCATTACCTCCTTCGGGCATGCCCTGGGCTTTCTGAATCCTGGCGTTGAGCACCTCCTTAGCAGACACAAAGAAGATGCGGTCCCCGGCCTGGGATCGATCCACCACACCCAGCTCATCCACTAGGAAGCTGGTACAACGCTCCATGTGCTGCCGCCGCACCTGGAGCCCAAACAAATGTGTCCAGAGTGGGTGCAGGTGGCCCCACAGCCCCCACCTGCCTCTTTCATTAAAAGAATAGGTCATAAGAGGCTGGGCACGGTGGCTCACGCCTGTAATCCCAGCACTTTGGGAGGCCACAGCAGGTGGATCATTGAGGTCAGGAGTTCAAGACCAGCCTGGCCAACATGGTGAAACCCTGTCTCTACTAAAAACACAAAAAAATCAGCCACGCATGGTGGCGGGCGCCTGTAACCCCAGCTACTCAGGAGGCTGAGGCAGGAGAATCGCTTGAACTTGGAGACGGAGGTTGCAGTGAGCCAAAATAGCGCCACTGCACTCCAGCCTGGGCAACAGAGTGAGAAAAAAAAGAACAGGCAATATATTCACATGGCTCAACAGCCAAAGGCACAAACACATACACAGCGCAATGTCTCCCACTATTCTGCTCTCTAACCACCAAGTTTCCCAGACCAATGTGTGGGGGTTACTTGGTGTAGAGCCTGCCAAAGATATTTTATGCATATACAAGCAGAAATGCTTAAACGTGCCCTAGACTGCCTCTTGTTAAGCTTCTATAGTGCCTCACTTTTGTGCCCTGGAAGGACAGGAGCCCTGGGGTCAAGAAACCTAAATCTGGGAGCTATACTCTGACAAGCCGTGTCCTCCTGGGGCATTGTTTACAAAAAGAGTGGGCATCACTAGAAAATCCCTCCTGGCTCTGACACCTGGGGTTCTACTGATAAAATGTGACAACAGCTTCTTGTAGACACCTACCATGTGTCAGGTGTTTTTGACAGATTTCATCCTCTCAATAAGTCTATTTATCACACTGGTGAGGAAATTGGATTTACCAGAAGGGTCAAGGGATCTGCCAAAGTCACACTGCCTGCCTAGTGTCAGTCAGAATTTGGACTCTGGGCCGGGCACAGTGGCTCATGCCTGTAATCCTGGCACTTTGGGAGGCCAAGGCGGGCGGATTATCTAAGGTCAGGAGTTCGAGACCAGCCTGGCCAACATGGTGAAATCCCATCTCTATTAAAAATACAAACATTAGCCAGGCGTGATGGCAGATGCCTGTAATCCCAGCTACTCGGGAGGCTGAGGCAGGAGAATTGCTTGAACCCAGGAGGTGGAGGTTGCAGTGAGCCGAGATTGTGCCATTGCACTCCAGCCTGGGCGAGCAAAACTCCATCTCAAAAAAAAAAAAAGATTTTGGACTCCGGCCTATTGACTGCAACTGCATGTTTTATCATCCCATATTATCAATCTTATTACCCTTTATTTTTTCGGAGACAGCGTTGTACTATGTTACCCAGGGTGGTTTCAAATTCCTGGTCTCAAGGGATCCTCTCTCAGCCTATAGGTGTGCACCACCATGTCCAGTTTGTCTTTCATTTCACATATTTAGAGTTGTGAGGCCAGGTGCGGTGGCTCATGCCTGTAATCCCAGAACTTTGGGGGGCTGAGGCGGGTGGATCGCTTGAGCTGTGGAGTTCAAAACCAGAGTGGGCAACATGGCAAAACCCCGCCTCTACCAAAAATACAAAAATTAGGCAGCCTCATAACCCAGTCTCTAAATAAATAAGTAAACAGCTAAGAGTTGTGAGTCACCAGTTAGAATCAGTATTCTCCATTCCTCTTTCCAGCCTCTTTCACAGAGGCCTCCCTAGAGCTGAGCCTGTTCCATACTAATTCCTCAGAAACCAAACTGAGCACTGGCCCCGAAGATGCACTAATGCTGCAGGGATCCTTTTTAAGCATAGGGGAGAGTGGCTTGAAGAGAGGGTGCGTCCAGCAAAGTGGATGGCAGGGGGGAAAAGCCACCAGAAGATACCATAGAAGAGTATTTGGAGAATTATTTGGCAATAAAGTTAATTCAGGGAAGTCACTAGATCCAGGAGGGCATGAAGTGGCCCTAGTGGCAGGCAGTGCTCCCTCAGGGTGGCATTCCCCAAACTGCCAAACAGAGGCACTAACCTCCTCCATGTACTCAGGCTCTGAGGCGGATGCATCCCAGCGGTTGTTCAGGATGAAGATGTTCGGCCGGGAGAGACGCTCACTCACCTTGTGGAAGAAGTGCTTTTCCTAGACAAAGGGTAAGACCTCGATGGAGCAGGAGCCTGACAGCCAAGGGCCCATCAGCTGCCTGCCCAGGGGGTGTGGGAGCTTGGGAGAAGGCAGAGGAGGAGTTACCGTCTGCATCAGGGTGGACTCTGAGTTGGCCACCAGCACAAACACATCAGCATCCAGGCAAAACTTGTCAATCCAGCTGTCCAGCTCTGTGGTGACATCAATACCAGGGCTAAAGGTGACAGGAGTAAACCAAATCATCAGGCAGAGCAGGAGCCCTATTCTTCCTGCTGAGAACAGACCTGGGACTTGTGAGGCAGGCAGGTCATGGAGGAGAAAGCCAGCGAGGGGAGAGAAATCAGGACCGGCCCTCATTAACCGATTTTTACTTTCCATTTCCTAGCCTTCCAGATTGCCTGGAAATGAGTGTTTTGGTTTTTTTGTTTTTTGTTTTTTTGAGACGGAGTCTCGCTCAGTCGCCCAGGCTGGAGTGCAGCAGCGCGATCTTGGCTCACTGCAAGCTCCGCCTCCCGGGTTCATACCATTCTCCTGCCTCAGCCTCCCAAGTAGCTGGGACTACAGGTGCCCACCACCACACCAGGCTAATTTTTTGCATTTTTAGTAGAGACGGGGTTTCACCACGTTAGCCAGGATGGTCTCGATCTCCTGACCTCGTGACCCCGTCTCTATTAAAAATACAAAAATTGGCCGGGCGCGGTGGCTCAAGCCTGTAATCCCAGCACTTTGGGAGGCCAAGACGGGCGGATCACGAGGTCAGGAGATCGAGTCCATCCTGGCTAACACGGTGAAACCCCGTCTCTACTAAAAAATACAAAAAACTAGCCGGGCAATGTGGCGGGCGCCTGTAGTCCCAGCTACGTGGGAGGCTGAGGCAGGAGAATGGTGTGAACCCAGGAGGCGGAGCTTGCAGTGAGCTGAGATCCGGCCACTGCACTCCAGCCTGGGCAACAGAGCGAGACTCCGTCTCAAAAAAAAAAAAAAAATACAAAAATTAGCCAGGCATGGTGGCAGGTGCCTGTAATCCCAGCTACTCCAGAGGCTGAGGCAAGAGAATCGCTTGAACCCGGGAGGCGGAGGTTGCAGTGAGCTGAGACTGTGCCACTGCAGTCCAGCCTGGGCGACAGTGACACTCCGTCTAAAAAAAGAAAAAAAAAAAAAAAAAAAAATGATGGCCGGGCGCGGTGGCTCAAGCCTGTAATCCCAGCACTTTGGGAGGCCGAGATGGGCGGATCACGAGGTCAGGAGATCGAGACCATCCTGGCTAACAAGGTGAAACCCCGTCTCTACTAAAAAAATACAAAAAACTAGCCGGGCGAGGTGGTGGGCGCCTGTAGTCCCAGCTACTCTGGAGGCTGAGGCAGGAGAATGGCGTAAACCCGGGAGGCGGAGCTTGCAGTGAGCTGAGATCCGGCCATTGCACTCCAGCCTGGGCGACAGAGCGAGACTCCGTCTCAAAAAAAAAAAAAAAAAAAAAGATACACAATTAAGGTGAAGGTGTGACTTGATGTGAGTCCAGGTAAATGCTACAATACTGTACTTCTTGGTATAGTTAGAACCTGTCCACCAAGCCAGGGCAAAGTGTTTCTTCAAGGGAGATAAAATACACCTCTGACTCCGCCACAACTCCCCACCCCCAGTACATGTGCTGGCACTGGGCTGAGGTTGAGAACCTCCCCAACTTTTGAGCATCCCTCCTATCTCTTACAGACCATCCCTGGGACATCTGCAGGGTACTGGTAAACAGGTATAGGTACCAGACTCTAGAGGAAAGCCAAGAGGCCAGAGGATTTGGTTGAGCCCATCCGAAAGGCAGCAGTACTTAAGCAGAGCATGGATGGGGCCCAGGGACTCTGGCCCGGATTACTCAGAAATGGAAACCTGGCGCCTCCCGGTTTGGACCTCCTATGAGGGTACCTCCCTCTTACCTGTCCATCAAAACGAGGTCATCCTTCAGAAGTGGGCACTTAGAGTTGGGCCACATCACACTCACTAGGCTGCCGGCATGGAGCTGCTTGTCCTGGTGGAGGGCATGAGCCAGCTGGTTCACAGTCTGATGGCAGAGGAAGGAAAAAAAAAGAGGCTGAGGAGGAAACACCAAGCCAGATTTCCTGTGCCGCTGCATCACAGCACAGTGGCTGGGACTGCTGCCCATCTGCTACCCTTTCTTCTTCCACATATAAAAAGTTAACAGCTGGGAGTTGTCAGTTAAGAACCCACTTTCTTCACTGCTCTTTTGGGTTCTTTCCTGGATATCATGCTAAAGTCGTCTGTTCTGCACTGATTCTTTTTTTTTTTTTGAGACGGAGTCTCACTCTGTCGCCCAGGCTGGAGTAGTGGCGTGATCTCGGCTCACCGCAACCTCCACCTCCCGGGTTCAAGCAGTCCTCCTGCCTCAGCCTCCCAACTAGCTGGGATTACAGGCGCCTGCCACCACGCCCAGCTAATTTTCGTATTTTTAGTAGAGACAGCGTTTCACCATGTTGACCAGGCTGGTCTTGATCTCCTGACCTCAAATGATCCACCCGCCTCGGTCTCCCAAAGTGCTGGGATTACAGGCCTGAGCCACTGTGCGTGGCCGATTGATCCTTTATGAAGCAAATTGAGCATCTGGCCCCAAACAAGAATGCAGCTGCCTCTCAGAAAACTCACAGTGTCGGCCCCTGAATGATAGGTCAGAGACACAGAGCAAATGCAGGAATCCCTCTCTGGCAATACCCCAAGGAAGAACACAGCACATACTGTCTTCCTTCACTAGTGAAGAGAGGCCAGTGGCCACTCAGAGCTGTATGAGGAACAGCAGGGTCCTCATTCTTGGTGATCCACGTTTCTGGAAACCGCCCCCGCCAGCCCCCAGAAGCTCTCACATCCTTCAAAAAGCTCGTCTAAAATAGGGTCTCCCACTCACCTACACAGGGCAGTGCTGCCCTCTCCCTAGAGGTGAGGTCAGCCATGTCACAATGGAGGACTTGCTCCGCCAGCAGGCACAGGGCTGACAGCCAGCCTGGCACCCTCACCTTGGCGCTCCTCTTTTCCTCTGAGCCCTCGGTAAGGAGAAAGGCCTCATGGCCATCTGTGCCCTCTACCCGCAGGAAGCAATTGGTGGTGTGGCCAATCCCAGAGGGCAGAACTTTGTCCCAGAGCATGGCATTGATCACGGTGCTCTTCCCATTGCTCGTCCTAGAAGGAAGTAACAGCTGTCAGCAAAGCCACCAATATCTGACCTGAATTACTTTCACAATGCAGATACCAGCCTGGAAGGCCAAAGCCCTATTCACTGCAATGTTGCCAGTGCCCAGACAGTGCTGAGACACAGAGTAGGCACTGTTTATTAAAATGAATAAACACCCCCAGGCCCAAAGCTGTGACATACCCCTGGTTCATCATTTCAGATCAATCTGCAAGAGGCTCACTGCGCACTGTCTGCCCCTTGAATCATACAGCCACGCTCAGCATCACTTATAGACTGTCTGAGACAGTCAGACAGTCTCCAAAGTTTAACTCAGGCCTACCTGAAACACCGACTCACCACCCCCAAAGCATCTTTCTCAGTCTAAATGACCCCAGTGTTTCCCACACAGGGCATGTTTCACTGCTTTTCTCCCATGATGCTCCTCCTTACACATGAAGCTTCACCTTGTCAGTCCCAGCTGACAACTGCCAGGCTAAAGGGAAGATTACTTTCTCATTCTTTGTTTTTATCATTATTTGAGATGGAGTCTCGCTCTGTCACCCAGGCTGGAGTGCAGTGTCATGATCTCAGCTCACTGCAACCTCCGCCTCCTGAGTTTAAGCGATCCTCCTGCCTCAGCCTCCTGAGTAGCTGGGGCTACAGGTGCGTGCCACCATGCCCAACTACCTTTTGTATTTTTGGTAGAGACAGGGTTTCACCATGTTGGCCAGGCTGGTCTCGAACTCCTGACCTCAGGTGATCCTCCCGCTTCAACCTCCTAAAATGCTGGGATTATAGATGTGAGCCACCATGCCCAGCCTACTTTCTCATTCTTACCTATCACACCCCTTTCATGTAATCTGGTGGGGGTTTTTTGGGTTTTTTTGATACAGGGTCTTGCTTTGTCGCCCAAGCTGGAGTGCAGTGGCGTGTGGCATGAAGAGAGCTCACTGAAGCCTTGACCATCAGGGTTCAATGATCCTCCCACCTCAGCCTCCCAAGTAGCTTACACTATAAGTACGTGCAACCACGCCCAGCTAATTTTTAAATTTTTTGTAGAGATGGGGTCTTGCCATGTTGCTTGGGCTGGTCTCAAACTCCTGGGTTCAAGCAATTCTCCTGCCTCAGCCTCCCAGTGCTGGGATTACAGATGTGAACCACTGCACCCGGCCATTTCTGCTTCTTGAGAATAGCTCCACTCAGCAGACTCATCTGCTCTGAGTCTCAGAGCTTTCAACCTGTGCTAAATACAGCGTTTCTGAGTTAAAGTTTCCCAGCCACATCACTAGAGCAGAACTACAATGACCTTACCTGCACCCACTGAGACAGGCAGCTCACTAGCTCACCTAAGTAGGGGTCATACCTCCCAGGTGAGGATGGAGAAATGATAGTTCAGCGGAGTAGAGGACCACACCTGAGGTTACAGGTCATCAGGGACAAGACTCTAGGCACAGTGCCTATTCCCCAGGCTACCACTAGGTGCCTAGCATACAATCTGTCTAGATGTCTTTTTTCCTGTATTAGATGTGTGTGTGTGTGTGTGTGTATATATATATACATATATATATACACACACACACACATTTGTTTTTTTTTCTTTGAGATGGAGTCTCGCTCTGTTGCCCAGGCTGGAGTACAATAGCATGATCTCGGCTCACTGCAACCTCTGCCTCCTGGGTTCATGCCGTTCTCCTGCCTCAGCCTCCCAAGTAGCTGGGACTACAGGCACCCGCCACCATGCCTGGGTAATTTTTTTGGATTTTTAGTAGAGACGGGGTTTCACCATTAGCCAGGATGGTCTTGATCTCCTGACCTTGTGATCCACCTGCCTCAGCCTCCCAAAGTGCTGGGATTACAGGCGTGAGCCGCCACACCTGGCCATTATACCAGTTATAAATGTTTGGCATAGTACTTTGGGTACATTGTGGCTTCACAAAGGCCAGTGTTAAAATTGCTTCCATGTCAAAGCAAAGAAAACTGCCTACATATTGGTTTGTCCTGGTGGGGAATAAAAAGGATCACTGGTTCCAGTCACAGGAGTAGTAACTGTGGATACCTTAAGGTTTGGGGCACTTACAAGGCTGTGGTAGAAACAGATACCCCATGGATATCACATGTTAAACCATGTGTATCTGTGGAATACTCAATCTCAATGTGCACACCTTTGACTACCGCTGTGGAAGCGTTCCTTTAGACAAAGCTGTGACCCATTTTACTCTGGATAAGGGCAGAAACGGTTCACATTTCATTATTTGTAAAGTTATCTGCTGTTAGCTTTCATTATTTTTGCTACACTCATTTTATTTGTATTTAAAATGCTTTAGGCAACCTAAGAACAAATGTAAAAGTAAAGATGCAATAAAAATGAATTGCTTGATATTCATTACTTCATGTATATCAACAAGCATAGCACTAAAATAAAACAAAAAAAAATGTATTTAACTTATTTTTAGGTTTTATGCTTTTGTGATTTTTTTTTTTTTTTTGATGCTTGCCTAACATGCATGTGCTGTAAAAATAGTTAACAGGGAAATAACTTGAGATGATGGCTAGCTTTGTTTAATGTCTTATGAAATTTTCATGAACAATACAAGCATAATTGTTAAGAACATGGATATTAAATTCACGTAAGTGGAATAAGTTTTATGAATGGAGAAAAAAAAAAAAAAACAAGTACTGTATGATTCCACTTACGTGAGATACCTAGAATAGTCAAATTCATTGGGACAGAAAGTAGAATGGTGGTGGCCAGGGCGAGGGACATGTGGGGACAGGGAGTTATTGTTTAATGGGTATAATACAAGCTTCAATTTTGCAAGATGAAAAAGCTCTGGAGACTGGTTGCAAATATACCTACTAGTGAACTATATGCTTAAAATGGTTAAGGGGGTAAATTTTATATTAGATCCTTTTAACCACAATCAGAAAATAAAAAAAGTAGTCAGGCTTGATGGCGTGCACCTGCAGTCCCAGCTACTCAGGAGGTTCAGATGGGAGGATCACCTGAACCCAGGGAGGTCAAGGCTGTAACGAGCTTCCAGCCTGGGTGACAGAGAACCTTGTCTCAAAAATCAAATAAATAAAATATAAATTAAAAGGAAAGCAATGAATTTTGAAGCGTGTCCCGGCCCTGGAACGTTCTGTGGGCTTGCACAAAGTGCCTCCCTCCCTCCTAACCAGGAAGAAAGAAAGGGTGGGTGCCACAAGGACATACCGGCCAAAAAAAGCCACTTTCATGTGCCGCCGAGCCAGCACCTCGCTGATGCCTCTCACTTTGGATAGGTAACCTTTGACGTCCAGAACCTGTTCTTCTGTGGTAACGGGGTCCAGTTCTGCATTCCTGTAGGTGTCTGGAGGTGAGGATGGAACATGGGTCACCACATGGTCAGAGGAGTTCCAGAGTCATAAGTCTGGAAGGGCCAGAGCAACGCCCTGCTTACCCTAAATGAGTCCACCTCTGGCTCCCTGCAGCCGACAGGCTGAGTTCCAGATCCTTTATGGTGGCCCCACGGTGTGGTGGTTAAGAACATGGCTCAGGAGCAACACTGCCTGGTTTTGAAGCTGGTTCTTACCACTTTCTAGCTCTGTGGCCTCAAGCAAAAGAACCTTTCTGGGTCTTAGTATCCTTAGGCACAAAATGGAGATAATGACAATATCTACTTCATGAGACCACTGTGAGGATCAAATGAATTAAAATACAAATGCTGTCAATGGCGGCTGGTATAAGACAAATACCTGAAAGTTAACTGCCATCCTTGTTTATTTTTTCTTAACAAATATTCACGAAGTTCTTACCACATGCAAGGCACTGTTCCTTTCACTTTTCAAATTCTTTCTCTCCTTTGGTCCTCTTTATTAACGTGGCTCCAGAGTTAGTAAAAGGCAGAGCTAGGATTTGAATTAGGCAGCCTGGCTCTGGAGTCCAGGCTCTTAACCACTCTGTGTCACTTCTCGAGGCCCTCCCTGCCCTGGCCCTGTTGGCCTCTTGCCACTCGCTGCCTCACAGTCCTCCCTCACCGTATCCCCAAACTCACCAGCTTCCTCGGCACTCCGGCTCTGCTCCCTGCTGCCCAAACCCCTTCCCACTCTCTGAAGAACTGACACACTACACTGCCTTGGGGCAGCTTGACTCATTCTCACTTGACCTCGAGTCTAGCTTAGACAGCACTGCCCCCAGGAAGCCTTCTCTGACCACCCCTCCAACCTGAGTCAGGACCCTGGACCCCTTCTCTTTGTGCCCCAGCACCCTGCACTTCTCCCATCTCAGCTCTCACCTCACCATAAGTTAACTGTCCAGCTCACCTGTCTGTGTCATCGACCTCATGAGGGCCACGCTATCTGATCCCAGCACCCAGCAGGTGCACAAATGTTTGCTACGTGAGCAGACCTTTAGATCACGGCACTGCTTTTTTCCAGTGCCCTTAACGGGAAGATGGCCACCAAATTACTCCATACAGGAGCAACTGAGTGAGATCCCACCACTGTCCTGTCTAGGACTCGCACCAGACAGGCTGGAACACAGCCAGGTGTTTAGCCCCCCTGCACACTCCTGGGAACTACGAGGCTGACAGGCCCCAGCCCTGAGAACACTCCCAAAGCATGTGAAGCATGACGAGGGCCCGCCCAGTGAGTTTCCCCGCAGGCAGCGCCATGAAAGGAAGTGACCAAGTCAACAACACCCCCATCTCCCCGCCCGCAATGTCCACCGGTCACCTCTGCCCCAGATGCATCAATATTCCTCCCTTATATGGGCAACTGGGCATGGCCTTTGGAATGTCCCTCAGAGGAAGCTGGTTCTCAAGCATGTGACTACACTTAAAAGTGAGAGCCAGCAGGCCGACAAGCTCTTGTTACCTGCCCGTTAGAAACAGTCCCCAGGCAGGAACCATTCCCTCCCTGACCCAACACAGCTCAGGATCACTCCAGCTCTTTCCCTTCCATTTAAACAACAGGGAGGCCTCATGTTTTCACACAGAGAGAAATCAAAGCATGCATCACATAAACATCTGCATTAAGCATGTGTCTGTCCACAACGTCATCGGAGTAGGTGACTCAGAGCTTCCAAGAGGGTTACTCTGGGCTCCCAGAGGACAGCGGCCTGATCTACCCCATCTCTGCATGCCCAGCACCTGGCACAGGGCTGGCACACCACAGCCACTGATAAACAGGCAATGAGTTGGGATTATTTCAACTACCAATCATACTACTTTAAAATTCAGATTTTAGTTCAACAAGTATTTAGGAAACACCTTCTGTACATCGAGTGCCATGCAAAGGGCAGGGCACAGATGAGGGCATGAAATTGGACAGTCTCTTTCTTCAAAGGGAGCGTCGTGTAGCAGCCTGGCGTGTAAAACAACGAGAAGCCAAGCTGCTCTCATTGAAAGCAGAATGGAAAGAAGGTGGCCCCCCTGAGCCAGGGGCCAACCCCGGAAGCACCACCACTGAACGTCTAGGGTTCTGCAGACTAGAATCTGAAACCACTGTTCACACCTGAGTCCCCCTTTCACAAGTGAGGAAACCAAGGGCAGGTAAGACTCAGCTACTGGGTCTCCACAGACAATCTCAGGACCTGGCGCCAAAGTGCCCTTCTAAAGAGGGAGCCTGAGGAAGCAAGCGCTGGAGTTGTCACTCAGACGAGCGGGGCCCTGGGAACCAATCCTTCTCTGCTGATAGACAAGGAACTAGAGGTTGGGCTCAAATTAGTAACTAGTAGAAAAGGCACAGGTGACACGAGTTTCCTATAGTTCTGTCACCAATCTAAAAATATAAAAGAGAGGGCGCCCCGGTCAGGGATCACTGACACCCAAACAGTGCCTGGTATTAATGGCAGCCAGAACTAGGCAAAGGAAAACACGTGGGCTCTGGAGTTTGAGACACCTGGGTAAAGCCCTGATCTATTACTTACAAGGTATCCAACAACTCTCAAACCTCAATTTGCTTGCCTTGTAGATGGGGTAAGATTCACCTATCTTTCACGACTAAATGAAACGAAACCTGTGGACTTCTAAAGTAATTACTAAATGGCAGTTCCCTTGTCTTCCTGGCCTAATTTCCCCAGACTCCAATTCCACATGATTTCAAGAGCAGAGCATTTTTGAGGCTATCTGGGCATGAGTTCCCTAGGAGCAGAGCTATACTTCCCCACCCACAAATCCCACTAGCTAAATATCTAAACAGGTAAGAGTGGGCCTGGCTGAGCAGGTGCCCCCTTACCTTCAAGGAAGGTGGCACTCTCCTGGATGTAGGCCCCCAGCTGCTCAAAAATGCCATTGATCTTCTTCTTGGCAGTGACAAAGTGCTTGAGTGGGGAAGCATTCACCTCAGCCATGTGTCTTTTATCTTTCTTGACTGTGACGATAGAGTTGCATCGAGAGAAGAGCAGGGACATTGCGCTGCAAGAGAAGCCAATGTGAGCGAACCCAGCAACACCTACCTCGGGACATCCTGCTGGAGGGATGGTGGAATGCTTGGGGGACAATCAAGAATATGGGGATCTCAGGTCACTGCAACCTCCAGGACTAGAACAAAGGATGGTGAGATAAGAACAGTGTCTCAGGTTGGGTGCGGTGGCTCACCCCGGTTTCTCAGAACTTTGGGAGGCCGAGGCATGTGGATCACCTGAGGTCAGGAGTTCAAGACCAGCCTGGCCAACATGGTGAAACCCCATCTCTACTAAAAATACAGTAATTAGCCAGGCCTGGTGGCACACACCTATAATCCCAGCTACTCAGGAGACTGAGGCAGAAGAATCGCTTGAACCTGGGAGATGGAGGCTGCAATGAACTGAGATCACGCCATTGTACTCCAGCCTGGGTGACAGGGTGAAACTTTGTCTCAAAACATGAAATAAAATAAAATAAAATTAGCCTGACACAGTGGCATACATCTGTAGTCCTAGCTACTTGGGAGTCTGAGGCAGGAGGGTCACTTGAGCCCAGAAGTTTGGGCTGTAGTGACCTATGGTTGGTCCACTGCACTCTAGCCTGGGAGACAGAGCAAGACCACATAAAAACACTATTGGTTAGGGGGCGGGTTCAGTGCCTTATACCTGTAATCCCAGCACTTGGAGAGGCCAAGGCAGGCAGATCGCTTGAACTTAGGAGTTTGAGACCAGCCTAGGCAACATAGGATCCCATCTCTATTTTAAAAAAAAAGAAAAAAAAACCAGCCGGGCATGGTGGATCATGCCTGTAATCCCAGCACTTTGGGAGGCTGAGACAGGTGGATCATAAGGTCAGGAGTTCAAGACCAGCCTGGCCAACATGATGAAACCCCGTTTCTACTAAAAATACAAAAAAATTTAGCTGGGTGTGGTGGCGGCCATCTATAATCCCAGTTACTTGGGAAGCTGAAGTACAGAATTGCTTGAACCTGGGAGGCAGAGCCCTCCCAGCCCAGCCCTCCCACTATGCCCCACCTCTTTTGACCTTTGACCAAAGACCTCTAGGACTTTGGAGTCAAGTCTCATGACCTCTAAAATGTTATTCTTATATGAAAAGATAAGCTACAAAGATGTGTGGGATTGAGTGAGAGCAAGAGAGATAGTCACACAAAAATAGACTGTGATAATATGGCCGGGTGCAGTGGCTCACACCTGTAATCCCAGCACTTTGGGAGGCTGAAGCAGGTGGATCACTTGAGGTCAGGACTTTAAGCCCAGCCTGGCCAACATGGTGAAGCTCTGTCTCTACAAAAAATACAAAAATTAGCCGGGTGTGGTGGCACGTGCCCGTAATCCTTGCTACACAGGAGGCTGAGTGAGACAGAAGAATCGCTTGAACCTAGGAGGTGGAGGTTGTAGTGAGCTGAGATTGCACCACTGCACTCCAGCCTGGGTGACACAGTGAGACTCTGTCTCAAAAAAAAAAAAAAAAAAAAAAAAAAAACTTATAATAAACAAAGTGTTGGGCCAGGCACGGTGGCTCAGAAATGTTGGGCCTGGGCGCAGTGGCTCATGCCTGTAATCCCAGCACTTTGGGAGGATGAGGTGGGTGAATCATTTGAGGTCGGGAGTTCAAGACCAGCCTGACCAACATGGTGAAACCCCACCTCGACTACAAATACAAAAATTAGCCAGGAATGGTGGCAGGCACCTGTAATACCAGCTACTCGGGAGGTCGAGGCACGAGAATTGCTTGAACCCAGGAGGTGGAAGTTGCAGTGAGCTAAGATCACGCCATTGCACTCCAGCCTGAGCAACTGAGCAAGACTATCTCCAAAAAAAAAAAAAAAAAAAAAAAGGCTCAAAAAGAGGCAGACACACCAGAAGGTAGTGCCCAGGGTAAGACTGGGAATTCTGACCCCAAAAGTGGTCAGGTGCCTCAGAGTTCCCACCATGGCGAAAGGTACTTCTTGAGCAGAGCCCACCGATCCTAGAAAGTCAAAGGGCAAAGGCCCTCCTGGATGAGGGGGCATGTGCACAGCTGACTGTACCTGGGTCTGTCACTGCCTCCCCAGCCACCCTAGTCTTAGGGCCCTCAGTTCTCCACCCAGCAGAAAGCTCACTCTCTCTAGATGGGAAATGAGGTGTTGCTCCCGAGCAAGCACACGAGAAACTTCCAAATGGGACCAAAGTACATTGCAGAAGGTCCTGAAAAGCAGAAAGAACACCCAGAAGAGGTACATGAAGACCAAATGCCAAAACGGACGTTTAGGAACTAATCATCCCGAAGAGTGGGCAGAAGACAGACCGACCCAAAGTGGGAAAGGGACCCACATGTGTGCCCAAACCAACAAGTTCTTGTGCAATGTTAATGATTCCTCTGGAGATGAGGGAAGGAAGTGACCCCACCTCCGTTTCTACATTCCTCCTCAGCATCACGCCACAGCTATGAGAGACGTTTTCTCAGCATGGAAGCCATATGTGCAGGGTTTAAAGACAGTACAGCTCTGAGAAAGGAAACTGCAAAGAAAATGCTACTCTCACTCTTCCAAAGCAGCAAAGGAAAAGTGCACTGAAATCAGGCTTGCCATGGCCTGACAGATCAGACTGTTCGAGAAAGACGGGATGTGACAGGCACAAGAGGAAAGCCACCCAAAAGGAAAAGAAAAGAGATCAGGGGCCAGGCACCGTGGCTCATGTCTGTAATTCCAGCACTTTGGGAAGCCGAGGCAGGCAGCTCACCTAAGGTCAGGAGTTCAAGAGCAGCCTGGCCAACATGGTGAAACCCCATCTCTACTAAAAATACAAAAAATTAGCTGGGTGTGGTGGCGCATGCCTGTAGTCCCAGCCACTCCAGAGGCCAAGGCAGGAGAACCACTTGAACCTGGGAGGTAGAAGTTGCAGTGAGCTAAGATCTCACCACTGTGCTCCAGCCTGGGCGACAGAGCAAGAGTCTCTCTCTTAAAAAAAAAGAAAAAGAAAAAAGAAAAAAAAGGGATCAGGGATGGGGCATGATATAGTACTACCTATGACAGGTTTTGTAATCAGGCAGAGCCAGGTTCAAATTGTGACTATATTATTTCTGGGTTGCTTAAACTTAAGCAAGTTATTTCATCACAGAACCTTGGTTTCTTCATGTGTACAACAAACAAGACACCTATTGGAGAGAAAAACTGTCTCAAACTGTCTTTTTTCTCTACTCTCACACCATAATCAACACAAGAGACTTCTGTGACCAAATGTGAGGGGGTTCCTTCCCCACACCAAGCAGAGGACACCAGCTGGGTGTCCTCTCCCTCAGTTCCCACACTGTCTACCCAGAAAGAGTGTCAGATCCCACGGGTTGAGGGCTCAGTCCCCAGGACTGCCCCACCTCTCCACCATCATGCCTCAAACATACCAGTCACAAGTCTGGGCCTCCAGAACTTCTGACTGACTGGCTTTAGGCTGGGGTTCCCATGACCCCCTCTTTGAGTTCGACTAATTTGATGGAGCAGCTTACCTAACCCAGGGAAACACTTACTTATGTTTACTGGGTTATGACGGCTATCGCAAAGGATACAGATAAAGAAACGCTTAGGGGGAGGTACGGGGGAAGAGGCGTGTAGCTTCTGTGCCCTCCCTAAGCAGGCCTCTCTCCAGGAACCTCCGCGTGTTCAGCTATTTGTAAGCTCCCTGAACTCTGTTCTCTTGGATTTTTATGGAAGCTTCATGACATCAGCATTCCTTCCCCCAGGATACAGGATCCAACACTCTCAGGGGAGGGTTTTAAGGCCCACAATCAGAAAGGTGGGGAAAGAATAGGGTGGAAGGAGAGCCGAAGAAGGTCAGAGGCCTACCACATCTAACATTATAACACAAAACCAAAACAAGGGCTATAGATAGGAGTTACAGGCCTGGGTCCGTGGATGAAACCCATATCCTAACACCACAATACCATCTCAACTGTGAGAAGACTAAAGCTGATGATGCAAGCAACGTGCTTCACACACAGTAAGAGCGAAAAGCAGCTTTACATGTTATAAAGCAGTAACAACAAACTCTACCAGCAAGATCACAAGACTCTCCATGAACACCCAGACTTCAGGCAGGGTAGAGGTAATTCCGCCAACTCACCCCACACACACCACTCCCTTACCCGCTACCACGGAGATCAAATACATAGGTCAGCTGGGGAAGGATCAGCGATACCCCACTCCAGAAGTGACTTGCTGCAGGAAGCAAGTTCCCCACTATCAGAAGCAGATGCCTTTAAGTTCTGGTCAATGTTTGCAAGCCCAGGGGATATAAAACCAAAAGCATTAGTGCTCACTAACTGCAAGACTCAACAGCGTGTACACCAGTAGAAGCTTGGGAGCTCCAGGTTACAAGGTCTGCTGGGAGCTCAGCCGATCCAGGAGCCTCCCTGCTCTCACCAATAACCAGCCTGTAGCTGCCTCCAAACCCCTGGCGTAAAACCTACCATCAACCTCTCCAAACTCTGCCTCATTTATCTGGCTCTGCTAACTTGCAAGCTGAGAGTCCACATTTGTGTTGCATGAGCTGCTTTCTGCCTGGAGTCCTCCTTCCTTTTCCACCCATTTGGCATACTCCTACTGTCCTTCTACACCCAACTCAAGTGTCACTCCCTGCATGAAGCCTCCTCTGATGCCTCATAGAGAACAAACGACACCACAGACCCGGTTTTTATCACATCCTGTGTCCCCCAATTATCTCAAGGCTTTGAACGCTGACTCCCTACTCCTCCGGAGTGATGTGGGGCAGCTGGGTTCCTGCTCCTCCTCTGGAAAGCCTTGATAATCTCTGCTTCACCACAGAGCTTGCCACAGGCACGTGGGGACCATCCCACAAGCATAGCCTGAGAGCCTGGCTCCAGTATCAGTTACACACTAAGCGTCACACCTCAAGCTGTGACTGCCTCATAAGTGCTCTGGAGATTCCTGTTTTGGATAGTCTCCGGCAGTACTTCCCAAAGTGTGGTCCACAGAACTCTACTCGCACCCAATATTCCATCTAAAGAAGCTTCAATAGTAGAATCAGCTTGTAAAACACCATATGCTACTATTCCCCTCAGTGGAGCACACGAGCACAGCAAAGAGTTTGCGAAGGAAGGCTTGTTGTAAAGACACTAGTTTAACTGCATTGAATTCAGCATTTCACAAATATATTCAATTAAAAAACCCTTCTGTGTAATAGCTTTTAAAATCCCGGGCCAGGTGCGGCAGCTCACGCCTGTAATCCCAGCACTTTGGGAGGCCAAGGTGGGCGGATCACGAGGTCAGGAGATCAAGACCATCCGGGCTAACACAGTGAAACCCTGTTTCCACTAAAAATACAAAAAATTAGCTGGGCGTGGTGGCGGGCGCCTGTAGTCCCAGCTACTCGGGAGGCTGAGGCAGAAGAAGCGTGAACCCGGGAGGTGGAGCTTGCAGTGAGCCGAGACTGTGTCACTGCACTCCAGCCTGGGCAACAGAGCAAGACTCCATCTCAAAAATAAAATAAAATAAAATCCCGAGGATCACATTTTAGGGAAAGGCCCATTCTTTCTGGTACTCTCTCACCCCCACCCCCAAAAAGTGCCAGGGGCACAGTATTGACAAATAGTAACCTAAGACCAGAAATGAACCTAGTTCTAAATGGAAACTGCTATTAGCCCTCCAAGGTGGTCAAAAGTTTTGCCTCAACCTAGGCTATCAGTCAAGGAGTATTAGGTATCTCGGGAGTAGAGACAACAGTAGCAAAATTCACTGCAAGGTGTGTTTGGATCCCAAGCACAGTCCCTGAATCCACACCACCTCCTGACCAGTGTTATGTACAGCAACTCCTAGCAGGGAAAATAAAATGGATCCACAGATCGTCTGCTGGCACAACTGGAAAAGAGGAGAAGCTGAGAAATCGAAACAAAAGAGTATACAGGGTAAAGGGGACAGAGCAGAATCTTAGAAGAGCAGTGACAAGGAGCCAATCTGTGCTGGGCAGAGACGGGGAAGAGCCAGCACTGCAGAGAAGACCAAATGAGGGAACCAGAGACTAATTATTCAGGGAGCCCAAGAGATCCCAGCCACTTCCTGAACTGTCAACTTTTAAACAGGCTCTCTAAGCAACCAGCGAAATCTTTCACAGGAAGTAGAAAAGAGATACAACAGTTTTTCAACAGAAGTTAGAAAGCTGTGGCTCTACACAAAGAGGAAGCCATCCAAGAGACTTGCCACCAGAGGTCCAGGAGAGCACGCCCCTGTCCACGCAACTCAAATCCAGGGTGCCAGAAGTCACAGCTACTACTCACTTTTTTGGATGGTGAGAGATCTTCACAATGCAGGCATCATGGACATGGCTGGAGTCCAAAAGACAAAAAGATTCTGAGTTCTCTTCTGTCTTGTCTCAGGTTGAGGTTGGTTATTGATTGACTTGTGTTGACTCCACCAGTCCTGACTTATTAGAAAAGAAAAGGGAGATAGATCAGGTGTCCTCCCCCCCAAAAAAAACACTGGTGTACAAAACATGTCTAATCAGGTTTCAAGCCAAACAAACTCATCCCTGAGGGAAGCTTACTCATTGAGGTATTGTGGAGTTGCACTGGCATGTGAGGAAGTGCCCTGGGGGGAAAAAACGCAGAGGTGTGGGACCAATCCTGGCTGTGCACAAACATGTGTTCTGCCATGTGCGGGTTTGAGGTACCAGGGAGGTCCCTGCAGGAGCCCTGGGAAAGGTACATCTAGAGAGGGGAGAGCAGGACAGAGCAAAACCAGGAAAAAAACTGGGCTTGAGGATTGGGGAACAGCTGACTACTGAGCAACAGAAGAACTGACTGAAAGCCAACGTGTTCAGCTACTGTAAAGTATCTCACTTAATTCTCAACTCTATGGGGCAAACAGAGGGCTGGAATACTTGAAGATTTATAGACTGTTAGTCCATTGTCTAAGCTGGGATTTGAAATATTAGCTCCCTTTGACTCCAAAGCTCCTGGAGTGCAGTGGTGCGATCTCAGCTCAACCTCCGCTTCCCGGGTTCAAGCGATTCTCCTGCCTCAGCCTCCTGAGTAGCCGGGATTACAGGCGTGTGCCAGCAAGCCCGGCTAATTTTTGTTTTTAGTACAGACGGGGTTTCACCATGTTGACCAGGCTGGTCTCAAACTCCTGACCGCAGGTGATCCACCCCCCCTCCGCCTTCCAAAGTGCTGGGATTACAGGTGTTATCCGACCGGCCTCCTTCCTTTTTTTAACTACATTGAGCTGCCTTCCTCCCCCAAGCCCCAAACCTTGGGACACCAGAGGCGGATAAACAGAGCTTTTTTCTGGGTAGGAGAGAGAGAGATGATTGAGAATTTAAAGAAAGAGGGCAATGAAGGAGTACGAGAGGGGGTAACGGGCAGTTCTGCCTTCGTGCGTCTAAACAGCTATTTATTCAACATTTTCTGTGTGCCTTCTGTATGTGTGTCAGGCGCCACGTTAGGAATGGATAAGAAATAGTCCTGCCCTCCAGGGCCTTAGAGTCCGGTGAGAAGTCATACAAGTAAACAAGGTTGAACGAGAGGGCAGTAAGTGTCCAAAGTGGGGAGGGCAGGGCGCTCCCGCGGTGAACGTGGACACCTATCAGGTGCTGAGTAAATGCTGGCAAAACGAAGACTGGATGAAAAATAGAAAAGGGGCAGGGGTAGAACGTTGCCATGAAGGGTGGAAAGGCGGGACAATGAGACGCTACAGGGGAGCCCACCTCCCCGTCCCAGGTCCCGTGGCCCGCCCCCTCCTCTCCGGGCCTGCGGCGAGGCCGGAGAGTGGGGACCCCCGCTTGACTGCATCCCAGAGCCCCGTGGCCCCAGAATCCCGTCGGCCCACGCCGAGCTGCTCAGGACTTGCCCGGCCGTGCCGGGCCAGTCCCCGCCACCCCGGCTTGCTCGCCCTCTCACCTTCACCTTCCCGGCCTCGCGGTGGCCATCACACTCACTACGTCACCAGCAAGCGCCACCGCGGGGGGAGCCGGGAGGAGGGAAAGGGACGCGCGCGTCACCAGTCGCCTCAGGATTGCCCCTCGACCGGGTGAGCTGGTGGACCCTGAGCCCAGACGGCTCGCCCCGCCTACTCCTTACGCCCCTGCGGCCTCGCGACTCGCACTTGGAGCCTAGCCTCAGCGCGCCACGCCTCCGCCGGCGCGTCCCAAGCCGATGACGCAGCGGCTCGGACTACCGCTGCATCATGGGGGCTGTAGTTCCGGTGGGCGTCGGCCGGAGCTGGGGGGCGGGGCAGAGCGGGGCGGAGCCTCAACCTGTCGAGGGGCTTTGAAAAACCAAGGGCGTGGAGTAGAGGTTCCCGCTCTTTCGCCGGTTGTCCTAGAGCCTGACCTTGGGGCCTCTGCCAGCTCTGGAATCCAGATTTGCATTCTGTAATCTTAGAGGAGTGCTCTCTAGAGGGCCAGGCCTAGGGTGAAGTGACTCATCGGGCAGACAGAAGCGAGCTTGGGCCTGCTGCCCTTCAGTCGCCTTTGAGCAAAGAACAGCAGCAACAACGGCGAATCAATGCTAGTGACTGAACTGCCTCTCTAACATCCACCGCTGTGTTTAATCTCCACAGCAGTCCCAGGAGACGGAGAGGGGAGGTTACCCAAGCTCACATGGTTACCCAGATCACCGGGCCCCAGTGATGCGCCAGACACTAGGAAACCGCAGCAAACAGGTCCCCTGCAGGACTTGGCCTCCACAGGGAAGGCTCTAAGCCTGAGCGCGCCAGAACAGTAGTCACTAGCCACATGTGGCTGTCGAGTCCGGAGCCAGTGCAAACGGAGATGCGCTATAAGACTTAGAACAGGCCGGGCGCGGTGGCTCAAGCCTGTAATCCCAGCACTCTGGGAGGCCGAGACGGGCGGATCACGAGGTCAGGAGATCGAGACCATCCTGGCTAACACGGTGAAACCCCGTCTCTACTAAAAAATACAAAAAACTAGCCGGGCGAGGTGGCGGGCGCCTGTAGTCCCAGCTACTCAGGAGGCTGAGGCAGGAGAATGGCGTGAACCCGGGAGGCAGAGCTTGCAGTGAGCTGAGATCCGGCCACTGCACTCCAGCCTGGGTGACAGAGCGAGACTCCGTCTCAAACAAAAAAAAAAAAAAAAGACTTAGAACAAAAAAGACTGTTAAACTATCTCAATTTTTAGGAAAAAAATATATCGACCGCGCGTGGTGGCTTATGCCTGTAATTCCAGCACTTTGGGAGGGCAGGGCAAGGCGGGTGGATCGCTTGAGGTCAGGAGTTCAAGACCAGCCTGGCCAACACGGTGAAACCCCGTCTGTACTAAAAATACAAAAATTAGCCAGGTGTGATAGTGCACTCGGGAGGAAGAGGCAGGAGAATGGCTTGAACACGGGGGGGGGCGGAGGTTGCAGTGAGCCGAGATCGTGCCACTGCACTCCAGCCTGGGCAACAGAGACTCCGTCTCAAAAAAAGAAAAAATATATATTTTTGAGCCAGAGTCTCACTCTGTCACTTAGGCTCTAGTGCAGTGATGCAATCACGGCTCACTGCAGCCTCGAACTCCTGGGCTCAAGTAATCCTCCCACCTCACTCAGCCTCCCGAGTAGCTGGGAGCACAGACGCTGCAGCCATGCCTAATATTTATTTTTTGTAGACATAGGTAAGCATTTCACTTTGTTACCCAGGCTGGTCTCCTGAACTCCTGGACTCCTGGAGTCAAGCAATCTTCTCCTGCCTCAGCTTCCCAAAATGCTGGGTTACGGGTACCTGCCCCAGTGCAGGGCTATTAGCTCATTAATATTTATATGCTGATTACATGTTGAAGTGATAATATTTTGGATCATTTGGGTTAAATACATTACTAAGATTAATTGCACCTGTTTCTTTTTACTTTTAAAAATGTGGCTACTAGAAAATGTAAAATTGTAGGGAAAAGAAAGAGAGATCAGCCTGTTACTGTGTCTATATAGAAAGTAGTAGACATAAGAGACTCCATTTTGTTCTGTATTTGAGATGCTGCCTACCCCCAACCTTGTCCTTGCAAGAGACATGTGCTATGGTGACTTAAGGTTTAAAGGATTTGCGGCTGTGCAGGGTGTGCTTTGTTAAACAAGTGCCTGAAGGCAGCTTGCTGGTTAAAAGTCATCACCATTCTCTTAATCTCAAGTACCCAGGAATATGCACACTGCCAAAGGTCGCAGGGACCTCTGCCTAGGAAAGCTAGGTATTGTCCAAGGTTTCTCCCCATGTGATAGTCTGAAATATGGCCTCGTGGGATGGGAAAGACCTGATCGTCCCCCAGCCTGACACCCATGAAGGGTCTGTGCTGAGGAGGACTAGCACAAGAGGAAAGAAGGCCTCTTGGCGGTTGTTGGCAGTTGAGATAGAGAAAAGCATCTGTCTCCTGCCCGTCCCTGGGCAATGGAACATCTCGATATAAAACCTGATCGTACGTTCCGTTTACTGAGAAAGGAGAAAACCGCCTTAGGACGAAAAGCGGGACTTGCTAGCGCAATGCTGCTCTTTATGCACTAAAAAGGTTTATGGAGATGTTTACATATGCATATCAAGGCACAGCACTTTTCCTTAAACTTATTCATGTCACAAAGAACTTTATTCATATGTCTTACTGCTGACTTTCTCCCTATAATGATCCTATTATCCTGCCACTTCCTTTTCTTTAAAATGGTAAAGATAATTATCAATAAATACTAAGGGAACCAGAGACCGGTGCCGGCGTGGGTCCTCTGTATGCTGAGTGCTGGTCCCCTGGGCCCACTTCTTCTTTCTCTATACTTTGTCTCTGTGTCTCATTTCTTTTCTCCAGTCTCTCGTTCCACCTAACGAGAAGAGCCCACAGGTGTGGAGGGGTAGGCCCCCTTCAAAAATTACATAAGTAGCTTGCATTTGTGGCTCAAATTGTAATTCTATGGGATGGTGCTGCTGTGTAACTATGGTAGAACAACTTCAATTTATTGCCACAAATAACCTCAAGAGGCAAATCAGTACTCTGATATCGAACTGACTGGTTTATCAGTCTCCTGTGAGGATGGCCAAAGGGAGCTGTCCTGCCCACACTGCCCTCTGAGTAGCCTAGTGCCCCGCGGGTCTGACTGTGTGTGGGGCCACACGCAGACTTGGCCTCAGGATGCAGACAGGGCCCTGTCTGGGATGTGGCATGTCTTGGGGCCTCAGTTGCTAGCTGCCTTGTTCTGGGGCGGATTGTTTCCTCCTCCACAATCTCTGGACTCCCTAAGGGAGGAACTCGAAATTCCACTTCCATTCTCTGAGGGCAGGAACTATAAATTCCATTTCCTTTTTTTTTTTTTTGAGACACTCTCGCTCTGTTGCCCAGACTGGAGAGCAGTGGCACCATCCTGGCTCACCGCAACCTTCACCTCAGGCAATTCTCCCACCTGTCTCCCCACTAGCTGGGATGACAGGTGTGCACCACCATGCCTGGCTAATTTTTGTATTTTTAGTAGAGATGGGGTTTCACCATGTTGGCCAGGCTGGTCTCACTCCTGACCTCAGGTGATCCACCTGCCTCGGCCTCCCAAAGTAATGGGACTACAGGCGTGAGCCACCATGCCCAGCCTTCCTTTTCCTTCTTTAACATAATCTTGCCCAAGTCAGGTGGAAGCCTGGGTGTTCTCTCTCCTAAACATCTCTCCTGCCCACTCCCTCCTCTTCCCTTAACTTCCCTGCAAGCATTGGTCTAGGCTCTGGTCACTTGCCTGGACTGCTGTAGGAGCCTCTGAATCCATTCCCAGGCATTTAGTCTTGTACTCTGCCCAGCAGCTAGGCTCTCTCTGAAACACATCTGCAAACTTGCCCGGCAAGTAGAGGAAATCTCGCAGTTTGTAGATATGTTTCAACCCATCAACATGTGTTTCTCATTGAGATGGCTGAATTCTCGTTTCAACCCTCTGGATCACAAAACTATCCTAGCAGTGCTAAGTGTTATTGGGAATGGGTGCAGAGCACATTGATATATTGATGTACAACTCCAGGAGAGCTTTCTTACCTCACCTTGTTGTTGTTGTTGTTGTTTTAGACAAGAGTCTTGCTCTGTCACCCAGGCTGGAGTGCAGTGGCATGATCTCAGCTCACTACAACCTCTGCCTCCCAGGTTCAAGCGATTCTCCTGCTGCAGCCTCCTGAGTAGTTGGGATTACAGGCATGTGCCACAAAGCCCACCTTATTTTTGTATTTTTAGTAGAGATGGGGTTTTGCACGTTGGCCATGCTGGTTGAGAATTCCTGGCCTCAAGTGATCCTCCCATCTCGGCCTCCCACAGCACCCGGTCCATATAACTTTTTTTTTTGGTGACAGGTTCTTGTTCTGTCCCCCAGGTTGAAGTGTTGTGGTGCAATCTTGGCTCACTGCAACCTACACCTCCCAGGTTCAAGTCATTATCCCAGCTCAGCCTCCCAAGTAGCTGGGATTACAGGCACCTGCCACCACACCTGGCTAATTTTTGTATTTTTTGTAGAGATGGGGGTTTTGCCATGTTGGCCAGGCTGCTCTCGAACTCCTGACCTCAAGTGAGCCACCCACCTCTGCCTCCCAAAGTACTGGGATTACAGGCGTGAGCCACAGCATACGGCCCCCCCATGTTACCCATTTTGTTTGACTTTTTCATGGTGAAGATGCATTTGTAATCAGAAAAAAGTTAACAGTTAAAAACAACCCTAGGCCGGGCACAGTGGTTCACGCCTGTAATCCCAGCACTTTGGGAGGCTGAGGCAGGTGGATCATCTGCGGTCAGGAGTTCGAGACCATCCTGGCCAACATGGTGAAACCCCGTCTCTACTAAAAAGACAAAAACTAGCTGGGTGTGGTGGCGGGTGCCCGTAATCCCAGCTAGTCATGACGCTGAGGCAGGAGAATTGTTTGAACCTCGGCGGCAGAGGTTGCAGTTAGCCAAGATTGCGACATTGCACTCCAGCGTGGGCGACAGAGCAAGACTCCATCTCAAAAACAAAAACAACCCTAATATACACAAATACACACACAGGCTTATGTCGGCACGAACCAGCTCAAGAATATTCAAAAAACAGATGAGACATGGTGGCTTTCAGAGAGAGGAACTGAAGCAGCTGCGGGGAAAGGATGAGAGAAAGATTAAGATTTGTGCTGTTTGAATTTATGATGAGTCAAATTTGAAAATGAAAAGACTCAATTTTTTTTTAATTGAGATGGAGTCTTGCTCTGTCGCCCAGACTGGAGTGCAGTGGCCTGATCTCGGCTCATTGCAACCTCTGCCACCTGAGTTCAAGCGATTCTCCTGCCTCAGCCTCCCGAGTAGCTGGGATTACAGGCATGTGCCACCACACCCAGCTAATTTTTTTGTATTATTAGTAGAGACAGAATTTCGCCACGTTGGCCAGCCTGGTCTCAAACTCCTGATCTTAGGTAATCCACCTGCCTCGGCCTCCCAAAGTGCTGGGATTACAGGCATGAGCCACTGTGCCTGGCTTTTAAAAGACTTTCAGGTCGGGTGGGATGGCTCACACCTGTAATCCTGAGGTGGCTGGATCACCTGAGGTCAGGAGTTTGAGACCGGCCTGGCCAACACGGTGAAACCCCGTCTCTACAAAAATTACAAAAATGTGTCGGGCATGGTGGGGCATGCCTATAATCCCAGCTACTCGGGAAGCCGAGAAGCTAGCATGACCTTTCTTAAAGGCTGTAAAAAGACGGCTCTTGGCTGGGCGCGGTGGCTCACGCCTGTAATCCCAGCACTTTGGGAGGCCAAGGTGGGTGGATCACCTGAGGTCAGGAGTTCAAGACCAGCCAGACCAACCTGGTGAAACCCTGTCTGTACTAAAAAAACAAAAATTAGCCAGGCGTGGTGATGGGTGCCTGTAACCCCAGCTACTTGGGAAGCTGAAGCAGGAGAATTACTTGAACCCGGGAGGTGGGGGTTGCAGTAAGCCAGGATCGCACCATTCCACTCCAACCTGGAAGACAGAGCGAGACTCTCTCTCAAAAAAAAAAAAAAAAAAAAAGAGGGCTCTTAAAACCTCTCCCTGCAGACACTCACACCAAGATGCACGCACACCCACTCGCCCTGAGCATCTTCTCTTCAGTGGTTTAAATGACCTTTAATAGAAACTCTCCAGTTTCTGACGGTCTGTCCCTCTCTTCAGAGGCATCCAGGACAGGGTGACCCAGTACGGTGTGTGGACCTGTCACTCCCCTCCCACAGGCAAGTAGAAGATTGAGCTGTGAACAGATGCCTCTTCTGTCTCCCAAGAGGTTCTCTGCAGTCGCTGTCTCCAGGGGACTATAGTTTGCTCTCATGACCAGCCACGGAGGCAGAAGTCCCAAACTCAGGGCGGCCCTTGGAGTCTGATCCAGGCGTCTTTACCCCAAAACTTGAAGCAGAAGTCCCTGGTGCAACAGCTGTGCCTGGGAGAAGGCCTGGCCGTGGCTTCTCACACGCAGAGTCTTTCTGGGCAACTTGAAGAAGCCCCTGTTCTGCTCAAGTCTCACCCCATGGAAGAGGCGGAGGAAGGGGGGCTTGGTTTTTCAGGAAGACAGGTTGGAGAGGACGAGTCACTACAAAGCAGTAAAAGTGAACAGTGTCTCCAGGGGCTGGGTCCAGAGCACCACGGAGAGCCCCAGCCATGGAGGTGTGTTCCGTCTCTGGCCTACAGGAATCTCTCTGAATCTCTCTGATTGGTGGCTCCTAGAGCAATGGGAAGTCAAGAGCCAGGAGGCTGGACTGGGTTCCCCGGGACCCCGAGGTCCCAGAGGCTGCTGGGCAGTGGTTGTCAGCAAAGAAGAAAGGTCCAAGAGGGTCAGGCCTGGTCAATTAGGGATCGACGAAGGAGACTGCGATGTAGCGGGTGCCCCTGGTGGTGGGGAGCCCCTCGTGGTAATGCGTGAGTCGTCCAGGGTGCATGAGGGTCCAGCCCTTCCTCGGGGCTCGGATGGAACAGTTGTAGCGCAGGAACCGACAGCCCCCGCCCTGGGAGACAGAAAGCACCAGTGCCCTTTCTCCACCGCCCCCTGCCCGTCTGTTCTCCCGTATGTCACGGCCAAGTGGCCCTCAGCACTGCCGGCCTTGGGATGCCTTCTGGAGTGACAGCCACAAGTGCTGCCTAAGGAAGACACTAAACAAAGAGTAGTGGCTGGGCGTGGTGGGTCACTCCTGTAATCCCAGCACTTTGGGAGGCCGAGGCGGGTGGATCGCCTGAGGTCAGGAGTTCAAGACCAGCCTGGTCAACATGGTGAAACCCTGTCTCTATTAAAAATACAAAAACCAGCTAGGCGTAGCAGCGCACACCTGTAATCCCAGTTACTCGGGAGGCTGAGGCAGAATTCCTTGAACCCAGGAGGCAGTGAGCTGAGGTCGCTCCACTGCACTCCAGCCTGGGCAACAGAGTGAGACTCTGTCTCAAAAAAAAAAACAACAGGCCAGGCGCGGTGGCTCAAGCCTGTAATCCCAGCACTTTGGGAGGCGAAGATGGGCGGATCACGAGGTCAGGAGATCGAGACCATCCTGGCTAACATGGTGAAACCCCGTCTCTACTAAAAAATACAAAAAAAACTAGCCAGGCGAGGTGGCAGGCGCCTGTAGTCCCAGCTACTCAGGAGGCTGAGGCAGGAGAATGGCGTAAACCCGGGAGGCAGAGCTTGCAGTGAGCTGAGATCCGGCCACTGCACTCCAGCCCGGGCGACAGAGCGAGACTCCGTCTCAAAAACAAAACAAAACAAAAAAAAAAAACAAAATAAAGAGTAAGTGATCAAAGGCTCTAGCCTTGGAGTCAGGCAAACATCATCTCCACTCTCTACTAACTGTGACCAACCTGAGCTTCAGTTTCCCCTTCTGTAACATGAGGGTTAAACAGAACAGGGCTGTGAGAATTAAACGAGATATTACAAATAAGAGCTGAGGACCAAGTTTCCCAACCTCACTGCTACAGACACTTTGCTGTGGAAGCCTGTCCCGGGCATCTCTGACTTCTACCCACTAGATGCCAGTAGCCCCTCACAGTTGTAAAAACCAAGTATGTCTCCAGCCACTGCCAATGTCCCTTGGAGGCCACAATTGCTCCTGGTTGAGAATCCTTGGATTAGGGATACCTGATATGTTTGTTGTAAGCTCTCAAAAAATCATAGCTCCAGCCTGGGCAACATAGTGAAACCCCATCTCTACAAACAAGAAAAAAAATTAGCTGGGTATGGTGGCACAGGCCTGTGGTCCCAACTACTTGGGGGACTGAGGTGGGAGGATTGCTTGGGTACAGGAGGTTGAGGCTGCAGTGACCTGTGATCATGCCACTGCACTCCAGCCTGGGTGACAGAGTAAGACCCTGTCTCAAAAAAAAAAAAAAAAAAAAGATTATAGCTGTTTTTATGGGCATTCTTCGTAGCACCCAGCCCAGGGCTAAGTTCAAAAAACCTCTTTTTATTTTTTTGGAGACAGAGTCTCGCTCTGTTGCCCAGGCTGGAGTGCAGTGGCACAATCTTGGCTCACTGCAACCTCCACCTCTTGGGTTCAAGAGATTTTCATGCCTCAGCCTTCTAGCCTTCTGGTAGCTAAGATTACAGGCGTGTGCTACCACGCACAGCTATTTTTTGTATTTTTAGTAGAGAGAGGGTTTCGCCATGTTGGCCAGGTTGGTCTCAAACTCCTGGACCCAAGCGATCTGCCTGCCTTGACCTCCCAAACTGCTGGGATTATAGGCATGAGCCACCATGCCCAGCCCAAAAATCTCTTAAAATAGTAGCTTAAGAGCCTGGCCCCTCCTCCTACTAGACTGTGACCCCTTCCAGGAAGCCCTCCCACAGACCCGTACCCTTTTTTTTTCTGGTTCCCTAGCACTGGTTCCCTGGTTCCCCAGGGCCCCTCTGCCTCAACCACCCTGAAGGCTCTCCCCAGTCGGCCCTCAATATCCCCACTGCTGGCCCCTTGACCCCGGCTGGCTCCTGCTCACCTCGTAATCTACCCCGACTCGGTTCAGGGCGATGTTGATGGTGAAAGTGGAGGCATCATGGTGCGGCATCAGTGAGGGCTGCTCATCAGGCTTGTAGCGGACAACAAAGGCCAGGTCAAACTGGGCCTGTACCAAGGCAGGGGGCAAGAGAGGCCATGTTAGTCAAGGAGGCCACAAAGGCCAGGAGAGGAGGGTGCACACATGAGGCCTGGTCTGGCCTGCTGCAGGTCAGTGTACAGCGGCCAGGTCTGCATGGGGCTGTATGCTCCAGTGCCTGCAACTGCCTGGCACAGAAAAGGTTCTCAACAAAAATGTATGGACAGAGATGAGAGAGGGAGGGAAGGAAGATAAGGGAAGGGAAGTAAGGAAGAAAGGAAAGGAGGGAGGGAGGGAGGAAAAGGGAAGACGAGAAACGAAAGGGAAAGAGGCCGGACATGGTGGCTCACACCTGTCCCATCTCTACTAAAAATACAAAAAATTAGCCAGGCATGGTGGTGGGCATCTGTAATACCAGCTACTTGGGAGGCTGAGGCAGGAGAATCGCTTGAACCTGGGAGGCGGAGATTGTAGTGAGCCAAGATTGCGCCACTGCAATCCAGCCTGGGTGACAAGTGCGAAACAACGTCTCAAAAAAAAAAAAAAAAAAAAAAAATGAAAGGAAGGAAAGGAAGGAATGAAAAGACAAACACAGCCGGGCGCGGTGGCTCAAGTCTGTAATCCCAGCACTTTGGGAGGCCGAGTCGGGCGGATCATGAGGTCAGGAGATCGAGACCATCCTGGCTAACACGGTGAAACCCCGTCTCTACTAAAAAAAATACAAAAAACTAGCCGGGCGAGGTGGCGGGCGCCTGTAGTCCCAGCTACTCAGGAGGCTGAGGCAGGAGAATAGGCGTGAACCCGGGAGGAGGAGCTTGCAGTGAGCTGGGATCCGGTCACTGCACTCCAGCCTGGGCCACAGAGCGAGACTCCGTCTCAAAAAAAAAAAAAAAAAAAGAAAAGGCAAAAACAGAGGGGGGCATACAATCCTCACAACCCTTTCTGGCAACTATCCAGGCTGGATTCCCTGAGGCAGGACCCAGGCACCTGGAGAAACCAGGGACCAAGGAAGGAACTGAGTGAGGACTGGAGAAAGCCAAGGCGGCAGTGGACAGACACATGAGTGACAGCACTGGAAAGAATTGTGAGAATTAACCAAGGCCAGTCAGGTAACGGGGGATCACAGGAAGCATTCAAGGGATGAATGACTGCTGTCAGTAACGGGAGTTCAGGGTTTTCCTCACTATTTTCCTCACTTCTTCCTCACATCCAAAGAAGGCTGCTTCGGATGAATCAGGGCCCAAGCGTGGGGCACAGGCTTGCGGCTAGGGAGGCAGTGGGCTCGCTGGCCGGCTAAGGCGGGCGGGGGTGCTTTTGTGGTGGGCTGGTACAGGAGCCACTGAGGCAGGGTTAATGACAAGGAAGAAAGATTCAAAAGGGCTGAGGTCGGTCGGGCATGGTGGCTCATGCCTGTAATCCCAGCACTTTCGGAGGCAGAGGTGGGTGGATTACTTGAGGTCAGGAGTTCGAGACCAGCCTGGCCAACAAGGTGAAACCCTGTCTCTACAAAAACTACAAAAATTAGCTGGGCATGGTAGCGCACGCCTGTAATCCCAGCTACTCATGAGGCTGAGTAAGACTCCGTCTCAAAAAAAAAAAAGGCCAGGCGCGGTGGCTCAAGCCTGTAATCCCAGCACTTTGGGAGGCCGAGAAGGGCAGATCAGGAGGTCAGGAGATCGAGACCATCGTGGCTAACACGGTGAAACCCCGTCTCTACTAAAAATACAAAAAAAAACTAGCCAGGCGAAGTGGCGGGCGCCTGTAGTCCCAGCTACTCGGGAGGCTGAGGCAGGAGAATGGCGTAAACCCGGGAGGCGGAGCTTGCAGTGAGCTGAGATCCGGCCACTGCACTCCAGCCTGGGCGACAGAACGAGACTCCATCTCAAAAAAAAAAGAAAAAATAACAGGCCCAGGCTAGAGGCCAGCTGGCCGGCCCTGCCTTCCCACACACTACTAGATGGAGGGGGTATGTGCAGTGAGACCTCACTCCTGCCTGGGGACCAAATATCCAGGCCTCTCCCATAAGCTGGGATGCTCCTCCACCCCTACTCCAACCCAACCCCTTCCCAACCCCTCCCCTTGCCAAACTCTCTAGCCTCCACCCACTCCTGGCCCTTCCACCCATGCCCCCCACTCCACCCTACCCCTCCCACCCCATCCCCCTGCCCCACACTGGCCTCCACCTCCTCACCAAATCCTGCCCCTTCCAGTCTCTCCACTCCCTCACCCCTGGCCCCCTTGCCCCTCCAGGCTTTCCATACCCACTCACCCTTGTCCCTCCCAGGCCCCCTACTCCTCCCCACCCCTCCCAGCTTCTCCACCACTTCCCACCCCACCCCTGCTCTTCCCAATCCCATCCCCACCCCAGTCCCTCCACCTCGTGCCCCACCCTTGCCCCTCCCACGCTTCCCATACCCCCACTCCACCTCAGCCCCTTCCAGCTTCTCCACCTCCCACTCTACCCCCACCAGTCCCAGCCACTCCACTGACACCCCACCCAACCGTCCCCGCATCCTGGCTATGCCCCAGGCTTGCCCACCCTGGTGTAGTAGCCGGGGTAGAGCTTCTCCGTCATGGGCGCAATGTACTCCAACAGGAATTTGTGCCACTCCCGCTCAAAGCCGATCTGGTTCATGTGGATGTCAATAGTCGGCACGTTCTCGTAGCCACCCTGGATGCGGTTGTCCTAGAGGTGATCAAGGCAAGAGTTCAGGCAGAATTCTAGGATGGCCCCCAGGCTCCCACACCCTGGTGCCCAGGCTCTGTCTACTCCCCTCCCCTATACCCGGGAATGTGACGGGACCATGTTATATTATATGAGAAAACGGAATGGGCTTTGCAGATACAATTAAGGCCCCTAATCAGTTGACTTTGAGTTAATCAAACAGGAGATTGATTTGAGTTAATCAAACAAAAGTAGGTCGGGGGGGCCTTCCTGCAGATGCAGGAAGACCTTTTTTTTTTGAGACAGGGTATCCCTCTGTCGCACAGGTCAGAGTGCAATAGCACAACTTCAGCTCACTGCACCCTCAACCTTCCAGGCCTAAGTGATCCTCCCACCTCACCCTCCCGTGTAGCTGGTACTACAGGCACACACCACCATGCCCAACTAATTTTATTTTTATTATTTTTATTTTTGTGTGTGTGTGACAGAGTCTCACTCTATTGCCCAGGCTGGAGTGCAATGGCGCCGTCTCAGCTCACTGCAACCTCCACCGCCTGAGTTCAAGTGATTCTCCTGCCTCAGCCTCCCAAGTAGCTGGGATTACGGGCGTGCACCACCATGCCCCGCTAATTTTTTTTTTTTTTTTTTTTTTTTTTTTTTTTTTTTTGAGACAGAGTCTGGCTCTGTCATCCAGGCTGGAGCACAGTGGTGCGATCTTGGCTCACTGCAAGCTCCGCCTCCTAGGTTCATGCCATTCTCCTGCCTCAGCCTCCCGAGTAGCTGGGACTACAGGTGCCCGCCACCACACCCAGCTAATTTTTTGTATTTTTAGTAGAAACAGGGTTTCACCGTGTTCACCAGGATGGTCTTGATCTCTTGACTTGTGATCCACCCGCCTCGGCCTTCCAAAGTGCTGGGATTACAGGTGTGAGCCAGCACACCCGGGCTTTTTGTTTTGTTTTGTTTTTAGTAGAGATGGGGTTTCATCATGTTGGCCAGGCTGGTCTCGAACTTCTGACCTCAGGTGATCTGCCCACTTCAGTCTCCCAAAGTGCTGGGATTACAGGTGTGAGCCACGTGCCCGGCCACTAATTTTATTCTTTGTAGAGATGAGGTCTCACTATATTGCCCAGGCTGGTCTTGAACCCCTGGGCTCAAGCGATCCTCCCGCCTCCATCTCCCAAAGTGTTGGGATTACAGGCATGAACTACTGCACCTGGCTAAAGGAGGATCTTGAAGAGAGACTCTGTCTCTTGCTGGCCTTGAAGAAGCAAGTTAAGTTCTACAGCTGCAGGGGAATGAATTCTGCAACAACCAAGTGAGTTTGGAATGGAACCCTGGGCCTCAGATGAGACTCCAACCCCAGGTGACACCTCAATGACCCAGCTAAACTGGGCCCAGATTTCTGACCCACAGAAACCAGGAGATAACACATGGGTGTTATTCTGAGCCACGGTCATTTTTTACAGAGCACTGAAAACTTGTTCCAGGGCCAGAGTCAGCTGGAGTCCGATGTCTGGCCCTGTCACTGGAGCACAAGCATCAGCCAGCCCCCAGAATGCATGGGCTAGTCCAGTTCCTGGCTTCTGGAGATGAGCTCAGCAACCAAAGCATGTGGATTAGGAAGGTAACCAGAACTTCAGGTTAGTCCAGTTGCCACGTCAGAGGTTGGCACACAGGTCCGGGGTCTCATATGCCTTTAAAAATGGTGCCTTAAACTTGGGAACACACATTTCTGTTAAACAACTTAGAAAATGAGGCCAGGCATGGTGGCTCACGCCTGTAATCCCAGCACTTTGGGAGGTCGAAGTGGGTGGAGCACCTGAGGTCAGGAGTTTGAGACAAGCCTCACCAACATGGTGAAACCCCTGTCTCTACTAAAAATACAAAAATTAGCCAGGCGTAGTGGTGGATACCTGTAAACCCAGCTACTCAGGAGGCTGAGGCAGGAGAATCACTTGAACCCAGGAGGCGGAGGTTGCAGTGAGCTGAGATTGTGCCATCGCACCCCACCTGGATAACAAGCAAAACTCCGTCTCAAAAAAAAAAAAGAAAAAAATTATGCATGGTGGCCAGCACCATAATCCCAGCTACTTGGGAAGCTGAAGCAGGAGAATCGCCTGAACTCAGAACTCAGGAGGCAGTGGTTGCAGTGAGCTGAGATCACACCACTGCACTCCAGCCTGGGCGACAGAATGAGGCTCCATCTCTCACACACACAAAAAAAGAACTTAGAAAATGGGAAGTGGGGAGCCGGGTGCAAAGGCTCACGCCTGTAATCCCACCTCTTTGGGAGGCTGAAGTGGGTGGATCACAACATGAGGTCAGGGGTTCGAGACCAGCCTGACCAACATGGTGAAACCCGTCAGTACTAAAAATACAAAAATTAGCTGGGCATGGTGGCAGGTGCCTGTAATCCCAGCTACTTGGGAGGCTGAGGCAAAAGAATCGCTTGAACCTGGGAGGCAGAGGTTGCACTCAGCCGAGATGGTACCACTGCACTCCAGCCTGGGTGACAGAGCGAGACTCCATCTCAAAAAAAAAAAAAAAAAAAAAAGAGGACCGGGCGCGGTGGCTCACACCTGTAATCCCAGCACTTTGGGAGGCCGAGGCGGGCAGATCACAAGGTCAGGAGATCGAGACCACGGTGAAACCCCGTCTCTACTAAAAATACAAAAAATTAGCCGGGCGCGGTGGCGGGGGCCTGTAGTCCCGGCTACTAGGGAGGCTGAGGCAGGAGAATGGCGTGAACCCAGGAGGCGGAGTTTGCAGTGAGCCGAGATCGGGCCACTGCACTCCAGCCTGGTGGACAGAGTGAGACTCCGTCTCAAAAAAGAAAAAAAAAAAAAAGAAAGAAAGAAAAAAGAAAATGAGAGGTGGGTTGGGGCTTGAAGTACATAGGAGATACGAATGTCGTAAAACTGTCAGGAGACGAAAAATTCTTTTCTGAAGTTTCTCTTCTGTGAAAGGGGTGAGGGCAGAGTTTGCTTACTAAGTAATGTTGCCTGTAAGTACAGTGGTGTATTTTTATTCAAGATTGTGCTCTTTTATCAAAATCCTATAGAAATAAATGTTCTGGGATCATTAAAAAAAAAAAAAAAAAAAAAGGTACCTTAGGCCAGACATGGTGGCTCATGCCTGTAATCCCAGCACTTTGGGAGGCTGAGGCAGGCAGATTACTTGAGGCCAGGAGTTCGAGACCAGCCTGGCCAACATGGTGAAACCCAGTCTCTACTAAAAATACAAAAATGAGCCAGGGATGGTGGCACATGCCTGTAGTCCCAGCTACTGGGGAGGCTGAGGCAAGAAAAGTGCTTGAACTGGGGAAAGGAAGGTTGCAGTGAGCTGAGATCATACCACTGCCCTCCAGCCTAGGTGACAGAGTGAGGCACTGTCTCAAAAAAAAAAAAAAAAATTTACACACACAAACACACACAACTAAATAAATAAATAATACCAAGATTAGCTGGGCATGGTGGCACATGTCTATAATCTGAGCTACTCGGCAAGCTGAGGCATGAGAATCTCTTGAACCCAGAAGGTGGAGGTTGCATGAGCCAAGATTGCGCCACAGCACTCCAGTCTGGACGACAGAGTGAAAGGTGTCTAAATTAAGTAAGTAAATAAATAAAATGAAATTGTGCCTGGTTCACAACCAGCCTGGGTGACATAGCCAGACCCCGTCTCTATTATTTAAAAAAGTATATATATAAAAAAAGAGCCGGGCGCGGTGGCTCAAGTCTGTAATCCCAGCACTTTGGGAGGCTGAGACGGGCGGATCACAAGGTCAGGAGATCGAGACCATCCTGGCTAACATGGTGAAACCCCGTCTCTACTAAAAAATACAAAAAACTAGCCGGGCGAGGTGGCAGGCGCCTGTAGTCCCAGCTACTCGGGAGGCTGAGGCAGGAGAATGGCGTAAACCCGGGAGGCGGAGCTTGGAGTGAGCTGAGATCCAGCCACTGCACTCCAGCCTGGGTGACAGAGCAAGACTCCGTCTCAAAAAAATAAATAAATAAATAAATAAACAAAAAATAAAAAAAGAAAAAGAAAAACATGGTGCCTGAACTTTCCAGAACAGGAACAGGTATTGGGATTCTCACGGAAAGAACACAGGGCCTCTCGCTCTCACCAGGCCACCTGCTCCTGCTGTCTGATGAACTTGGACCCGACAGCCCTTCCTAATGCCCCTCATCCCACTTTGGCCCTTTCCTCCCCAGTTCCTCCTGGGGGACGTCTAGGGAACCAAGCTAAGCCATTCCAATAGCAAACCAGGAACTGAAAACCTAGTAGCTTACGGTCAAGGCAACTCAAAGCCACACAGTGGCAATAGCAGCTTGGGAACCAAACTCCATCTCGGGTTTCTCAATCCCTCTACTCCTAACCGCCTGCAGACACCCATGCCAGCACCCCTATGTCAAGAGTCCCAGAGAGGGTGGCTAGGCCAGCTTGCCAGGAGAAGACCCTGGACAGTGAGTGGCACTGATGGAGAGGCGGCCTCCCTGCGGCCCCAGCCCCAGGCATCAGGATCCCCACCTTGTTGTCACCCAGAGACCACTGGCCAAAGTGTTCCATCTCCTCCACCAGTTCATCACAGGCCGCCTCCGTGAAGATGGGGAACCAGTAGACATCCGGGCAGGGCTGGGGAGGGCAGGGACTCAGTCAAGGGGGTCCACAGTGGCACCACGGAATCCTCCTCCCTCTTCAGGGCCCCACACCCAAGCCAGGGAGCCCTCCGAGTGTCCCCGGGCAGCAGGGGCTTGTCAATCCTGGAGAGACTGAGTGGGTCCCTAAAGGGAGAAGGAGGCAGAGCCCAGAGACAGACTTTCCCAGCTGAGGTCACAGAGTCACGAGCGCCAAGGCCAGGAGAGAAACATGGGTATGGAGGGAGGGAGGGGGTAGAGGCCCCAGGCTCGGGGGAAGCAGACATTAGTGAGTGGAGAGAAGTGGCCACTCCCCGCACTAGTCCAGGCATGATGGGCCACAGTGGCCATCACATCCGGGATGTTTTCCTCCTTCCTGCCTAGGCCAGGGAGAGAGGCCCTGCAGACCCCCACAGCCTCCAGCAGGAAAGTGCCAACAGGTGGAGGGGCCATCCCGCCGCCTCCCACTCCCATCCCGCCGTCCCCCACTCCCATCCCGCCAACCCCCCACTCCCATCCCGCCAACCCCCCACTCCCATACCACCGCCCCCCACTCCCATCCTGCTGTCCCCGACTCCCTGGGGCAAGTGGCTTCCCTTCTGTGCCCTGCCCTCTGCAGCAGGCGAGGCTGGTCCAAGAGAGTGTCCATGGCTCTTACCGTCTCCACCAGCTTCCCAGCCAGGGCCTTGGTGTAGTTCTGGTGGATGTACTTCTCCTTCCAGTCCTGTGGGAAGTGGGAAGCAGGCTAGGGTCCTCACCATTGGCTCAACTGCATGGGATGCTCCAAGCAGACCCCTCAAAGTGGGAGTGAAGGTGTACATGCCTGGTGGAGGCAGGTGTTCACCTGCGCCCACTGGGTGCGTGTGTGTCGTCTGGGTGCACAGGTATCCCCATAGGAGGTGGTGTTTGCACATGTATATATATGTGTATGCCCGTATATACATGTCTGTGTGCAGGCATGTGCTTACACCCAACAGCTCGAGCTCCCAACGTCTAGAAACAGTCACAACTGTTTGCCCTTCTGATCATCACAACACCCTCACAGGCAAGACAGGCTGGGACAGTATACCCATTCTGGAGCTAAGATAACTGAGGTCCCCAAAGTCGAGAGGCTCAACTAAGTCCCAGTTGATGGCAGAGCTAGGCCACAAACCCAGGCCTCTGAGTCCTGGTCCCTCCTCCAATAGATGGTGTTGGTTCTCTGGACACCCTCCTCTCCCTACCCAAATCCTGCCCTACAGCCTCCTGGGGGGAAGGGAGGGTGGCAGGTGGCCCACAGGGGTCTTGACTGTTGTAAGGCTCTGAGAGGGCAGTCCCTCAGACTGCAGGATCACTGGGCCCCTTCTGCTCCCAACCCCTAGGTACCCACCCCAGCCTCACCTCGGGGTTACTGAACACCTCCCAGAGGTCGTTGTGCAGGTGGGTGGTGCGGTAGCTGTCCAGGGAGAGTAGGTGGCCAAGGGTGTGCCGGTTGGTCAGGAACATGAACACATCCTGGGGAAGGCAAGCCCAGTGGAAGAGGCGCTCCCCCACCCCTCCCCTGCCCCCATGCCTCCCCTGCACACTCCCAGATGGGCAACAGTGCAGCCTCCTCTGCCCACCGGACTGAAGTTCACAAGATCACAGACCAAGTGCAGTCACCCCTGTGTCTCCAGGGCCCAGCCCAGGCCTGACACTGAGAATGCAATCAGGGAAGTCTTCCCAGAGGACTGAACACAGAATGAAAGAAAAAATGCATAAAAGAAAAGGAGTATGTTCTGATCCTGAAATGTTGGTCACAGGGGAAAACTTCATCTTGCTGCATGCTAAAAAAAAAAAAAAAAAGTCACAAAAATATATGGAGCAGGGCGCAGAGACAGGGTGAGGTGTCTCTCGGGCACGTCACTTGAAGTACTTTTAGGTGGAAAGCTTCGTTTTCTTTGGGCTATGTCAAAAATGTAAATAAGTGGGGCGCGGTGGCTCATGCCTGTCATCCCAGCACTTTGGGAGGCCGAGGCGGGTGGATCACGAGGTCAGGAGATCGAGACCATCCTGGCCAACATGGCGAAACCCCATCTCTACTAAAAATACAAAAAATTAGCCAGGCATGGTGGCAGGCGCCTGTAGTCCCAGTAACTCGGGTGAGCAGAGATCGCGCCACTGCACTCCAGCCTGGGAGACAGAGCAAGACTCCGTCTCAAAAAAAAAAAAAGTCAATAAAATAGATGGTGTAAAAACCAGGTCTGCTAAAAGGTCCCTGCAGACCCCTGAGGACCAGCCCTCGTGCCAGACGGCCCCCATTCCTCCACCAGGCGCTAGTGGCTTCCAAGATGCCCTGCTAGAATCTCGGGAGCTCCCAGGCCTATGGTGACAAGGCGGCCCGCCATGAGGGTCAGAGCTGGAGGCCCACCTTCCCGCCTGCCCTATCCACAGGGCGTCCTGTGCTGCCCACTGCTGGCTGACCTGCTGCCGGACATTGGCACAGAAGGCCATGTCGGGGTCCAGCTTGCTGTGGTGGAAGAGATCTGAGGACTGCAGCTCACCCCGCAGGGCACTGCCTTTGATCAAGTAGATGTTTGAAATATAGGGCACATTCCAGACACCACTGTGGGAGAGAGAGAAAGAGGGTGGGGTCAGAGGCTGGTGGTGGGGAAAATGGAGGGAGTCACAGGCTGGTGGTTGGGAGTCACAGCCTGGGGTCTGGGGAGTCTGGGTTGTGAGAAGGGGAAGGCACAGGCTGGGAGGGCACAACTGTGGTGATTTGATTCCCCCACCCTGGACACATGGGCCTGTTTGTCAGGAAGTCCTTCCGTGTGTCTAACTGCAGTCTTCCTTGCTTCAGGTTCTACAGGAATTTGAGGGTAACAAGGACAGGAATACTGGGGAGGGAGCCCCACAAACCCAGGCAGAAGCCAGATGAAGGTGTCCCTCACCCACCCCCACCCTGCAGGTACTCACATGCGCCGCCCCTGCACAATGTCCACGTAGTCCTCGGAACGAGCATAGTAGCCATCTGCACTGAGAGCCCCCCAGAAGTTCGACCACAGCCTCCCATGCCGGGTCATCAGCGGGGCGATGACGTTCCTGAGGAAGGGAACACCTCAGTGGGAGGTCGCTGCCCACTGGGAGTGGGAGGCAGCACGAACCAGGGATGGGGGGAGGAGGGAAGGGGGAGGAGGGTGCCCCTCAACCTGCACGCAGGGGTCCCCAAGCACCTCACTGGGACAGACAGTGCCTTGGCTGGGGTGTCGGGGGTTTGGCTCATCTGGTACCTGCTCCCTTCCATGGGGCAGCCAGGAGCAGACAGGGCAGGACACCTTCTTTATCACAACCTGGGGTATCAGGCTGGGGATCCACAGCTCCGGGTAATAGGTGAGGCCGAGGAGGAGGAGGAGGAAGAGGAGAAAGAGGACGAGGAAGATGAGGAGGAGGAAGAGGGAAAAGGAGGAATAGGAGGAGAAAGACAAGGAGGAAGATGAGGAGGAGAAAGAGGAGCAGGAGGAGGAAAAAGAGGAGGAAGAGGAGGAGGAGGAGGAATAGGATGAGGAAGATGAGGAGGAGGAGGAAGAGGAGGAGAAAGAGGAGGAGGAAGAAGAGGAGGAGGAGGAAGAGGAAAAGAAGGAAGAGGAGGAGGAAAATAAGGAGGAAGATGAGGAAAAAGAAGAGGAAGAGGAGGAGGAAGAAGAGGAAAAAGGAAGAAGAGGAGGAGGAAGACAAGGAGGAAGACGAGGAGGAGAAAGAGGAGCAGGAGGAGGAAAAAGAGGAGGAAGAGGAGGAGGAGGAGGAAGAGGATGAGGAAGATGAGGAGGAGGAGGAAGAGGAAAAAAAAGGAAGAGGAGGAGGAAGACAAGGAGGAAGATGAGGAGGAGAAAGAGGAGCAGAAGGAGGAAAAAGAGGAGGAGGAGGAGGAGGAAGGCAAGGAGGGCTCCCACCCAGGGACCAGGCCAATCCTGAGCAGTGCTGGGCGCAGACGGAGCAGCCTCACTTGTTCTGTTGGATCAGCAGCCGCAGGCTGTTGGGCTCGGTCAGGGCCACGTCAGCATCCATGCTGAAGTAGTAGGTGCAGCTGCGGTCCTGCCGGCACAGGTCTCTGCAAGGAGGACGCAGGGTCAGTGCACCTGATCCTGGTGCACTGGTGGCTGCTCACATCTGTGACCAGAGTCTGGCTTCACCACATATCAGCCAAGGGGCTTTAGAGAGGTCACACCGGCAGCCTCAAAGGTCCCTCCCGACCCTGAGTCCCAAAACCCTGGACTGCGGGGCTCTCACCCAAGGCCCAGAGCTTGACAACTGGTATCAAGTGCCCTGAAAACCCTGGTACTGGGAAGAACACAGCCCACAGGTGCCTACATGGCCCAGGGTGGGGAGTAAGCTGGGGCTGCCTTTCTGAAATGCAATTTGGTAACTTGTACCAAAAGCCTTAAAAATGTATGTTACTTTTGTTTATCTGGTACAGGACTCAGCAAACAAGGGTCTGTGAGTCAAACTCTGGCCCTGCTGGTTTTATACAGCTCATGGGCTAAGAACAGCTTTATGTTTTACCTTTTCTTATTTTTTAAATTTTTTAATTTTTATTTATTTATTTATTTATTTTTAAATTTTTTTTTTTAGGACGGAATCTCGCTCTGTCACCCAGGCTGGAGTGCAGTGGCTGGATCTCAGCTCACTGCAAGTTCCACCTCCCGGGTTTACACCATTCTCCTGCCTCAGCCTCCTGAGTAGCTGGGACTATAGGCGCCCGCCACCTCACCCGGCTAGTTTTTTGTATTTTTTTAGTAGAGATGGGGTTTCACCATGTTAGCCAGGATGTTCTCGATCTCCTGACCTCGTGATCCGCCTGTCTCGGCCTCCCAAAGTGCTGGGATTACAGGCTTGAGCCACCGCGCCCGGCCTATTTTTTTATTTTTATTTTATTTTATTTTTTTTTTTTTTTTAATTTTTTTGAGAACGAGTCTCACTCTGTTGCCCAAGTTGGAGTGCAATGGTGCAATCTCAGCTCACAGCAACCTCCACCTCCCGGGTTCAAGCGATTCTCCTGCCTCCGCCTCCCAAGTAGCTGGGATTAGAGGTGTGCACCACCATGCCCAGCTAATTTTTGTATTTTTAGTAGAGACAGGGTTTTACCATGTTGGCCAGGCTGGTCTCAAACTTCTGACCTCAGGTGATCTGCCCGCCTTGGCCTCCCAAAGTGCTGGGATTACAGGAGTAAGCCACTGCGCCCGGCCTTTTTTCCTTTTTTAGAGATAGGGGTCTCACTGTGTCACCCAAGCTGGAATGCAATGACACAATCATAGCTCGCTGCAGCCTCAACTTCCCCAGCTCAAGCAACCCTTGGCCTCCCAAAGTGCTGGGAATACAGGCGTCACCCACTGCACTTGGCTGGCTTCATGTTTTTAAGTGGTTTCAAGAAAAAAAAATTAAAAGAAGAAGATGTAAAAATTATGTGAAGGTCATCACCAGGTGCAGTGACTCATGCCTGTAATTCCAGCACTCTGGTAGGCTGAGGCAGGAGGATAACTTCAAGCCAGGAGTTTGAGACCAGCCTGGGCAACATAGCAAGATTCTGTCTCTACAAAAAATAAAAATAAAGAAATTAGCTAGGCGCAGTGGCTCACACCTATAATCCCAGCACTTAGGGAGGCCAAGGTGAGCGGATCACTTGAGGTCAGGAGCTCGAGACAGGCCTGGACTACATGGTGAAACCCTATCTCTACCAAAAATACAAAAATTAGCCAGGTGTGGTGGCATGCACCTGTAATCCCATCTACTCGGGAGGCTGAGGCAGGAGAATCGCTTGAACCCGGGATGGGGAGGTTGCAGTGAGTGGAGATCATGTCACTGCACTTCGGCCTAAGTGACAGAGTGAGACTGTGTCTCTAAATAAGTAAATAAATAAAAATTTAAAAATTAACTGGATGTGATGGCACATGTCTGTAGTCCCAGCTTCTTGGGGGGCTGAGGTAGGAGGATCACTTGAACCCAGGCATTTGAAGCTACAGTAAGCTATGATCCTGTCACTGCACTCCAGCCTGGATAACAAGAGTGGCACCAAGTCTCAAAAAAAAAAAAAAAAAAAAAAAGACATGAAAGTCAAATTTCAGTGTCCAAAAATGAAATTTTGCTGGAATGCAGCCTCACTCATTCACTTATGTATTATTTGTGGCTGCTTCTGTGCTACTAGGGCAGAGCTGAGTGGTTGCAACAGAGCCGGCAGAGCCAATTTGCAAAGATTTATGATCTAGTCCTTAGCAGGAAGTTTGCCAACCTTTGATCTGGACTGTCTGACTCTTCTACAATCAACACAAATTGCTTCTGTCTTTGTTTTCGTTTTGCTTTATGAGACAAGGTTTCACTCTGTTTCCCAGGCTGGAGCACAAGTGGTGCAACCATAGCTCACTGCAACCTTGACTTCCTGGGCTCGAGAGGTCCTCCCTCCTCAGCCTCTTGAGTAGCTGGGACCCCAGGTCCAAGCCACCACACTTGGCTATTTTTTTTTTTTTTTTTTTTGAAGAGATAGGGTCTTGCTATGTTGCCCAAGCTGTTCTCGAACTCCTGGCCTCAAGCGATCCTTCAGCTTTGGCCTCTCAAAGTGCAGGGATTACAGGCATGAGCCACTGCACCCAGCCTTTTTTTTTTTTTATAATAAAGCAAAACATTCGACGTTGGCTCCCTAATTGTCAGCCTTTGTGTACTTCTGCCCCCAGTCCTTCCTCTTTCTCTGATTTGCTTCCTGAACCCAAATAACATGGCTCAGCCCTGCTCAGGAGCCCCGAGGGTTGGCAAGACAGAGGCTATTTTCCCATTTGACAGATGGAAACTCCAAGGCCCAGAGAGGGGCAGGAACTTGCTAGAGCACACACAGCCTTCTGAACTCCTGTCACTCAGCCTGCTGCCCCTTACCACAACCACAGCTCCCCCACCCACCACTGTCAGTGGAGAGTACCGTGGCCCACAACTCACGCGCCCATGTTCCTGGCGTCCGCATTCGCCATCCGCACCTCGGGGCCCACTAGCTTCACGGACTGGTACTCGCTGCCATGCTCTGCCAGGAACTCTTCCACCTGAGCCTTGTGGTGCTGCTCCTGGGGGTGAGGATGGGGAAGGGGTTGCGGGGGTGAGGAGGAGGACACAGCTTCTACCCAGGGACTGCAGCACCTCCTGTCACTGCCAGGCTGTGCCCCTTCATCTCTGGCACCCCGGCCATCTGCTTTCCTTTGCCCATCCCAGCCCTGTGCCAGGAACGCCCTTCCCTGGCCATCCTTTGCCCATTCTCCTCTGACCAGGCCAGGCCTTCTAAGGGCCTCTGTCATCAGGATAGAGCCCCGCCACCACTCTTAGGATCCCACATCCAGGGACATTGCTGATTACTGGGTGTGGCCCAGGAATCCACTTTGTTACAAAATGTGTCAGGTGATCCTGGACTTTGCTTTGAAAAACAACAGTCCATGTTGGGTGCAGTGGCTCATGCCTGTAATCCCAGCACTTTGGGAGGCCGAGACGGGTGGATCACAAGGTCAGGAGTTCACTAGCCTGGCCAAGATAGTGAAACCCCATCTCTACTAAAAATACAAAAATTAGCCAGGCATGGTGGCGGGCACTTGTAATCCCAGCTACTCAGGAGGCTGAGGCAGAGAACTGCTTGAACCCAGGAGGCAGAGGTTGCAGTGAGCCAAGATTGCGCCACTGTAGTCTAGCCTGGGCAACACAGCAAGACTCCATTTCAAAAAAAAAAAAAAGGAAAAACAACAGTCCAGCTGGGCGCGGTGACTCATGCCTCTAATCCCACCACTTTGGGAGGCCGAGGTGGGCGGATCATGAGGTCAGGAGATCATGACCATCCTGGCCAACATGGTGAAACCCCATCTCTACTAAAATACAAAAAATTAGCCGGGCGTGGTGGTGGGTGCCTGTAATCCCAGCTACTCGGGAGGCTGAGGCAGGAGAATGGCTTGAACCCAAGAGGCAGAGGTTGCAGTGAGCCAAGATCGTATCACTGCACTCCAGCCTGGGTGACACGGCGAGACTCTGTCTCAAAAAAAAAAAAAAGAAAAGAAAACCAGTTTGACTGCCACCAGGTGCAATTAGGAAGGATTAACAGGGACAGGGATGGAAGTGAAGATGACAACAGTTAGAAGCACCTATATGTGTCCTGTGCGCAAGGCACCTTTTACGGACTTTACATGTCAACTTGCTTAGCCCTTGCAGCAATTCTGTGTGATTGGACAATTATTATCCCTATTTTATTTACTTATTATTTATTTATTTATTTATTTATTTATTTATTTTTTGAGACTGAGTTTTGCTCTTGTTGCCCAGGCTGGAGTGCAATGGCACGATCTCGGCTCACTGCAACCTCCACCTCCCAGGTTCAAGTGATTCTCCTGCCTCAGCCTCCTGAGCAGCTGGGATTACAAGCATGTGCCACCACAATCAGCTTAATTTTGTATTTTTAGTAGAGGCAGGGTTTCACCATGTTGGTCAGGCTAGTCTCGAACTCCCGACCTCAGGTGATGCACTCACCTCAGCCTCCCAAAGTGCTGGGATTACAGGCGTGAGCCACCACGCCCGACTATTATCCCTATTTTACAGATGAGAAACTAAAGCACAGAGAGGTTGAGTAATGTGCCCAAGGTCACACAGCCAATAAAAATAGCGGCACTGGGATTCAAACTCACCCAGACTGACTCCAAAGTCAACTCAGTGATTTGGGGACACAGTCCACTGGTGACTGTCATTTGGCCCAGATAAGCAAGATTCAGTGAGACCTTCAGAGGTCTCAGGCTATGTTGTGAAGCTGGGCCCTGGACCTAAGCCACATGACAACCCCTCAGAGTGCCTGCTACTCACGTGGTTGTGGATGAAAAGTCGCATGTGTTTCCGGGGGTAGTGGAGCTGCAGGAGCCGCTGGAAGAACAGGGACACGAACGGCGTGGGCTGTTCGATGAACATGCCAACCAAGACCGTGGGCAGAGCTTCATCCTGCACCAGGGAGGGTGGCACGAGAGTCCAGCAGTGTCCGGCCACAGCACTGCCACTCCACCCCAGGGTGGCCCAAGGAAGCCAGAGCCAGAATCAGAAGCATGTAGACTTCCCAAGAAAGGTGCCCGGGCTGGGGACCTCCAGGCAGGGGGTGCAAGAGGGCAGGGAAGCAGCAGGAAGGTGCCCTGGGGAGGCAGCAGCAGGAATCCAGGCCTGGAGCAAGGACCCGGGTGAGGGCCTGCTGTCAGGAGATCGTGGCTGGCGTGGTGTTCATGGTGAGTCAAAAATGAGGATGAGGTTCATGGGATGGGGAGGGGGCTGCAGGAGAGCCTGAAGGACCAGGCAGAAGAAATCAGAACCTGGACATTTCGGAGGAAGCTAGAGACATGCAGTCTGAGAGGGCTTCCAGGAGAAGGCACTTGGGTGGCAATCAGGATAGAACCCCAGGCAGGGAGATGACCTCTTCACTTTCCACCAAAGACCATGGAGTCCATTCCAGAATCACCCATCTCGCCATCTCAGGGGACTGAGCCCCCCGTGTCCCTCAGGCACAGGCCTGGGCGCAGCCTCACCCCAATGCCCTTGAGGCTGCGCAGGCCTTCGTCACACACAGTGCAACCCGTCTCGAAGGTCCAGAAGCGCGGGATGTAGTTGCCCAGGTAGTTCAGCTGCAGCTGTTGGGGAAACGTGGGGTCACAGAGAAGCCGGTCAGCCCCACCCGCCACAGCCCTGACTCACATCTGGGCCCCTGGTGAGTCAGCAGCATCCAGCCTCCTCCCACTCCCTAAGAGGGTCTTGGAGATAAAGCTCCATCCCCAGGAGATCACCAAGCCACTCTGAGAGAGGGCGGGGGAGGGCTTGGCGCTCTAGTGCTTCTCCTGAGAGCTTGTAAAATGCAGATTCCTGGGTCCAGTGCAAACATGAAATAAAGGTTTACTGAGTAAATAAATGACTCTGCCCTGGGGTGACAGTGCAGATGGCTCTGGTAGCCCAGCCTAGGCCTGGATGGGGACAGCAGCCTCCTATGTGTCCTGTGCCCAGCAAGAATAGACGGAGTACCACTGACCACCACAGCAGGAAAAGAAGGCACCACGCTGAGCTCAGATGTGAGGACAGAAGTAGTGAGTTCATAGCAGGCCCCCAGGTAGGTGGCCCTGGCCCCAGGGAGACACTGTGGGGTCACGGTGAGAAAGAAATTGGGGCTCTGGCCCCCCTCCCACACTCCCCAGTGGCTGGGGCCCCCCTACCTTGGTTGGCCCGTTGCCATGGATCAGGACTGGGAGGGTGTCATAGGCCAGGTTCCTCGCTCTCACATGGCCCATTTCAAACTTGAGCACGACCTCATCTGGGGGTGAGAAAGCACAGCCCCACCCAGCATCAGACCCAGAAGTCAGGCTCAGGGTCCAACCAGTGGGCTCAAATCCCAGCTCTGCAGTGGGTAGATTATGTCCTTGGGCAAGTCACTCCTCTCTACGCCTCAGTTTCCTTATCTATAAAATAGGAATCCCTTTTTCATAGGGTGAGGGGGAGGATTTGTGTTGGGCAAGCGTGGGGGACCAAGCCTGGCCCATGATGAGCACAGAATTCATGGCAACCCCTGTACTTGTTGTGGTTATTTACAGCCAGAAGCAGGGACTGGGAGAAGAATAAAGACGTGGAGGCCGAGCGCGGTGGCTCAAGCCTGTAATCCCAGCACTTTGGGAGGCCGAGACGGGCAGATCACGAGGTCAGGAGATCAAGACCATCCTGGCTAACATGGTGAAACCCCGTCTCTACTAAAAAAAAAAAATACAAAAAACTAGCCGGGCGAGGTGGCAGGTGCCTGTAGTCCCAGCTACTCGAGAGGCTGAGGCAGGAGAATGGCGTAAATCCAGGAGGCGGAGCTTGCAGTGAGCTGAGATCCAGCCACTGCACTCCAGCCTAGGCGACAGAGCGAGACTCCGTCTCAAAAAAAAAAAAAGGCGTGGAACATCCCAGCTCCAGGCACCTCAGAGAAGCCCCAAGAGAAAGGGTCTGGGAGGCGCCTTCCCTGAGTAGGCAGAGCAGCACTGAGAAAATGCCAGAGTCACACAAAGGGGAGGCCTAGGCATGATCAGGACAGATCTTGTCCCAGTGGAGGAAGCCCCTTTAGCAGGGCCCCAATACCCATGTTTTGTGTGTGTGTGTGTGTGTGTGTGTGTGTGTGTGTGTGTGTGTGAGTTTTGAGACAGAGTCTCGCTCTGTCACCCAGGCTGGAGCGTGCAGTGGCACAATCTTGGCTCACTGCAACCTCCACCTCCCAAGTTCAAGTGACTCTCCTGCCTCAGCCTCCTGAGTAGCTGGGATTACAGGCTACAGGCATCCCACCACCATGCCCAGCTAATTTTTGTAGTTTTAGTAGAGACGGAGTTTCACTATGTTAGCCAGGCTGGTCTCAATCTCCTGACCTTGTGATCTGCCCGCCTCGGCCTCCCAAAGTGCTGGGATTACAGGTGTGAGCCACCGCACCCGGCCCATTTTTTTTTTTTTTTTTTTTTTGAGACAGAGTCTCATTCTATTGCCCAGTCTGGACTGTAGTGGCATGATCTCGGCTCACTGCAACCTCCACCTCCCAGGTTCAAGTGATTTTCCTGCCTCAGCCTCCCAAGTAGCTGGGATTACAGGTACATGACACCATGCCCAGGAAATTTTTATATTTTTACTAGAGACAGGGTTTCGCCATGTTGGTCAGGCTGGTCTCGAACTCTTGACCTCTGGTGATCCACCCACCTTGGCCTCCCAAAGTGCTGGGATTACAGGGATGAGCCACTGTGCCCGGCCCCCAATACCCATGTTTGACCCTATTAGTCTGCACATAGGAAAATGGGTATTTCAGTGGGGCACGCTGGCTCACACCTGTAATCCCAGCACTTTGGGAGGCCAAGTGGTAGGATCACTTGAGCCCAGGAATTTGAGACAAGCCCTGCACAACATAGCAAGACCCTGTCTCTATTTTAAAAATTAAAATAGGGCTGGGCATGATGGCTCACGCCTGTAATCTCAGCACTCTGGGAGGCCGAGGCAGGCAGACCACCTGAGGACAGGAGTTCGAGACCAGCCTGGCCAACATGGTGAAACCCCGTCTCTACTAAAAAAAATACAAAAATTAGTCGGGCATGGTGGTGTGCGCCTGTAATCCCAGCTACTTGGGAGGCTGAGGCAGGAGAATCGCTTGAACCTGGGAGGCGGAGGTTGCAGTGAGCTGAGTATTCACCACTGTATTCCAGCCTGGACGACAGAGCAAGACTCCATCTTAAGACAAAAAAAAAAAGGAAAACAGCTCCTGACCTGCCTGGATCTGAACTTAGTGCTTCTTAACCCCCAGAAACCTCAGGCAAAGGGCACACTGTTTCTGCATTTTTCTGGGAGCAGAGCCGTAGCCTTCATCAGATTCTCAAAAGGGCCATTTAGCCACAAAGTCAGCAATGAGTAGATCTTGTTCACTTCCCTTTTGAAAAGATAAGAAAACTGAGTCTCCTGTGGGGAGGAGGTGTGATTTGCTTGAGATCACTCAGGAAGACCTATGGCAAAGCAATGTCATCATCAGCCACAGACACGAGGCCAGGCCCAGGGATGTTTGTGGCATCAAGGGTCAAGTAGCCTTTTGCTTCCCAAGCTGCCCATCCCACTAGCTGAGTTCCTGCCCCCAGCCTAGGAGTGCTTCACCTGCAAGGTGGGAGGGCCGGGAAAGCAGGGAAGGAGGGCCCACCCGTAAGGACCTCATATGCAGGGCAGGGGGTCCAGCACCTGCTGTGCACATCCCCCAACTCCTCCCAGGCTGAATGCTCACCTGTCCCAGGCCCCCAAAAGAGACACGGCTCTGCGCCGGGACATCCAAGTGGTCCCTGGGGACCTAGGAATGAACCCAGTGACCTCCCAGCACAATGGCCAGAAAGAAGCAGCCCAGTTCTCCTCCTTGGGCTCGGGCTCTGCCAGGAATCCTTCCTATCACCCCTCTCAGGATCCACCCCTCCCCATGGGGGCTGCTCACCCAAAGCTCCATCCAGGTTCTGGAAGATACGGCAGCGGTGGTCCAGGGTGATATTGATCTGCTCCTGCAGGAAAGAGGGTACCAGGCTGCAGCAGGGACAGGGCCTGGGGGAGGCTGGGGCTACGTCTCACCCAGTGGGGGGAATCTGTCCCCCAGGCTCGGCCCTCTCTCCCCACACCTACTCTGCCATATCACATCAGGGCAGTTGGGTGCCCAGAGAAGGCCAGCAGCCAAGCTCCTGGGGTCTACAGTCTAGTGGCTCCATTCACAGAAAACCAGGGACTCTGAACTGGAAGGAACCTAAGAATGCAGCTGGCTCACCTACAACAACAATGATGGCCGTAAGAGTAACCAATGCCTGTCAAGCACATAGCTACTCCAAATATTCTTTTTTTTTTGAGACAGAGTTTCCCTCTTGTCACCCAGGCTGGAATGCAGTGGCATGACCTTGGCTCACTGCAACCTCCGCCTCCCGGGTTCGAGCAATTCTCCTGCCTCAGCCTCCCGAGTAGCTGGGACTACAGGTGTGCACCACCACGCCTAATTTTTGTTGTTGTTGTATTTTTAGTAGAGATGGGGTTTTGCAATGTTGGGCAGGCTGGTCTCGAACTCCTGACCTCAGGTGATCCGCCCGCCTCGGCCTCCCAAAGTGCTGGGACGACAGGCGTGAGCCACCACGCCTGACCACTACTCCAAATATTCTACACATGGGTCGGCTGCGGTGACTCACACCTATCATTCCAGCACTTTGGGAGGCTGAGGCAGAAGGATCACTTGAACCTAGGAGTTTGAGACCAGCCTGGATAACACAGCGAAACTTCATTTCTATAAAAAAATTTTTAATGGGGCGCATGCCTATAGTCCCAGCTACTCAGGAGGCTGAGGTGGGAGGATCGCTTGAGTCCAGGAGGCTGAGGCTGCAGTGAGCTATGTTTCTGCCACTGCACATCAGCCTGGGAGACAGTGAGACCCTATCTCAAATAAATAAATAAAATATTCTACATATATCAATCAATTTAATCCTGACAACATCTCTGTGAGAAAGTACTATCATTATTGTATTATTTTTATTTTTTTACTTTTTTTATTAATTAATTTTTTTTTTTTGAGACAGAGTCTTGCTCTTGTTGCCCAGGCTGGAGTGCAATGGCACGATCTCGGCTCACTGCAACCTCCACCTCCCAGGTTCAAGCAATTCTCCTGCCTCAGTCTCCTGAGTAGCTGGGATTATAGGCACCCGCCACCACGTCCGGCTAATTTTTGTATTTTTAGTAGAGACAGGGTTTCATTATGTTAGCCAAGCTGGTCTCAAACTCCTGACCTCAGGTGATCCACCCACCTTGGCCTCCCAAAGTGCTGGGATTACAGGTGTGAGCCACCGCCCCTGGCCCATTATTGCATTTTATAACGGAAAAAACAAGGCACAGAGAAGTTGCCCGATGTCACACAGCTAGTAAATGGTGAGCTAGGATTAGAACCCAGGCACCTTGGCCCTGAAGTCCTTATTCTGAACTGCTGAACAATGTTGCCTCTAAGACACCAACCCAGAGGTTCAGGCCTGAGAGGAGCTGTTCCCATGCAGCCTGGCCAGTGGATCCCCAGTCCTCTCTCCTTGGTCCGCCCACTGCCTCTTACCCTCTTCTCCGGGTCCAAGAAGATCTTGGTGTAAAACAGCTGGTCGCTGTCGCTGTCCTGGCCCTCCCACTCGGCCACCAGTTTGCTGAGGTTGGGGGCATAACCGATGAAGCCTGAAGGTTGGTGGGTGGGGACACCAAGACAGACCCTTAGCTTCCAGCCTGTAAGCCAGGGGCCTCCTCCCACCCTTCCCTCTCACCCAGCTCCACTCATATGCTCACAAACCCTGCCACCTCTCAGAAGTCCTGAATTGACAGGAGGTGGGGCTGCACGTTGGAAATGGGCCTGCCAGTGAATGCCACTTATTAGTGAGTTCCTACTGACCCCAAGAATAATGGTGCCCACTAACCTGTACTGTTCAGTGCTGGGCACCACATAGATAGTGAAGAAATGGATTGGGCGAGGAGCCCCCGGAGAGCAGAGCTGGGAGGATATAGGCCTGGTGCCCCTTCTTATAGTTATCTGGGAAACTTGGCCCAGAGAAGGGCAAGGCTGGGCCAAGCTCACACAGCGTCTTGGGGGCTGAGACCTGGCATAGTGGGAAAGCCCACATGGGCTCCTAGCCAGAGTACAGACTGGTGACAGGCAACCACAAGAGTAATGGGACACCCCTACTCCTGGGCCTGTGCCAGGGCAAGGCCATCTGGACTGTGCTTACTCTGGACCAGTGGAAAAAAGTCTCTGTTCAGGGCAGATGGCAGATCCCCATCTGAGGTTGAAAAGAGGCCTGTGCATTTTATTCTCCATGCAGTGGAAAGTCATTAAGTGATGTGTGTGAATTTATATCTTATTTATTTATTTATTTATTTACTTACTTATTTATTTATAAGACGGAGTCTTGCTCTGTCGCCCAGGCTGGAGTACAGTGGCGCGATCTTGGCTCACTGCAAGCTCCGCCTCCCGGGTTTACGCCATTCTCCTGCCTCAGCCTCCCGAGTAGCTGGGACTACTGGGCGCCACCATGCCCAGCTAATTTTTTGTATTTTTAGTAGAGACAGGTTTTCATCATGTTAGCCAGGATGGTCTCGATCTCCTAACCTCACGATCCGCCCACCTCGGCCTTCCAAATTGCTGAGATTACAGGCGTGAGCCACCACGCCTGGCCTTGGATTTGCGTCGTTTGAAGACCCCTCTGGCTGCTGGATGGAGAATGGCCTGGAAGGGCATGAAGGTAGGGATTGGCAGAGCAGTAAGGAGGCTCCTACCAAGGGCCAGGAGCCCAGTGAGAATAGCGGCAGTGAACTGTGGGCCGGAGAGAGCAGATTCCAGAGATCTTTAGGAAGTAGGAGGCAGGTGGCCAGGTGTGGTGACACGCGTCTATAATCCCAGCACTTTGGGAGGCTGAGGCAGGTAGATCAGTTAAGGCCAGGAGTTCAAGACCCGCCTGGCCAACACGGCGAAACCCCATCTCTACTAAATATACAAAAATTAGCTGGGCATAGTGGTGCATGCCTGTAATCCCAGCTACTCGGATGGCTGAGGCAGGAGGATTGCTTGAGCCCAAGAGGTGGAGGTTGCAGTGAGCCGAGATCGCACCACTGCACTCCAGCCTGGGCAACAGATTGATATGCCATCTCAAAATTTAAAAAGTAGCAGACAGGTGACTGGCATTGGACAGTAGACTGGCATTGGAGGAGGGCAAGGGAGGAGTCAGGAGTGACTCCTGGGTTCTGTCCATGGGGCTGCGTGTCTGTTGAATGAGATGAGGAGAACTGCAGGGGAACACATTTGGGATTGAAAAGTCAGGAGCTCTATTCAGGACATTCTGCACTGGAGACCTGTGAGACACCCACATTGCACGTCAAACAAGGGGGATCCTCACAAAGGCAGGGGATCGACCCCTCTGCTGGGCCAAGCACCCTGCACCCAGGCCTCTCACCTCCAGAGCCCAGGAACCTCTTGCCATCGGAGACCACCGGATACTTGGCCTCCAGCCTGCGGTCTGGGTAGATGAGCTCCTCAGCAGAGAAGACCACCTGGCTCCTGGCCTGCCGGAACTTCTTCAGGAGCTCCCGGGGCCCCGATGCAAACAGCACGTCATAGCTGTGGCCAGGGCAGCAAGAAAACGGAGCAGGGCAGGGGTGAGCAGGGGCCCAGTGAGGGCACAGACAGGAGGGACCAGGGATCAAGTGCTCCACAAATGGCCCTCTGCCCACGCCAGCCTGGGCCACCATCTGGGAAATGGACCTGTCTGTCTGCAGCCCTGCCTGCCATGTTCCCACCCCAACCCTGGGCAGAGAGATGGTCCCCATAGCATGTCATTCTTCTCTTACTTAAAGTGGGCCCATCACACTCATAGGCCACCTCCTCTTTATCTTTTCACCAAGCTTGGGAATGGGCTTCACTAAGACCGGGAATGGACACCCTAAAACCAGGCAACCGTAGCTAGAGTGATCCCCCTTCTTCCCCGATGTTCTGGGAGGGGCTCATTTTAGCATATTCTTCTATCTTCCTCTGAGGGACTCAGGCCAGGAAGCCCTGACCCACCTACCTGTCCGTGAAGAGAATGACCAGATCCTCCTTGTCTGCGTGCTTCTCCAGAGCTTTCTTCAGCAGCCGGACCTTCTGCCCTCCACCTGCCGACGTCCCCTTCTCCACATTCCAGTCCTCCCCTAGGCCGAGCGCCTGGAGTGAAACACCCCTTAACATTGACTTTTGGTAAAGAAATATTTTTACAGGGCCGGGCGTGGTGGCTCATGCCAGTAATCCCAGCAGTTTGGGAGGCCAAGACGTGTGGATCAACTGAAGTCAGGAATTCAAGACCAGACTGGCCAACATGGCAAAACCCTGTCTCTACTAAAAACACAAAAATTAGCCAGGTGTGGTGGCACACGCCTCTAATTCCAGCTACTTGGGAGGCTGACACAGGAGAATTGCTTGAACCTGGGAGGTGGGGGTTCCAGTGAGCAGAAACCGCGCCATTGCACTTCAGCCTGGGAGACAGAACAAGACTCTGTCTCAAAAAAAAAAAGAAAAAGAAAGAAATATTTCTTTTGCTTCTGTGGGTCCAGCAACTCTGACCCTCCCCTGTAAGGAAACCATTCTCCACCTGTGTGACCTTACCTGTCTCCTGGTGGTCATGTGACCATGCCTGTCCAATCAGAATGTCCCACCCTTCCTACCCCTCCCACACCCAGAGATTTGAGCATGTGACCCCAGCATGGCCTATCAGCGTCTTCCCTGGGAGTGTTTTATTAAAAACAGAAAAGTCCGCAGGCCTTTCACAAAAAGGAAAGGCTGTCTCCTCCTGCAGAAGTTGAGAAACTGGGGCACATGAATCTGTGGCTGGTGGTCATCTTGCCACCACAATGAAAACAAACAGGGCCTAGAGATGGAAAGACAAGGCCCTCACTTTGGTGCTTGAATCCCTGGATCCAGTCATGCCTGAAGCAACCCTCTCCTGCAACCCTCATTCATGTGAGCTAATACACTTGCTTGCTGACTTAATGCCAGTAGATCGCAAGCTCTGTGTAGGAAATGACATGTTCTGTATTGTCTATCACCCTACTGCCAATGCCCAACCTTGTGCCTGACATAAGGAGGCACTCAGGATACTCATCTCTCTGTAGGGCTCAGCCCCATGGACTGTACACAGAGGACACCAACCCCATGCCAGTGATCAACTGGGCATTAGCTCATGTTTCTTTTTCCTTTTTTTTTTGAGACAGTTTCACTCTGTTGCCCAGGCTGGAGTGCAGTGACACCATCTCGGCTCACTGCAACCTCCACCTCCTGGGTTCAAGTGATTCTCCTGCCTCAGCCTCCCAAGCAGCTGGGATTACAGGTGTGTGCCATCATGCCCAGCTAATTTTTTTGGTATTTTTAGTAGAGACGGGGTTTCGCTGTGGTTGGCCAGGCTGGTCTCGAACTCCTGACCTCAGGTGATGATCCAGAGTGGATCATCGGCCTCCCAAAGTGCTGGGAATACAGGTGTGAGCCCCCACGCCGCACCACTCATGTTTCTTTAGAGCAGTGTTTATAATACAGGGAAGATGTCTAGAGCACGCCCATCCCCAAATTACCTGGAGGAACTTGTGGAAATGCTGATCTCGAGGCCCTGTCCTCTAAACTCGCCTCTCAGGTCAGATTCCTGCACACTAACATCTGAGCATTTCTCTAGCCAACTCTCCACCTCTCCCTCACCCCGTAGACTCATGCTGTGTCCTCTGCTGTGTCTTCCCATTCCTAACTCATTTTCATCCTTCAGGCTTCCAGAAGCCTCACCTGTGGCCCCAAGTCTATCTCAAGAGCAGCGGTAGTTTGGAAGGGACACTAACTCCTAGGTCCTCCTGCCTACCCCTCACTGTCTCTGCCTCGCCCAGGAAACCCCTTACCTGGATCTTGTAGTTGAAGAACTGAGCAGAGCGCTTGAAGCGACGGAATCCCTCGGTCTCCTTAGTGGCCACCGTGAGGACTAAAAGGTTGTCTGCAGACAGGGGAGGGTATGGTGAATGGGAATGGATGAGGGAGGTGACAGGGAGGTCTTTGTTCCCAGTGACCTGTCAAATTCTTTCAGAAAGTGCCTTCTTGGGCCCATTACAGAACAGGGCCCAGGGAGGAAGGGATGACAGAGCAGGAAATAACCCAGGTTTCCTGTGTCTCCTCCAGGGCTCCCTCCACCCAGTAACTGACTGATATAGTTGGATATTTGTCCCCTTCAAATTGCACGTTGAAATGTGGTCCCCAGTGTTGAAGGTGGGGCCCAGTGGGAGGTGTTTGGGTCACAGGGGCAGATCCCTCATGAATGGCTTGGTGCTATCTCCTTGGTAATGAGTGAGTTCTTGCTCTGAGTTCATGTGAGAGGTGGTTGGTTTTTATTTTTTTGAGACGGAGTCTCACTCTGTCACCCAGGCTGGAGTGCAGTCGCACGATCTTGGTTCACTGCAACCTCCACCTCCTGGGTTCAAGCTATTCTCCTGCCTCAGCCTCCCAAGTAGCTGGTACTACAGGAGGGTGCCACCACACCTGGCTAATTTTTGTATTTTTAGTAGAGATGGTGCTTCACCACGTTGGCCAGGCTGGTCTTGAACCACTGACCTCTGGTGATCTGCTTCAGCCTCCCAAAGTGCTGGGATTACAGGCAAGAGTCACCATCCTGGCCAAAAGAGCTTTTTTTTTTTTTTTTTTTTTGAGACAGTATCTCACTCTGTCACCCAGGCTGGAGTGCAGTGGCACGATCTCAACTCACTGCAACCTCAGCCTCCTAAGTAGCTGGGACTACAGGTACTCGCCACCACACCCAGCTAATTTTTGTATTTTTAATAGAGGCGGGGTTTCACCATGTTGGGCCAGGCTGGTCTCAAATTCCTGACCTCAAATGAGCTACATGCCTCGGCCTCCCAAACTGCTGGGACTATACGCATGAGCCACTGTGCCTAGCGGAGAGCTGGTTGTTTAAAAGAGCCTTGTACTTCCTCCTCTCTCTTGCTCCAGCTCTCACCATGTGACATGCCTGCCATGAATCAAAGCTTCCTGAGGCCTCACTGGAAGCAGAACAGATGCTGGTGGTATGCTTGTACAGCCTACAGAACTGTGAGCCAAATAAACCTCTTTTCTTGAGAAATTACCCAGCCACGGGTACTTCTTTACAGCAACATGAAACAGACAAATACACTGACCAACGTGCCATGAAGCATGTGCTGTAGACAGGAGAGATGTCTACACCCTGAATTATAGGACTGAGTTTCTGGCTTTAGAGGACATGGAAGGAAGAATTTACTCTGAATGTTGACCACCAGGAAGATCTTTCTGGCCAATGATACATATTAGCCCAGGGACAGCAAATACATGGCTCATAGGTCCCTGCTCTCCATGTCTAACCCAGGACAGACATTGCTAATCTATTCCAGTTTTTCCTGCTGAGTATCACATGGTTCTAGATTCTCCCAACACCATGCTTGAGGCTGTTACAACCAGTGAGTCAGCCCAGAGTGGAAACTGACTTGAAATCCACTGCTCCACTCCTGACTTTTGGCCAGGGCAGCCATTTCTCCATTTTTTTTTTTTTTTTTTTTTTTAGACGGAGTCTTGCTCTGTCGCCCGGGCTGGAGTGCAGTGGCCGGATCTCAGCTCACTGCAAGCTCCGCCTCCCGGGTTTACGCCATTCTCCTGCCTCAGCCTCCCCAGTAGCTGGGACTACAGGTGCCAGCCACCTCGCCCGGCTAGCTTTTTGTATTTTTCAGTAGAGACGGGGTTTCACCGTGTTAGCCAGGATGGTCTCAAACTCCTGACCTCGTGATCCGCCCGTCTCGGCCTCCCAAAGTGCTGGGATTACAGGCTTGAGCCACCGCGCCCGGCCCATTCCTCCATTTTTAACAAGGAACCTCTCTCAGGCTCTGCAGTGTGGCCTGCCTCTGCAACAGAACCTTCTGGAAATAACTCCCCAGAGAACATCTCAGGGAGCCCTGGGGAAGCCCCTCCCAGAGCACACTTTGAAGCTGTGTTCTCTGAGAATTGAGGAGTCTGGAGCTAGCCTGCCTGGTTAGAATTCTAGCTCTGCTCCTTCATAGCCATGTGACCTCGGGCAAGTCCCTATCCCTTCTGAGGCTCAGTTTCCCCCTTGGAAAGCAGGGATAATAACAGTACCTACTTCTCAGGGCTGCTGGAGTAATTAAATGAGATCAGGCATGTAAAATCCTTATTGGGATACTCGGACACATGAAGAGGTATTACTGAAGGCTGGGCACAGTGGCTCACGCCCATAATCCCAGCACTTTGGGAGGCTGAGGAGGGTGGATCACCTGAAATCAGGAGTTCGAGAACAGCCTGGCCATCATGGTGAAACCCCATTTCTACTAAAAATACAAAAATTAGCTGGGTGTGGTGGCATGTGCCTGTAGTCCCAGCTACTCAGGAGGCTGAGACAGGAGAATTGCTTGAACCCAGAAGGTGGAGGTTGCAGTAAGCCAAGATCGCACCACCACACTACAGCCTGGGTGACAATTATGAGACTCTGTCTTAAAAAAAAAAAAAAAAAAAAAAAGAGGTATTACTGGTGCTGATTAATGAGAAGCAAATGCCTTGGCCTGGCATTCAAGGCCCTCTCTGATCTGGCAGGTGATATACTCATCCTTCTCCATCATGGTGGCCCTCCTCCAACTGGAGGGGTCTCTCCTTGCTGGGTTCCTCCCATCCTAACATGACTCCCTCTGTGTCCTCTTTCTTGTTTTTGTTTTTTGTTTTGGGCAGGGGAACCCAATTTCACTCCCGTTACCCAGGCTGGAGTGCAGAGGCACAATCATGGCTCACTGCAGCCTCGATTTCCTGCACTCAGGTGATCCTCCCACCTCAGCCTCCCGAGTAGGTGCACACCACCATGCCCAGCTAAATTTTTTAGTGGAGATGAGGTTTTGCCATGTTGCTCAGGCTGGTCTGGAACTCCTGGCCTCAACCGATCTGCCACCTCGGCCTCCCAAAGTGCTGGGATTACAGGCATGAGCCACCGCACCCAGCATGTGTCTCCTTTCCCTAACCTTCTTCCAGGTCCCAGGGCCAGTGACAATGACGTCCCTTCCACCTCTAGGAAGCTTTACTCTGATTTCTCCTTTCCTCTCTGGCCTCTGAGCCACAGAGGCAAGATCCACACCACCGGGGTCTTGCCTCATCATTGCAAGTGATGAGACACTTGCCTCATCATTGTCTTAGCTCACTTAGGGTGAGTTTTAGCTCCCTGAGGGTCTGCAGCTTACACTTTTCACCTGGTGGCCAGACTGACAGCAGGCAGGTAAGGCCCTCCCCTCCCACCACCTCAGGAAGTCAGGAAGAATGTAGACTGTGGGAACAAAGGGGCCTGGCTTGCCAGAGGCGGTGGGGCAGGGGTAGCCGGGGAAGGGAGCTGGCCCCAGGGCAGGGGGCTGGCGCCAAGCGGCCCAGAAGAGATTGGCAGGGATCAACTGGGGTCCTGGGGGAGGAGGGGTGGATACACCAGGCACGTGTGGGAAGGAGAGGCCTCACCACCTGAACCTGGGATCCAGAAACAAGGGGTGCTGCTTACACTTGGGGAAGGGCTCCCCCCAACTCCTGCCAGGACGGTGAAGTCTCCCCCCAGGTAAAGAGAACCAGAGCCACCAGCTCTGAGGCCCTCTTGTCAACATAGGGCTGCTGGGGACAGGAAGAGTGTCACATTTCATGGATGGAAAAAGCCAGTGTGAGAGCATGTGAGTGAGTGAGCGTGTTGTGTGTGTGTGTGTGTGTGTGTGTGCATGCGCAATTCAGGATTCTTGACGGAACAGGCTCTTGAACTCCAGCAGCAGGGGTTGGGGAAGGGGATGGGGTGGTGCAACTCAAAACCCCTTTCTCAAGTTCCTGCTTCTCGTAACAGCAACAATAATGGCTTACCTTCATGGAGCATTTTCTATGTGCCAGACACTTTTTTTTTTTTTTGAGACAGAGTCTTGCTCTGTCACCCAGGCTGGAGTGCAGTGGCTAGATCTTGGCCCACTGCAATCTCTACCTCCTGGGTTCAAGCGATTCTCATGCCTCAGCCTCCCAAGTAGCTGGGATTACAGGTGCCGGCCACCATGCCCAGTTAATTTTTTGTATTTTTAGTAGAGATAGGGTTTCACCATGTTGGCCAGGCTGGTCTCAAACTCCTCCTGACCTCAAGTGATCGACCTGCCTCGGCCTCCCAAAGTGCTGGGATTAGAGGCATGAGCCACTGTGCCCAACTTTTTTTTTTTTTTGATACAGAATCTGGCTCTGTCCCCAGGCTGGAGTACAGTGGTGTGATCTTGGCTCACTGCAACCTCTGCCTCCCGAGTTCAAGCGATTCTTATACCTCAGTCTCCCGAGTAGCTGGGATTACAGGTACACGCTGCCACACCCCGCTAATTTTTGTATATTTAGTAGAGACGGGGTTTCACTATGTTGGCCAGGCTGGTCTCAAACTCCTGACCTCAGGTGATCTGCCTGCCCCAGCCTCCCAAAGTGCTGGAATTACAGGCATGAGCCACCGTGCCCAGCCAACGCTGTTCGAAGCACTTCACACGTACTAACCCCCCACTTTCCAGTTAGGAAACCAAGGCTAGAACTGGCGAGTAATATGCCCAAGGGAGCTAGGAAGCAGCAGCACCAGGACTTGGACACAAGCCTGAACCCAGAGTCTCCTCTCTTAACCTAAATGCATGCACTGCCCAGCCAGGGACAGTGGCCAGGGCATCTGTTGAGAGGGCCCTGTCCCTCCATCTATGTAAGGGAGCTGTCTAGCTGTGCCCTTCCCACATGCCCACTTTCCTTTGCATAACCTGTCTCTTCCCTGTTTTCCAGGGAACAGTGCTGCTGAGAGCTCACACTGGGGCCTTAACAATCCCCAGGTTCCGTGGCTGGGCGCAGTGGCTCACGCCTGTAATAGCAGCACTTTGAGAGGTTGAGGCAGGCGGATCACCTGAGGTCAGGAGTTTGAGAGCAGCCTGGTCAATGTGGTGAAACCCTGTCTCCACTAAGAATATAAAAATTAGCCGGGCGTAGTGGCACATGCCTGTAATCCCAACTACTCGTGAGGCTGAGGCAAGAGAATCGTTTGAACCCAGGAGGCAGAGGCTGCAGTGAGCAGAGACTGTGCCATTGCACTCTGGCCTGGGTGACAAGAGCAAAATTCTGTCTCAAAAAAAAAAAGGCTGGGCGCGGTGGCTCACGCCTGTAATCCCAGCACTTTGGGAGGCCGAGGCGGGCGGATCATGAGGTCAGGAGATAGAGATCATCCTAGGTAACATGGTGAAACCTCATCTCTACTAAAAATACAAAAAAAAAAAAAAAAATTAGCCGGGCATAATGGCAGGCGCCTATAGTCCCAGTCATTCAGGAGGCTGAGGCAGGAGAATGGCATGAACCCGGGAGGCGGAGCTTGCAGTGAGCCAAGATCATGCCACTGCACTCCAGCCTGGACGATAGAGCGAGACTCCATCTCAGAAAACAACAAAAAAAAGCCAGGCATGGTGGCTCACACCTATAATCCTAGCACCTTGGGAGGCCAAGGCAGGTGGATCATGAGGTCAGGAGTTCAAGATCAGCCTGGCCAAGATGGTGAAACCCTATCTCTACTAAAAATACAAAACTTAGCTGGGCATGGTGGTGGCGGGAGCCTGTAATCCCAGCTACTCGGGAGGCTGAGGCAGAGAACTGCTTGAACCCAGGAGGCAGAGGTTGCAGTGAGCCAAGAGCATGCCACTACACTCTAGCCTGGGCGACAGAGTGAGACTGTCTCAAAAACAAAAACAAAAAACAAAACAAACAAAAAAACTCCCGGGTTCCTTGGGCCACGCAGAGCCTGCCTCTCTGGTTGAGGAACCCACGTGATTGTCCAGTTCAGAAGGTCCCAAACCTGCCCACACATCGGCATCACAAGAGAGGTTGTGGAATCCAGGCTTCTAGGCCCTGGGGCTAGGGGTCTGAGATGGGCCCAGGAGTCTGGATTTTTCCTACCTTTCCCAGGTGATTTCTGATATCAAGCCACATTTGGGAATCACTGGTCCAGTCCATCCCCTTGGTCCTCTGACACTAGGCTGCAATGCAGGAGTCTGCGTGGGAGGCGGTTCACAACAAGAGAACTGAAGACAAGCCCTCCAATAAGAGACCCTGGCATGACGTCCTAACATCCCCAAGGAAACAGCCTCAGTAAACCCAGCCTGCACCCCATTCCCTTGACCTGTTGGCAACACACATTCCTTCCCCTAAACAGGCCTCCAGTCTACCTCCTCCTGGAAGCCCTCCTTCATCTCATCCCATGTGGTCACTCCTTTGCACATGCAGTCTTGGTTTGCCCAGTAGTTGACGTACTGGTACAAACCTGCTCCTTCTCCCTCTGCCAGGCCAGGGCCACATCTTTATTTCCTTGGTCTCCCTCTCCCTCACCATGGCTGGGACTGGGCATGACCAAGACACAGTGTACATTCTGGCCCTAAGCAGCAACGTGAGGCGTGACACAGTGGCTCACAACTGTAATCCCAGCACTTTGGAAAGTTGAGGCAGGCAGATCAGTTGAGATCAGAAATTCGAGACCAGCCTAGCCAACATGGTGAAACTTTGTCTCTACTAAAACTATAAAAATTAGCTAGGCTTGGTGGCAAGAGCCTGTAGTCCCAGCTACCAGTAAGGCTGAGGCACGAGAATTGCTTGAACCCAGGAGGCAGAGGTTGCAGTGAGCCAGGGTCACGCCACTGTACTCCAGCCTAGGCAACAGGGTGAGGCTCTGTCTAAAAAAAAAAAAAAAAAGGCCAGGCACAGTGGCTCACACCTGTAATCCCAGCACTTTGGGAGGCCAAGGAGGGCAGCTCACCTGAGGTCAGGAATTCAAGTCCCACCTGGCCAACATGGCAAAACACTGTCTCTACTAAAAATACAAAAATTAGCCAGGCAGTGGTGCATTTTACATGGTACAAGTTATATGGTGGTGCCTGTAATCCCAGCTACTTGGGAGGCTAAGGTAAGAGAATCACTTGAACCCAGGAGGCAGAGGTTGCAGTGAGCCAAGATCGTGCCACAGCACTCCAGCCCAGGAGACAGAGTGAAACTCTGTCTCAAAAAAAAAAAAGCAGCAACACGGGAAGGTGATTGCAGGAAGAGCCGCCACCACTGAACCCCTGTGAGATGCCGTGTGCTGTATGAGGCATGTTATATTCATTATCTTATTTAACGGTCAACACTGTATGAGGAAGGTAATATTTTTAGCCCTGCTTCTTCAGGTGAGGAAACTGATGCACAGAGAGGTTAAATACCTGGCCCAAAGTCACAGAACCTTTAGGTGAAATGGGAATGAGTTGGCATTCTAAATGCCCGTCCTCTTGTCTTCATTTCCCTGTCCAAGAGCCCAACATCCTAAAATGACAGAGACTCCTGGCTACAGACAAGAGCCAGGGCTTCCAGCCGCCTTCCCTCTGGCCTCTGCAGCAGGAGCACTCAACTCCAGTCACGTGGTGAGGTCTTTTCCCAGCTCACTGTTAGGCCAGGCCAGAGAAACCCTTAAGGCATGGATGTGGAAGATTCGTTTTCAAGCACCAAGGTCCCTCCCACCTGCTTTCTGTCTGGTCCAGCCAGCCGCCTTCGGCTAAGGCCAAGGCCTGGCACCCAGAGCTCTCAGCCCTCCCCACCTTCTTCTGCCCAAAGTCCAGCAATGACTTCCCCAGATGAACCTGTGATCCAGGATCAGCAGAAATCAATGAGAGACAACAGAGGGGATGCTAAAGACAAATTACTGGGCAGGGAACTTAGCCTCTCTGTGCCTCAGTTTCCTCATCTGTAAAATGGGAATAATACAGATGATAGTACCTCCCTCCAGAGACTTTCATGAGGATTCAATGAGCCGATGCCGTAAAGTGCTTGGCACAGTGCCTGCCTTGGTAGTTGTGGGGGTTCTGGCGACAGGATGCCTCCCCTAAAAAGGGGAGCTGTGTCTTGGTAGGTGCTGCCCTGGGGGTCAGGAATAAAGGGGAGCTGCCTTCCTGAGAGCAAGAATGATGCAGAGGGCGGGGTGGCTCATGCCTGTAATGCCAGCACTTAGGGAGACCAAGGCAGGAGGCTTAATTAAGGCCCTGAGTTCAAGACCAACCTGGGCAACAAAGTGAAACCCTGTCTCTATGAAAAATTAAAAAATAAGCCAGGCGTGGTGGCACGCACCTGTAGTCCCAGCTACTCAGGAAGCTGAGGAGGGAGGATTGCTTAAGCCCAGGAGGTGAAGGCTGCAGTGAGCTATAATCATGCCACTGGGCCACAGGAATTAGCCAGGTGCAGTGGCTCACACCTATAATCCCGGCCTTTGGGAGGCCAAGGTGGGTATGATCACTTGAGCCTGAGGGTTCAAGACCAGCCGGGGCAACACAGTGAGACCATGTCTGTACAAAAAAACCAAAATTTAGAAAAACTTTTAAGAAAAGAATGATGTGCGTGGTGGCTCACGCCTGTAATCCTAGCACTTTGGGAGGCCAAGGTGGGTGGATCACCTGAGGTCAGGAGTTTGAGACCAGCCTGGCCAACATGGAGAAACCCCGTCTCTACTGAAAATACAAAAATTAGCCGGGCATGGTGGCGGGCACCTATAATCCCAGCTACTCGGGAGGCTAAGGCAGGAGAATTACCTGAACCCAGGGGTCAGAGGTTGCAGTGAGCTGAGATGGTGCCATTTCACTCCAGCCTGGGTGAGCGAGACTCCATCTCCAAAAAAAAAAAGAAAGAAAAAGAAAAGAATATGTGGAGAGACTGAGGGTGAGTGCTTGGTTGGGGCGTGCCTATGCGATGAGCTCCTGGAAGAATGGGACCTCTGGGCACCCCTGGTTTGACTGTGCCAGCAGATGCCCCCTCCTCCCCAAGCAGTCCCAGCCCAAGGCGTGGGTGGTCACTGTGTGGCCTGAGTCAAAGCACAGTCATGACACACCCAGTCTGCTCTCTGGGGAGGCGGGAATGAATGAAGCCCTTCCGCCCTCCCCCCTCCCCCATCCCTTCATCCCCACCCCAGGCTTAAACTGAAGCCAGGAACAGGGTCTGGCAGGAGCTAGGGATGCCCAGCACCTGGGAGCCAACCTTGGCCTCCCCCGGGCCAGCTGCCCACTTAGGTCTCCCCAGACCTGGCCCCACCCCCACACCATCCAGTGCAGCCTGCCTGACTCCCGGGACCCTTCCGTTCTCTAGTAGGGAACAGCACGACCTGAACGCCCAGCTGAGCCTCTGATCTCTGCAGCTGTCCTTCCCTTACTGCGGCCAAACCAAGGCCTACAGGGAAAGGCAGGAGCTGGAGATCTGCTAGAAGTTTCTGCAAACAGGAGGAAGGGCCGTGGTACATCTGGCCTCGGCTCTAGGGACATCTGCCTGTTTGGATGTTGCCTTTTATTCCCCCAGTTCCCTCTGATGGAAGATGTTGCTTTGTTGAAGCCTTCTTGTGTCTCCCATCTTGTTCTGGAAGCCCCCACAGGATGGCACAATATCTCTTCCCTCAGACACGGGGTGTCTACTGAGGCAAGCTGCTCTATACCCCCCCTCCAATTGGGAGCCCTCTAAAAGTGAAAACGGTCCATGTTTCTCTCCATGCACCAAAGCCATGGGTTTTGGGTGAGGGGCCAGACAAGCTGCCGACAGCACCCCACCCACCTCACTCCCCGAGACTCCACAGCAAATCCCCTACTCTACTCCGGCTGAATCCACCTCAGTAGCTGACCCTCCCATCCACCTGCCAGGGAAAGGGAAGAGCTGGCCTCTCTGGGGGGCTGCTGGGGTGCCCCCCACCAAACACACACACTAGTCAGTGGGCTGCTCAGGCAATGCCTGCAGGGAAGATGAGCAATCCACTCTGTCCTGTCCAGCTGGCTGAAGGTCACACCTCAGCTGGGTCTGGGGGAGCTGAGCAGGCTCCCCCAGGCAGCATTTCCAGGCATTAGCACCCCCTTCCCATCCAGAGGTGCAGAAATGAACAGTAGGTCTGAGTTCCAGACAACGACCCCACCCCCAACCAGCTCTGGCAACGAGAGACCAGATGTTTAACCTTCCAGGGCCTCAGTCTTCCCATCTCCAAAATGGGATTGATGATTCCTTACTCATCAAAGGGATCCTGGCCGGGCGTGGTAGCTCACGCCTGTAATCCCAGCACTTTGGGAAGCCGAGGTGGGCAGATTGCTTGAGGTCAGGAGTTCGAGACCAGCCTGGCCAACACTGCAAAACCCCGTCTCTACTAAAAATACAAAAATTAGACAGGCATGGTGGCGCATGCCTGTGATCCCAGCTACTTGGGAGGCTGAGACGGGAGAATCGCTTGAACCCTGGAGGCGGAGGCTCCAGTGAGCTGAGATCGTGCCACGCACTCTAGCCTGGGCAACAAAGTGAGACTCTGTCTCAAAAAAAAAAAAAAAAGGAAAGAAAATGAAAAATTGAAAGAAAAGGAAAACAGGTAAGGATCCAAATGGAGAAGGGAAGCAAAGGGCCCAACTCAGACTAGCCTGACATTAGCCCTAGGCCTGGGGATCCGCTCTCTTGTGCATCAGTGAGCACAGATGTGCTTACTATCTACCAGGTGCTCTACCTGGGTTACCTCAGCAGCACACTGATCCTGTCCTCCGCCCACAGCAGCACCCTCTGTGGAGGCTTCCTTGGATCTGCTCTGCCCTCCTCCTGTCACTTGCTGGGGATCAGGGTGCCTAACGCCCTGTCATCAGTCTGGTCCCTCTACAATTCAACTTCCCGGGCTTCCTCGTGGGCAGCTAAGGTTTCTCTCCTGGGATGATCTGGGATGCAGGCAGCCCATGTCAGCAGAAGCAGGGGGATCAAAGGCCCAGAAAACAAGGCCACAACAGGGCTCCTGGCCAGTGAGGGGACCCAGGCCGAGAGCCCTTTGCACAGCCCAGTGGTCGGCGTTTCCGTCACTGGACTTTCTGAGCTGTCTTACTGCCCTGCTGTAAGCCAGCAGCCCTGGGCCCAGGAGAGAAAATGCCCTTTGCCAAGGGCCTTTCATGGGCCAGGCATTGAGCTGAACTCTCCCCAACTTCATCCCCTGGAATCCTTGTTAGAACTCTAGGCGTGAGGCCGGGCGCGGTGGCTCAAGCCTGTAATCCCTGCACTTTGGGAGGCCGAGACGGGCGGATCACGAGGTCAGGAGATCGAGACCATCCTGGCTAATACGGTGAAACCCCATCTCTACCAAAAAATATAAAAAACTAGCCGGGCGAGGTGGCGGCACCTGTAGTCCCAGCTACTGGGGAGGCTGAGGCAGGAGAATGGCGTAAACCCGGGAGGCGGAGCTTGCAGTGAGCTGAGATCCGGCCACTGCACTCCAGCCTGGGCGACAGAGCAAGACTCGGTCTCAAAAAAAAAAAAAAAAAAAAAGAACTCTAGGCGTGAGGTAGTATCACCGGGTCTTGCAGGCTAGAACACCAAACCTCACAGAGAGCAAGCATCGCCAGCTTTACCACTGGGAGACGTGGGGCCTTGGGCACAACCTGGCCCAAGGGAGGTACTCAAGAAATGGCAGTTCCTGGCCGGGCGCGGTGGCTCACGCCTGTAATCCCAGCACTTTGGGAGGCCGAGGCAGGTGGATCACCTGAGATCAGGAGTTTGAAACCAGCCTGACCAACATGGTAAAACCCCGTCTCTACTAAAGATACAAAAATTAGCTGAGCGTCGTGGCATCCGCCTGTAATCCCAGCCACTAGGGAGACTGAGACAGAAGAATCGCTTGAACCTGGGAGGCGGACGTTGCAGTGAGCCGAGATCGCGCCATTGGACTCCCGCCTGGGCAACAAGAGTCAAACTCTGTCTCAAAAAAAAAAAAAAAAAAAGAAATGGTGGTTCCTGGCTGGGTGCAGTGGTTCCCGCCTGTAATCCCAGCACTTTGGGAAGCTGAGGCAGGAGGATCACTTGAGGTCAGGAGTTTGAAACCAGCCTGGCCAACATGGTAAAACCTCGTCTCTTCTAAAAATACAAAAATTAGCTGGGCATGATGGTGCAGGCATGTAATCCCAAACTAGTCTGGAGGCTGACACACAAGAATTGCTTGAACCCAGGAGGCAGAGGTTGCAGTGAGCTGAGGTCACACCACTGTACTCTAGCCTGGGGGACACAGCGAAACTCTGTCTCAAAAAACAAAAAAAGGCCGGGCGCGGTGGCTCAAGCCTATAATCCCAGCACTTTGGGAGGCCGAGATGGGCGGATCACGAGGTCAGGAGATCAAGACCATCCTGGCTAATACGGTGAAACCTCGTCTCTACTAAAAAATACAAAAAAATACACCTAGCCGGGCGAGGTGGCGGGCGCCTGTAGTCCCAGCTACTCGGGAGGCTGAGGCAGGAGAATGGCGTAAACGCGGGAGGCGGAGCTTGCAGTGAGCTGAGATCCGGCCACTGCACTCCAGCCTGGGCGACAGAGCGAGACTCCGTCTCAAAAAAAAAAAAGAAAGAAATGGTGGTTCCCATCCCTGACCCAAAGACCCAAGGGTCGCAGAACCCAGGATCCTTCTAGTGGTACAGTTTCAGGTTCTCCAAGAGGGTAGGCTGAAGGAGGAGAATGCCACGGAAGGTACCGCCAGTTCTGCTTGGCTTTGCTGGGACTGTCTGCAGTCTATGCCCTTCTCAGGAAAGCCCTGGAGATGGCCCATGCCAGGGAGGGCTGGGGAGGAGGGAAGCACCCACTCAGGACAGTGGGACACACGCTGCAATCCAATCTGCCTTGAGGAAGTAGAAGGAGCGCTAGACTGGTGCCCAGCTGACCTCAGACCAGCCACCCCCGTCTGGACCACCCTGGACAGTCACTTCATCTGTCTGGGCCTCAGTTTCCTCAAGTATAAACTGCAGAGAGGGCCAGGCACAGTGACTCACACCTGTAATCCCAGCACTTTGGGAGACCAAGGTGGGCAGATCACCTGAGGTCAAGAGTTCAAGACCAGCCTGGCCAACATGGTGAAACCCCATCTCTACTAAAAATACAAAAATTAGCCAGCGTGGTAGCACATGTCTGTGATCCCAGCTACCTGGGAGGCTGAGGTACAGGAATTGCTTGAATCGGGTGGGGGTGATGGCTCACGCCTGTAATTCAAAGACTTTGGGAGGCCGAGGCAGGCAGATCACAAGGTCAGAAGTTCAAGACCAGCCTGGCCAGCATGGTGAAACCCCATCTCAACTAAAAATACAAAAATTAGCTAGGTATGGTGGCATGTGCCTGTAATCCCAGCTACTTGGGAGGCTGAGGCAGGGGAAACACTTGAACCCGGGAGGTAGAGGTTGCAGTGAGCTGAGATTGCACCACTGCACTCCAGCTTGGGCGACAGAGCAAGACTCCATCTCAAAAAAAAAAGAATTGCCTCTACCTGGGGGGCAGAGGTTGCAGTAAGCCTAGATCACACACTGCATTCCAGCCTGGGCGACAGAGCAAGACTCCGTCTCAAAAATAAATTAATTAATTAAATAAAATAAAAAAATAAACTGCAGAGAGGAAGACCACCCTGGCAGGGGCTCAGCAGACCACAGGGGACATGTGTGAAAGCACAAACTGCTCCACAAAGTGAGCCACACCTTCTACCCCCATCCCTCCCCTGTCCCCCTCAAGACCCCTCACTCCCATAGTAATGAGGTCTCCTGGCTCTGGAACCAGACACCTGGGTGGGTGGGGTAAATCCTGGTTCCAAGGCCCACAAGTTGTATGATCTTGGGCAAGTGAATGAACTCTGGAGCCTCAGTTTGCCCAGCTGGAAAACGGGGATAATAGAAGGAAACACTTACCAGGGTAGCAATCACGCCTAACTGATGCCTTGCCCATAGTGAGCACTCCGCAGAATAGCCATTGCCGGTTATTATTATGAGAACTATTATTATTTGAGCCTTTCTGTGCTGAATGGAACTCAGCTGTCACCCTTTCCTTCCCGAAGGAGGAACCGCAACCCCAAGAGGGGAAGTGATTTGTTCAAGTCACCAGCGAGTAAGTGGACGAGGAGCCGGAACCCAGACTCCCTCTCCAGCCCAGGCCTCCCATTCAGGTCGTTCCCAGGGAGGCAGCCTGGAACCAGCCCTCCCGCCCGGATCCGCGCTCCCGCCCCCGGCCTTCGCTCCCTCACCCTCCGGCTTGGCGTCGCCCTTCGCTTCAGACAGCAGCAGCCAGCCCAGCGGGGCCAGGAGCAGCAGGGGCCGCATGGCCGAGGTATGAGGATGATCGGCCGACCCGGCGACGCTCGCAAGGCTGGAAACTTCGCGACGGGGCCGCAGGTCCCGCTGCCACGCACTGGGCCCGCCCCGGGGGCGGCAACGCCCCGCCCCTCCACGCCCTCCCCGGCGCCTGCCCTGGGGGGAAGGGTTTTTCTGCAGATGTGCCCAAGCCCCGGCCTCTCCCTGTCGGGACAGCTCCCACAGCCTGTCTGTGCAGCTCCCGGGGCTTCCGCCAGGCCCTGCCTCCTCCTTCCCTTCTCTGGGGGCTTCACTCCGACCAGGAAGAGGGCGGTGAGAGGAGGGCGAGGACACGATTTCTAGACCCCAGGTTCTGGGCCAACGCTCCATGGCATCGATAACCGTGAGCCCCTGTTTGCTCGCCTGAAAAGTGGGGCTTATGATAGCGCCTGTTCATTGGGTCTTGCACGGGTTAATGGCGATACCTGTAGCGCACTTAGAGCAACCCCAGGTCAAGCCCCAAGGAAGTCAGTTTTCATGATTTCATTAGACCTTCCCCAAACCCAAGAGGTGAGGGTGGGCAGGGATTCGTTCAGAGACGCAGACACCCCTACGTGGCCCACCCAGGCACTGGAAATGCAGGAAGCCCGTCTCCATTCTCCCCAAAAGGCAATCAGTTGATCTACCTTTGTGTCCCTGGGAGGCAAACCTCTGAGCCAAGGAAAGTCTCGCTTCTGAGGTTTTTTTGTTGTTGTTTTGTTTTTTTTTCCTTTTTTTTCAGACCAAGTTGCATTCAGTTGCCCACGCTGGAGTGCAGTGGCATGATCACCGCTCACTGCAGCCTCAACCTCCCGGGCTCAAGTGATCCTCCCATCTCAGCCTCCCGAGTAGGTGGGATCACAGGCCTGAGCCACCATCCCTGGCTAATTTTTCTACTTTTTTTTTTTTTTTTTTTTTTTTTGAGACGGAGTTTCACTCTTGTTAGCCCAGGCTGGAGTGCAATGGCGAGATCTCCGCTCACGGCAACCTCTGCCTCCCGGGTTCAAGCGATTCTCCTGCTTCAGCCTCCCGAGTAGCTGGGATTACAGGCATGCCCCACCATGCCCAGCTAATTTTCTATTTTTAGTAGAGGCAGGTTTCTCTATGTTGATCATGCTGGTCTTGAACTCCCTACCTCAGGTGATCTGCCCGCCTTGGCCTCCTAAAGTGCTGGGATTACAGGCGTAAGCCACTGCACCTGGCCGATTATTCTACTTTTTGTAGAGACAAGGGTCTCCCTATGTTACCCAGGCTGGTCTCGAACTCCTGGGCTCAAGGGATCTTCCTGCCTCCCAAAGTGCTGGGGTTACAGGCTGAGCCACCACACCCTACAGAGATTAATTGTTTTTTGTGTGTTTTTTGTTTGTTTGTTTTTGAGATGGAGTCTCGCTCTGTCGCCCAGGCTGGAGTGCAGTGGCGCGATCTCGGCTCACTGCAAGCTCCACCTCCCGGGTTTACGCCATTCTCCCGCCTCAGCCTCCCCAGTAGCTGGGACTACAGGCGCCGGCCACCTCGCCCAGCTAGTTTTTTGTATTTTTTTTAGTAGAGACAGGGGTTTCACCGTGTTAGCCAGGATGGTCTTGATCTCCTGACCTCGTGATCCGCCCGTCTCGGCCTCCCAAAGTGCTGGGATTACAGGCTTGAGCCACCGCGCCCGGCCTGGCATCCGACAGAGATTAATTGTTAAATGAATAAACGAATCAATGAAAGTTTTTAGGACCTCTTCACAGATGCCCAAAGCCCAACAAACAACTCAATGGTCTCTAGAGTAAGGGCTTCTGGACCAGATGTCAGACAGGGGCAGCCACCTCTGAACAAAAATCCTTCCTTCCTTGGAAGAAACCTCAGACAGAGGCTGGGCGCAGTGGCTCACGCCTGTAATCCCAGCACTTTGGGAGGCCAAGGCGAGCAGATCACAAGGTTAGGAGTTCAAGACCTGTTTGACCAACATGGTTGAAACCCTGTCTTTACTAAAATACAAAAATTAGCCAGACGTGGTGGTGCATGCCTATAATCCCAGATACTCAGGAGGCTGAGGCAGTAGAATCGCTTGAACCCAGGAGGCAGAGTTTGCAGTGAGCCAAGATTGCACCACTGCACTGCACTCCAGCCTGGGCAACAGAGTGAGACAATGTCTAAAAAAAAAAAAAAAGAAAGAAAGAAACCTCAGACAGGGACCCAAGGAGCCTTTTCCCAGCTGATTAGGCTCCAGAGGAGTGGGTGGCAGGTGCAACCCGAGGCTGGCAGGGGGCAAAGGGGTGGGAGAGAAGGAATGTCACGAATGTCAATGGACGACATAGAGCAGGCTGTGCGTCAGTGCTGGGAAGAGATTTAAATCAACAGCATTCAGATGGGCTGGGTGCGGTGGTTCATGCCTGTAATCCCAGTACTTTGGGAGGCCAAGACAGGCGGATTGCTTGAGCCCAGGAATTCAAGACCAGCCTGGGCAACATGGTGAAACCCCCTTCTCTACTAAAAATACAAAAATTAGCTGGGCATGGTGGCATGTGCCCGTAGTCCCAGCTACTCAGGAGGCTGAGTGAGGAGGATCACTTGAGCCCGGGAGGTGGAGGTTGTAGTGAGCCATGATCGCACCACTGCACTCCAGCCTGGGCAAGCGAGTCAGACCTTGTCTCAAAAAAACAAACAAACCAAAAAATAAAAACAAAACAGCATGCAGATGCTGCAGCCAGGGAAATACACTACCCGTATGATGTTAAGTGGAAAAACAGAATATACAGTATGGTTCCACTCAGTAAAAATACAATTTTTTTTTTTTTTTTTTTTGAGATGGAGTCTCCCTCTGTAGCCCAGGCTGGAGTGCAGTGGCACGATCTCGGCTCACTGCAACCTCTGCTTCCCGGGTTCAAGCAATTCCTTGCCTCAGCCTCCCGAGTAGCTGGGATTACAGGTGCCTGCCACCATGCCCAGCTCATTTTTGTATTTTTAGTTGAGATGGGGTTTCACCGTCTTGGCCAGGCTGGTCTTGAACTCCTGACTTCGTGATCCACCCGCCTCGGCCTCCCAAAGTGTTGGGATTATAGGCGTGAGCCATCGTGCCTGGCCAAAAATATATTCTTATCAATGTATACATGCATAGAGACAATGCTAGAAGAAAATTATAGCCAAATGTTTACTGTGATTATTTCCAGGTTGTGGGATTATTTCATATTTATATAGATAATTTTTGATGTTTTATATTATTTCTAGGTAGTTATTTTGTTATTTATATTTTTCACTTTTTTTTCAATAAACATATACTATTTGTAAAATTCAAACAAAATCGGCCGGGCACGGTGGCTCACGCCTGTAATCCCAGCACTTTGGGAGGCGGAGGCAGGCAGATCACCTGAGGTCGGGAGTTCGAGACCAACCTGACCAACATGGAGAAACCTTGTCTCCACTAAAAATACAAAATTCTCCAGGCATGGTGGTGCACGCCTGTAATCCCAGCTACTTGGGAGGCTGAGGCAGGAGAATTTCTTTTTTTTTTTTTTTTGAGACAGAGTCTCGCTCTGTCACCCAGGCTGGAGTGCAGTGGCCGGATCTCAGCTCACTGCAAGCTCCGCCTCCTGGGTTTACGCCATTCTCCTGCCTCAGCCTCCCGAGTAGCTCCCACCACCTCGCCTGGCTAGTTTTTTTTTTTATTTTTTATTTTTTAGTAGAGACGGGGTTTCACCATGTTAGCCAGGATGGTCTCGATCTCCTGACCTCGTGATCCGCCCATCTTGGCCTCCCAAAGTGCTGGGATTACAGGCTTGAGCCACTGTGCCCAGCCTGGAGAATTTCTTGAATCTGGGAGGTGGAGGTTGTGGTGAGCTGAGATCGCACCATTGCACTGTACTCTAGCCTGGGCAACAAGAGCAAAACTATGTCTTGAAAAAAATATATATTCAAACAAAATCAATAAATGCTGTTTTTAGAATATAGGTACAGGCCGGCACAGAGACTCATGCCTGTAATCCCAGCACTTTGGGAGGCCAAGGCGGGAGGACTGCTTGGGCCCAGGAGTTCCAGACCAGCCTGGGCACTATAGCAAGACTCCTCCCCCATCTCTATTAAAAAAACAAAGATAGAGTCAGTCACTGGGAACCGCGGAAATCATCTCATTGTTTGGAGATGTGCTCATTGTACTGTATGGAGATGTGCTCATTGTACAGATAGTACAAGCGATATCCAGACGACTGGGCAGCAAGCTCAAGGTCACAAGGCAAGAAAAAGGAAGAGGCGTGAGCGGAATCCAGGGCTTCTACCTCCCAGCTGGGACCCAGGACTGGGAGTTTCAGCATCTGGAGACAGGACTTGGTGCCAGAATCCACCGGATGTTTTGGGTTCAGGAGGATGCAAACTCAGACTCCAGACCCTGGAGGAAGAGGAAATGCCAGGAGGAGCAGAGGGAGAAGGAGCATGTATTGGCTGGTTCAATTGAGAAAATTTTTTTTTTTTTGAGACAGGGTCTCACTTTGTTGCCCAGGCTGGAGTACAGTGATGTGATTATGGCCTACTGCAGCCTCAACTTCCTGGGCTCAGGTGATTCTCCCACCTTAGCCTCCTGAGTAGCTGGGACTACAGGCATGCACCTTGCCTGGCTAATTTTTTTTTTTTTTTTTTTTTAGAGACAGGGTTTCACCATGTTAGCCAGACTGGTCTCAAACTCCTGAGCTTAAGACATCCGCCTTCCTCAGCCTCCCGAAGTGCTGGGATTACACATGTGAGCCAATGCGCCTGGCCCTGTTTCAGTTTTCAAAACTCTCCCTCATTCCCTGCTCACAGCAGCCTTGCTAATTAAGCAGTATTGTCCCATCTGCAAAATGAGAAAACAGGCCCAGAGAAGTGAAGCAATCTGCTCGACACCACACAACTGATGCAGAACTACAGCAAGGGAGGCAGCATTGGAACCCAGCTCTCACTCTCCATTTGCTGTAGTCCAAGGAGAACCTTAATGGTAATGTACTATAAATAGAAAAAAAACCAAAAAAACAAAACGCTTGAGGCAGGGTGCCATGACTCACGCCTGTAATCCCAACACTTTGGGAGGCCGAAGTGGGAGGATCCTTTGAGACCAGGAGTTCAAGACCAGCCTGGGCAATATAGTAAGACCCGTTGCCCCACCCCCACCCACCTCCTGTCTCCACAAAAAAAATTAGGAGGGTGTGGTGGCATGCGCCTGTAATCTCAGCTTCTCAGGAGGCTGAAGTGGGAGGATCACTTGAGCCTAAGAGGTTGAGGCTGCAGTGAGCCGTGATTGTACCACTGTACTTCTGCCTGAGTTCTGTCTCAAAAAAAAAGGAAAAGAAAAAAAACCCTTGGACAGTGGGAGTCCCACAGCCCAAAGTCATTTTAAGTCAGGAGGGGGAATCAATCTTGGAGGCTGCTGGCCTCTCTGGGTGAAAGGATTCACTCTGGCAAAGCCTGCCCTCCCCTCCTTTGGTATCTATTTCCTGTTCCCTTCACCAACTTGCTGAAACTTGAAACCTTCCCAAGCTTCATGGAGAAAGAGGACCTGTCTCTTTAACCAGTGGTGGATGCCGTCCAGATGTTACTTCTGGTACGTGCTGCACGTGCTGTGGACAATTAAAGGTGCAGGACTCAGCTTTCTAGGGAAGGTGTAGAAAGGATAGCTGGCCTGGAGGGCAGCTGCCTGGTGCCATGAGGGGCTTTTCTCATTTTCATCCTTTTCTTTTACTCATTTCCTTTTTTGGCCCCAGGAAGAGCAAGGGCCTCAGTAGGATGGCCATATTCTGTGCTGCTAGATGGGCGATCACCTCTCACTAGCACTTAGCCTCCCTAATAATAATAATAGTAAAAATAAATAATAATAAAATGTCCTCTTTTTTTTTTTTTTTTTTTTTGAGACAGAGTCTCGCTCTGTCACCCAGGCTGGAGTGCAGTACCTCAAGGCTGGGCACGGTGGCTCACGTCTGTAATCCCAGCACTTTGGAAGGCTGAGGCAGGTAGATCATCTGAGGTCAGGAGTTCGAGACCAGCCTGACCAATATGGAGAAACTCCGTCTCTACTAAAAATACAAAAAATTAGCCAGGCGTGGTGGCGCATGCCTGTAATCCCAGCTACTCGGGAGGCTGAGGCAGGAGAATCGCTTGAACCTGGGAGGCGAGGTTGAGGTGAACAGAGATCGCGCTATTTCACTCTAGCCTGGGCAACAAGAGCGAAACTCCATCTCAAAAAAAAAAGCCTAAACCTCAGCATCACACAATATCCCCTTGTAATAAACCTGCACATGTACCCCTGAACCTAAAATAAAAATTGATAAAAAATAAAGAAAGAAGGCTGAGTGTGGTGGCCCACACCTGTAATCCCAGCACTCTGGGAGGCCAAGGTGGGAGGATTGCTTGAGTTCAGAAGCTCAAGACCAGCCTGGGCAACATGGCAAAAACCTGCCTCTCCAAAAAATAGCAAAAAAAAAAAAAAAAAAATTGGCTGGGCATAATGGTGAGGGCCTTTAGTTCTAGCTACTTGGGAGGCCGAGGTGGGAGGATCACGTAAGCCTGTGAGATGGAGGTTGCAGTGAGCTGTGATTGTGCCACTGCACTCCAGCCTGGGCAACAGAGTGAGACCCTCTAAATAAATAAATAAATAAATAATAAATAAATAGGGCTGGGCGCGGTGGCTCACACCTGTAATCCCGGAACTTTGGGAGGCCACAGTGGGCGGATCACAAGTAAAGAGTTCAAGACCAGCCTGGCCAACACTGTAAAACTCCATCTCTACTAAAAATACAAAAATTAGCCAGGCGTGGTGGCAGGTGCCTGTAATACCAGCTACTCAGGAGGCTGAGGCATGAGAAATGCTTGAATCTAGGAGGCAGAGGTTGCGGTGAGCTGAGATCGCACCACTGCACTCTAGCCGGGGGGACAAAGTGCGACTCTTGTCTCAAAAAAATAAAAAATAAAAATAAATAAAATAAAAATGGTAGGCAGACTGTAGGATCACCTGGACAGCTCCTTCTAAAGGGCACTGGCCTCAGCAAACATTTCTGTGTCTGCTCACAACCCACCAGAGGCCACCTCAAATGACCGTTTAATTTCCAACAACTGGGAAGCACTGTCTGGCTTTGGAATGTACTGAAACCAAAGTGGAAACAATCACCCATTGTCTGCCTCTGTGCTTATATTGAATTTTTTCCCCAGGATACAAAGCAAAATTTCTCTTTTGCATCGATGATTCACAATTTAAAGGTATTTTCAAAGTATGAGACTTTAGTGTCTTACGTTATTTAATAAGTTAAAACTAGGGCTGACATCAAGAAGACAATTTGGTGTGGTGGAGACATTGACAGCCCTTGGCTGGATTTGTGTCCGCATATGGTGTACATGCAGCTAGACAGGTCTGTTAACAAAATATTTTTTGGGAAGTCTAGTTTCTGGTGGTTAGTGTTTTTTTGTTGTTTGTTTGGTTTTTTTGGGGTTTTTTTTTTTTGGTTTTTTTTTGAGACCGAGTCTCTCTTAGTTGCCCAGGATGGAGTGCAGTGGCACGATCTCAGTTCACTGCAACCTCTGCCTCCCTGGTTCAGGCGATTCTCATGCTTCAGTCTCTCAAGTAGCTGGGATAACAGGTGCCTGCCACCAAGCCCAGCTAATTTTTGCATTTTTAATTTTTTATTTTTATTTATTTATTTATTTATTTTTTGAGACGGAGTCTCGCTCTGTCGCCCAGGCTGGAGTGCGGTGGCGTGATCTCGGCTCGCTGCAAGCTCCACCTCCCGGGTTCGGGCCATTCTCCTGCCTCAGCCTCCCCAGTAGCCAGGACTACAGGCTCCTGCCACCGCGCCCGGCTAATTTTTTGTATTTTTTTTTTAATTAGAGACAGGGTTTCACCGTGTTAGCCAGGATGGTCTCGATCTCCTGACCTCGTGATCTGCCTGCCTCGGCCTCCCAAAGTGCTGGGATTACCACCCAGCACTTTGGTCAGCCACCGCGCCCAGCTTATTTTTATTTATTTATTTTTTTGACAGAGTCTCGCTCTGTCACCCTCACTCTGTCGCCCAGGCTGGAGTGCAGTGGCGCGATCTCGGCTCACTGCAAGCTCCGCCTCCCGAGTTCACGCCATTCTCCTGCCTCAACCTCCCGAGTAGCAGGAACTACAGGCGCCTGCCACCACACCCGGCTAATTTTTTGTATTTTTAGTACAGATGGGGTTTCACCGTGGTCTCTGTCTCCTGACCTTGTGATCCGCCCGCCTCGGCCTCCCAAAGTGCTGGGATCACAGGTGTGACCGACTAATTTTTTATATTTTTAGTAGAGACAGGATTTCACTGTGTTAGCCAGGATGGTCTCTATCTCCTGACCTCGTGATCCTCCCGTCTTGGCCTCCCAAAGTGCTGGGATTACAGGCGTGAGCCACCGCGCCCAGCCTAATTTTTGTATTTTTAGTAGAGACGGGTTTTCACCATGTTGGTCAGGCTGGTTTCGAACTCCTGACCTCTCGGCCTCCGAAAGTGTTGGAATTACAGACGTGAGCCACCACTCCTGGCCTCTGATGGCTCCCCTTCCCCTCCTCCTCCCTTTTCGTTTCTTCTTCCTCCTCTTCTTTCTTCTCTCTCTCTCTCTCTCTTTTTTTCCCCACTTTTTCGTATTGTTCCAAGTGTTTTTGCGGCGAGGATAGTCTTTTTTTTGTTTTGTTTTTGGAGACGATGTCTCACTCTGTCGCCCAGGCTGGAGTGCAGTGGCATGATCTCGGCTCACTGCCACCTTGCAACCTCCGCCTCCCGGGTACAAGCAGTTCTCCTACCTCAGCCTCCTGAGGAGCAGGGATTACAGGCATGCGCCATCACCCCCGGCTAGTTTTTGTATTTTTAGTAGAGACGGGGGTTTCACCATGTTGGTCAGGCTGGTCTCGAACCCCTGACCTCGTGATCCGCCCGCCTTGGCCTCCCAAAGTGCCGGGATTACAGTAGAGAGCCACCGCGCCCGGCGAGAGGATAGTCATTTTTACAGCAACAAAGTTGTGTGTGTGTGTTTTTAAATCCTTGGGGCTGTTGAATCCATCAGTAGCAAAGGGGCCCAACACGTGTTCGGTTTGGCAGGGTCGATGTTTTTTTCGCGAGTGAATTGGATGCTTCCAGTCCTCCCCAGACCCTTGCACTTAACTCTACTGGACTTCACTCTTCGGGCCTGGGAACCGGTGGTCCGGCCCCTGGCAGCTTCTGTCCCGCCCCCGCCGTGGCTCCGCCCCCTTCTCTCCGGCCCGCCTCTCTCTCCTCCCTCCGCCCTCCCGTTTTCCATCTGTCGTAAAAGACACGGCGACGTTTGACGGCCGACGGCGTTTGACGGCTGGAGGCCACCGAGAAGAAGGAGGAAGCAGCGGTGGCGGCTGCTGCGGCGGTTGCACCGGGGGCCGGGGTGGGCGCCGCGGTCCGGGCCGGGCAGTGAGGCGCGGGCGGCCGGGCCGGTGGGCTGGGCGGCGGGCCCGGCGGCCGCCCCCGCGCCCTTGCCCGCGCCTGGCGGCCCGATGTGGCTGCAGCAGCGGCTGAAGGGGCTGCCGGGACTGCTGTCGAGCAGCTGGGCCCGCCGCCTCCTCTGCCTGCTCGGCCTCCTGCTGCTGCTTTTGTGGTTTGGGGGGTCCGGCGCGCGGCGAGCGGCGGGCGGCCTGCACCTGCTTCCCTGGTCCCGCGGTGAACCGGGCGCCGCCGAGCCGTCTGCTTGCCTGGAGGCGGCCACCCGCGCCTGGCGCGGCCTGCGGGAGCGCGGCGAGGCGGTACCGCTGGGCCCTGGAGTGCCGGCCCTGGTGGCCAACGGCTTCCTGGCTCTGGACGTGGCCGCCAACCGGTTGTGGATGACCCCCGGGGAGCGAGAGCCCGCCGTGGCGCCGGACTTCGTGCCCTTCGTGCAGCTGCGCCCGCTGAGCGCGGTGGCTGAAGCTGGAGAGGCGGTGCTGCTGCTGCGGGAGGGGCTGCTGCGCCGCGTGCGTTGCCTGCAGCTCGGGTCCCCAGGTCCTGGCCCCGTGGCCGCCGGCCCCGGGCCCGCCTCCGTCTCTGGCCTTGCCGCGGGGTCCGGCCGCGACTGCGTGCTGCTGCAAGAGGACTTTCTGGCGCACCGGGGCCGACCCCACGTCTACCTGCAGCGCATCCAGCTCAACAACCCCACGGAGCGCGTGGCCGCGCTGCAGACTGTGGGGCCCACTGCCGGCCCAGCCCCCAAGGCCTTCACCAGTACCCTAGAGAAGGTCGGAGACCATCAATTCCTCCTCTACTCAGGCCGGTCCCCGCCTACGCCCACTGGGTTGGTGCACCTGGTGGTGGTGGCCGCCAAGAAGCTAGTGGACCGCCTCCAAGTGGCTCCCAAGACGCAGCTGGATGAGACGGTGCTGTGGGTGGTGCACGTCTCTGGCCCCATTAACTCCCAGGTGCTCAAAAGCAAAGCAGCCAAGGAGCTCAAGGCGCTGCAGGACTTGGCCCGGAAGGAAATGCTGGAGCTCTTGGAGATGCCAGCCGCGGAGCTTCTTCAAGACCACCAGCTCCTCTGGGCTCAGCTCTTCAGCCCAGGTGAGTCCTGGTCAGCACTTGGTCCACCCTAGATATGTCCCTCCAAAATCTGCAGAGGTGACACTGAAGGTGATGGTGGGGTGGTTAAAACTTGGGCTTGGCGTTTCACCAGAGGTTGAATCTCAGCTCAACCGCCTAGTGTCTGTGCGACCTTGGGATTCGTCGCCCAATCTCTCTGGGCCTGTATTTAATAACAATAACGCCTACCTCAGAAGGTTTTTATGAGACTGTAGTGGAAATTTGAATGTAAAGGTCAGGTCTTTCTGTTATTTGTTCTGGTAGGTGGGGCCTGATTTGAGCAGAGTGAAGTGTTTAGAGTCACTTTGCAGAGGTGAAAACAGCAGGTGGATCCCGATTCTTTGCTCAGCTCTGCAGTCGGCCTGGTGACAGATGTGGGCTTCTTGACATAACCCCTGCTAGGCTGAAGTGCGTCCTGGCATTTGTGACTGCAACTGGTTCACAGGTTGGAGAATGCCTTCTTTCAGCAGGTTGAGATGCTCCCGCCCAGTGAAAACTCTCCTCTCTGTTGACTGTTAAAGAAAAGAAAATCCCGTTCTGGATGAGGGGGGTTTGGTTTCCAGGGCTCCTATCGTCTGAACCCTTGTGTTTGGCTGCTCAGAGAGTTGAGTCCATTCAGCAAGTATCTATTGAATGCTTCTGCCAGGGCTGTTCCATGCACGGGGTGCAGATGGGAACCAGAGTTCCTGTTCTCATGGTGCTTGCTTAAATCCTAGTTGGGAGAAGGCAGACATTAGAAAAGTGAAAATTAGGGGCCGGGCGCGGTGGCTCAAGCCTGTAATCCAGCACTTTGGGAGGCCGAGACGGGCAGATCACGAGGTCAGGAGATCGAGACCATCCTGGCTAACACGGTGAAACCCCGTCTCTACTAAAAAATACAAAAAACTAGCCGGGCGAGGTGGCGGGCGCCTGTAGTCCTAGCTACTTGGGAGGCTGAGGCAGGAGAATGGCGTAAACCCGGGAGGCGGAGCTTGCAGTGAGCTGAGATCCGGCCACTGCACTCCAGCCTGGGTGGCAGAGCAAGACTCCGTCTCAAAAAAAAAAAAAAAAGAAAAGAAAAGAAAAGTGAAAATTAAAATTAAAATAAGACAGTTTTTTAGGCTAGAACGTGCTGGCAGGGCGCGGTGGCTCATGCCTGTAATCCCAGCACTTTGGGAGGCTGAGGCAGGTGGATCACCTGAGATCAGGAGTTCAAGACCAACCTGGCCAATGTGGCGAAACCTTGTCTCTACTAAAAATACAGAACTTAGCCTGACCTCGCGCGATCCGTCCACCTCGGCCTCCCAAAGTGCTGGGATTACAGGTGTGGGCCACTGCGCCGGGCAAGAGGATAGTCATCTTTACAAAACAATGTCGTGTGTGTATGTGTTTTTAAATCTTAGGGCTGTTGAATCCCTCAGTAGCAAAGGGGCCCAACACGTGTTTATTCAGCAAGTATCTATTGAATGCTTCTGCCAGGGCTGTTTTATGCATGGGTGGTGGCCTGCACCTGTAGTCCCACTACTCAGAGGCTGAGACAGGAGAATCACTTGAACCTGGCAGGCGGAGGCTGTAGTAAGCTGAGATCGTGCCACTGCACTCAAGCCTGGGCGACAGAGTAAGACTCTGTCTCAATAAATAACTAAATACATACATAAAGCTACAGGACTGGAGAGAGAAAGGACAGAGAGGAGAAGTGGCCTGAGACTGGCCTCAGCACTGGTGACTGATGTGGCGCAGGAGGTCTGACCATAGGGTTGGCACCAAGTCCTGGCTAAATCTGTGTTCCTCTGGGCTCTGGCACCAGGCCCCACTGCTTTTTAACAGGCTTCTAGATTTCAGGCCCACAGGCTCAAGTTGGTCATGTAAACAAGACAGGTGACTTTCTCCCATACTTTAGGGAGACAGGCACCGCTGTCTTTATCACTAAGGCACACCTCACTCCTCTGCTGCCCTTGGTCTTTATTTCATATGCTCTGCCTCCCAGCTGTCCTTCCCCCTTAACGTGCAGCTTTCATGGTGTTGCAGGAGTGGAAATGAAGAAGATCACTGATACCCACACGCCGTCTGGCCTGACCGTGAACCTGACACTCTACTACATGCTCTCCTGCTCGCCAGCCCCGCTGCTCAGCCCCTCCCTGAGCCACAGGGAGCGAGACCAGATGGAGTCGACCCTCAACTATGAAGATCACTGCTTCAGTGGCCACGCCACCATGCACGCCGAGAACCTGTGGCCGGGACAGCTGTCCTCTGTCCAGCAGATCCTGCAGCTCTCCAACCTGTGGAGGCTGACCCTCCAGAAGCGTGGCTGCAAGGGGCTGGTGAAGGTCGGCGCCCCAGGCATCCTGCAGGGCATGGTGCTCAGCTTTGGGGGGCTGCAGTTCACGGAGAACCACCTCCAGTTCCAGGCTGACCCCGACGTGCTGCACAACAGCTATGCATTGCATGGCATCCGCTACAAGAACGACCATATCAACCTGGCCGTACTGGCGGATGCCGAGGGCAAGCCCTACCTACATGTGTCCGTGGAGTCCCGCGGCCAGCCTGTCAAGATCTATGCCTGCGAGGCGGGCTGCCTGGATGAGCCAGTGGAGCTGACCTCGGCGCCCACGGGCCACACCTTCTCAGTCATGGTGACACAGCCCATCACGCCACTGCTCTACATCTCCACCGACCTCACACACCTGCAGGACCTGCGGCACACGCTGCACCTCAAGGCCATTCTGGCCCATGATGAGCACATGGCCCAGCAGGACCCCGGGCTGCCCTTCCTCTTCTGGTTCAGCGTGGCCTCCCTCATCACCCTCTTCCACCTCTTCCTCTTCAAACTCATCTACAACGAGTACTGTGGGCCTGGAGCCAAGCCCCTCTTCAGGAGTAAGGTAGGAAGCCGCTGTCTGGTCGAAACCCGAGACCTCGGCCTTGCTCTCAGCCCTGTGTCTCGGAAGGGGCTGGCCTGGCGAGGGGGGGTGAGGCCTGGGCAGGAATGGGTGTCCTGATGCCCTCAGCCCTTGACACCAGAGAGAGAGTGCAAGTGTTTTGAGAGGAGACAACAAGGAAGGGAAAGCTGTGGAAATCCAGGTGTGAATTGATGGTCTTCTGGCTTCCCAGGGCAGCCCTCCTCTCCTACCCCATCATAAATCTCAGCATTTAAAAATAACTGCAAGCCGGGTGTGGTGGCTTGTGCCTGTAGTCCCAGCTACTTGGAAGGCTGAGATGGGAGGATCACTTGAGCCCAGGAGTTTGAGGCTGCAGTGAACTGTGATTGTGCCACTGCACTCTAGCTTGGGCAACAAAGCAAGACCCTGTCTCAAAAAAGCAAAAAACAAAACAAAAAAGCAAATAAAAGTAAAAAAAAAAATTAGAGGCAGGGCCTGGTGGCTCATGCCTGTAATCTCAACACTTTGGGAGGCCGAGGTGGGAGGATCCTTTGAGCCCAGGAGTTTGAGACCAGCCTGGGCAGGAAAACGAGGACTTGTCTCTACAAAAAATTTAAACATTAGCCAGGTGTGGTGGTGCACGCTTGTAGTCTCAGCTACTCAGGAGGCTGAGGTGGGAGGATCACTTGAGCCCTGGAGTTTGAGGCTGCAGTGAACTGTAATTACACCATTGCACTCCATCCCAGGTGACAGAGTGAGACCCTGTCTAAAAATAATAAGGCTGGGTGCAGTGGCTTATGCCTATAATCCCAGTACTTGGGGGAGGCTGAGGCAGGCGGATCACCTGAGGTCAGGAGTTCTAGCCTGGCCAACATGTTGAAACCCTGTCTGTACTAAAAATACAAAAATTAGCCAGGCATGGTGGTGCACACCTGTAATTCCAGCTACTCGGGAGGCTGAGGCAGGAGAATTTCTTGAACTCAGGAGGCAGAGGTTGCAGTGACCCGAGATCATGCCAGTGCACTCCAACCTGGGCGACAGAGTGAGACTCTGTCTCAAAAAAATAAAATAATAATAGTAATAATAAAATAAAAATAACTGCAACAAGCCCCTAGATTGACTTGAAACCTCTGTCTGACCTGCTGGCGGGATCCCCAGCTTCCCCCCATGTGCCTGTTCATGCCATGCAGAGGTCAGCCCCTTGTTCCAGGCCTTGGACCAGAGTGGCCATCTCCTTAGCATAGGACACAGGACAGAAGCATTCCCCTCCAGTTTCCTGAGACATGTTTGCCCCTGGTAGCGGTGATTTTGGCCGCTACCAAAATCTGTCATTGGGGCAGCATCTTGGGATCAGCATTGCTGGCACGGGGTGAGGCTGCTTACTGTGCCCTGCCGCCTGGCCTTCTGTGCTTTCTCCAGAGAAAGACCAGCAGGGATTCTAGGGGGAGGCCTTTGTTAGCAGTTGTAGAAGAAAATGTTTCCCAAAGAGCTGAGCTTTTTCCCTTCCTCTTCTCTCCTCCCTCATCCCCCTGTCTCCTCCCCTCTACTCTTCCTCCCATCTCTTCTCTTCTTTTCTCCATTATCTTCTCTTTTTAAACTGTAGTGACAGTAGAGAGGTATTTTAGGCTCTGCGTCTATGCTCCCAAGTAGTCAAAGAGCCCAGATCCTACCCTGGAGAAATGGGAAGTGCCCCCTCACATCCACAGGGATGCCTGCGGCTTCTAGTTTCTGGCCCAAGACCAGGACTTGGAAAAGGAAGCAGAACTTGACCTGAAAGAGCAGAAGAGTGGGAGACAGGGCTGAGTTCCTCAAGTTCGAAGAACAGATCAAAAGTCAGATCAAAAAGGACCGCACAGAGGCCTTCCTTGTGAGCTGCCTCTGAACTAGCTACACTAGGACAGGTGCCAAATGTGCATCATGTGGGTTTTGCTGTCTGTTTGGCAGGCGGCTGCTTTTCCCTGCTGCTCGGTGGCTTCTCTGCCCTCGCTCTTGAGGGCACCTTCGGTTCCCCCCCAGTTGGGGAAATGAGCCAGACTACCTTCGTGGGGTACTGAGCGATCTCTCAACAGACGCAGGCTGAAGCTGGGCCGTGCCAGAGCGGAGCCAGTGAACACTCAGCTCCAGAAGGGCCCAGGCCACTGAGTCCGTGGTCATTCTGCAAGGCTGGGTCAGAGCCAGGGTGTGGTGCTGCTAGGGATGTCTCCGTAGGCTATTTCTGTAGCTGGCCACTGGGGTTGGCAGTGAACAATAATCACACTTGTTTTGTGAATTGAACAGGAAGATCCCAGTGTCTGAGTGAACTAACAGTCCTGCTTTCAGCCACCATTTGCACAAGACACCCAGCACTGAAAGTCCTGCTGCCAGGAGCAAGGGATCCTTTGGAAGCACCCGCCCTTTGTGCCTTGTTGGGGGAAACCAGTGACGCAGAAGCGAATGTGGATACACCAGAGTTTGCATTGGAAGGAACGAGTGTCACGTGGGGAGGGAAGGGGCCAGTGGACCTTTTGTAAGCTTTCCACTCAATAAAACGAACCTGTATGGCAAATACTTGAAATGGAACTCACTCCTTCCACTTTCCCCCTTTCTTCTGTCCCAGGAAATAGACCGTCTTTTGAAAAGACTCTTGTCTAGGGAAAGTTCTGTCCTTTTCCGAATTTATCGTGTTCTTTCTTGATGAAGTTTTAATTTATTTTTGTTGAGATTTTGCTAGATGGCTTTTGCATCCCCTGTAGATGGTGAGTGTTGGCAGTGATGTCCGTCTCAGCCTTCGGAGGCCCCACGGTCCCGAGGCTGGCCCGGGGTCCCCAGGGTGGCTGGGCTGCTGCCTGTAGGAGGGAGCGGGTTGCGCTGTCATCCTCGGGTTTGCACGCCCTTTCTTATGAGCCTGTGGACATCTGTGGTTTTGTGCTTTGGGGCTTCAGGGGAGGTGTTTAACTTTCTAGTGATTGATGATTGTCAGGTTTTGAAACACCAAAGCTTTTTTGTTCTGTTTTTAAATAAATATCTTTCAAATTTCCATGACCGGTTTGTGTGTGGTTAAAACCTGGAGACATGCACCACGTCTGCCCTCAGCACTAGATCTGTCAGAAGCAGGACGCCCACCCGGCCCCGCTGCCACAACGCCATTCCTTTCCCTTATGTTCTACGTCTCTTCAAAGGAGTCTGCCCGGAAGGTGTGTTGGTGGCCGCCTTTCTGCTCGCCAGGGGGTTGCTGAGTGGCCCTGCCCAGTGGGCTGCTTCTCGAATTACCCTGGCTCCTTCCCTGGTAAGGTGCCCTGTCCCCCACCTGCCCTAAAGAGCCAGGGTTCTCCTGCCCTGGTTTTGCTGGCTATAGGACGTCAGCAAGACAAACCCTGAGTGGTCCTTCTCCAGACTGTCTGCTGAAGCCACCATCAGATGCCTCCCTTCTGTGGGGAGGAGAAGGGAACTGTCCACTCCCGGGACCAAAAAGGGGCTGAACCGGGCGTGGCAGTCCACCTGCATGGCTGTCCTCAGCATCTCGGCGTTTAGACTGTTTCTCTGCGTTCCCAGACAGCATTTTAAGCGGCATGACTCACTGGGAAGCCTGGTCTGCCTGCAAAGGAGCCAAATGTCTCGCCCACAGCTGATGGTTACGAGAGTAAACAGGGGGCTTAAGCTCTGCTCTTAGTGGCACTGGTTCCCCAGTTCCTTCTGTCCATGCAGCACCTTCTCCCCTGGATTGTGCAGAGCTATGACATGTGATTTTCCAGCCATGGGCCACGGGCTGGTTCACCTATTGCAGAGTGGGAGCCTCCTGGGGTGCAATTGGTGTCATTTACAGTGTGACATTAAACGGAAAACTGTTGGACCACAAGAACTGCAGCTCTCATTCCTTTTTGAACTTGGAACTGGACATGTTGTAGGCTCCCATACATGTAAAACAAGGCCGGGTGTGGTGGCTCATGCCTGTAATCCCAGCACTTTGGGAGGCTGAGGTGGGTGGATCACTTGAGGTTGGGAGTTCGAGACCAGCTTGACCAACATGGAGAAACACCGTCTCTACTAAAAATACAAAATTAGCTGGGCGTGGTGGTGCATGCCTGTAATCCCAGCTACTCGGGAGGCTGAGGCAGGAGAATTGCTTGAACCTGGGAGGTGGAGGTTGCGGTGAGCCAAGATCGTGCCATTGCACTCCAGCCTGGGCAACATGAACGAAACTCTGTCTCAAAAAAACAGTAAAACCTATGTATGTGGTGCCTAAGAAATACCAATCGAGGCCGGGCGCGGTGGCTCAAGCCTGTAATCCCAGCACTTTGGGAGGCTGAGACGGGCGGATCACGAGGTCAGGAGATCGAGACCATCCTGGCTAACACGGTGAAACCCCGTCTCTACTAAAAATACGAAGAAAAACTAGCCGGGCGAGGTTGCGGTGCCTGTAGTCCCAGCTACACGGGAGGCTGAGGCAGGAGAATGGTGTAAACCCGGGAGGCGGAGTTGGCAGTGAGCTGAGATCCGGTCACTGCACTCCAGCCTGGACAGAGCAAGACTCCTTCTCAAAAAAAAAAAAAAAAAAAAAAAAATACCAATCGAATGATTAGAATGTCCATAAACTGAGTTTGTAAAGTACAGCTCTGATTAAGTGCTCACCATACATGTTAGATATTTCACATCAGCACGGCCTTTTGGGGTGAAGAGGTTGCTGGGGGTTAAGATCCCGGTTTGAGAGATGTGGAACCTGGACCTCACACAGTGAATCATTTGTCCAAGGCCACGTGACCATCAAGTGACTGGAGTGCAAACTCTGCCTCGATGCTGGTGCAGGCTTGCTCGGAGTCCCCACGCTGCCATTTCTCCCCACGGCGTGCGTCTGATGGCTTCGATGGCATGGCTCAGTGTCCACAGGGCTTCCAGTTGGGCACCATGGTAGAGAGGAGATGCTGGTGGTCCACAGTGGAGCAGGCCAAGCAGTAACCCTAGTGGGTCCCATCTGCATGGTCCAGTGGAGGCTGGCTGCACACAGAGAGACTTTTTCTTTTTTTTCTTTTTTTTTTTTTTTTTGAGACAGAGTCTCGCTGTTGCCCAGGCTGGAGTGCAGTGGCACGATCTCAGCTCACTGCAAGCTCCACCTCCCGGGTTCACACCATTCTCCTGCCTCAGCCTCCCAAGTAGCTGGGACTACAGGCGCCCGCCACCACGCCCAGCTAATTTTTTTTATATTTTTAGTAGAGATGGGGTTTCACTGTGTTAGCCAGGATGGTCTCGATCTCCTGACCTCGTGATCCGCCCGCCTCAGCCTCCCCAAGCGCTGGGACTACAGGTGTGAGCCACCGCGCCCGGCCACAGAGAGCCTTTTAAAAGTTGCTTCTTCAGGGCCTGAAATCTGGTGTGGAAAATTTAATTGCATACGATCTGAAACTTCCCAACAGCTGAAACATTGGTTTGGAAATGTGTTCACTCCCTGAAAATCTACCTGCACCCCATACATCTGTCCCATCTCCATCTTCTCAGCCACTTTTTTTTTTTTTTTTTTTTTTTTTTTGAGACGGGGTCTCATTCTGTTGCCCAGGCTAGAGTGCCATATGGTAATCTCAGCTCACTGCAACTTCCTCAGGTTCAAGCGATTCTCCTGCCTCACTCAGCCTCCTGAGCAGCTGGGATGACAGGCATGTGCCACCACACCTGGCTAATTATTGTATTTTTGGAAGAAATGGGGTTTTACCATGTTGACCAGGCTGCTCTCGAACTCCTGACCTCAGGTGATCCACCCTCCTCTGCCTCCCAATGTGCTGGGATTACAGGCTTGAGCCACTGCACCCGGCCTCTCTCAGCCACCTTGACTCCTGCCATTGTGGCGGCAGCCAGTTCTGCACGGGTATGAGTGTCCTGGCAGCACCCAGCATCAGCCTCTGTCATCTTTAGGAAGCTGCGAGGCACTCAGGCATATGTAGCCTTGAAGCATGTGAATGGTAACACCATTTGGGGCCACGCTTCACCCGTGGGACATGGAGCCAGTAGACACAAGCTGTCCTCTTCCGTCCCTGGCGTGGACAATTCTGAGGCATACTTTATTCGGCTTCTCAGAAGGTGCTACGGTTTGGATATGGTTTGTTGACATTTGGCCCTCAGTGTGGCAGTGTTGGGAGGTGGGCCTTTGTGGGAGGTGTTTGGGTCACATGAGTGGATCCCTCCTGGAGGGCTTGGCATCCTCTCTCAGGAATGAGTGAGTTCTTCCTCTTGTGGGAATGGATTAGTTCCCAGGAGAGCAGGTTGTTATAAAACCAGGAAGCCCCTCGGGTTTGCTTCTTTACACGTGTCTGCTTCCCCTTCAACCTTCTCCACCATGCTAGGAGGCAGCAAAGAAGCCAGGCAGATGCTGGCACCATGCCCTCGAACTTCTCAGCCTGCAGAGCCGTGAGCTACATAAACCTTGTTTCTTGACTGGCGCAGTGGCTCACTCCTATAATCCCAGGACTTTGGGAGGTGAAGGCAGGTGGATGACGAGGTCAGGCAGATCGAGACCATCCTGGCCAACATGGTGAAACCTTGTCTCTACTGAAAATACAAAAATTGGCCGGGCACAGTGGCTCATGCCTGTAATCCCAGCACTTTGGGAGGCGGAGGAGGGCAGATCACGAGGTCAGGAGATCAAGACCATCCTGGCTAACTCAGTGAAACCCTGTCTCTACTAAAAATACAAAAAAATTAGCCTGGCGTGGTGGCGGCCGCCTGTAGTCCCCGCTACTCGGGAGGCTGAGGCAGGAGAGTGGCGTGAACCCGGGAGGCAGAGCTTGCAGTGAGCTGAGATCGCGCCACTGCACTCCAGCCTGGGCAACAGAGCGAGACTTCGTCTCAAAAAAAAAAAAAAAAAAATTAGCTGGGTATGGTGGTGCATGCCTGTAATCCCAGCTACATGGGAGACTGAGGCAGGAGAATTGCTTGAACCAGGGAGTCGAAGGTTGCAGTGAGCCGAGATCATGCCACTGTACTCCAGCCTGGCAACAGAACGACACTCCATCTCAAAAACAAAAACAAAAACAAAAAAACCTCTTTTCTTTATAAATCACCCAGCCCTAGGTATTCTGTTATAGCAACATGACATGGACTAAAACAGAAGGTCCCCACAAGATCAAGCCCTGGGTAGGAGACCCAGGCTAAGGCACTAATCAAGAGGCCTGTGGCTCCTCTGGACGATTTTTCTAGGAGGAAGTGGGATTCTCCATGGCCATTGACATGGGCTGAATTGTGTCCCCTCCTTAAATGTCTATGTTGAAATCTTTTTTTTTTTTTTTGAGAACTGTGAGTGCACCCAGGTGGGAGTACAGTGACATGAACATGGCTCACTGCAGCCTCAACCTCCTGGGCCCAGGCAATCCTCCTATCTCAGCTCCCCCAAGTACCTGGGACTACAGGTGTGCACCACCACACCTGGCCAGTTTTTGTATTTTTTTGTAGAGATGGGGCTTTGCCATGTTGCCCAGGCTGGTTTCAAACTCCTGAGCTCAAATGATCCACCTGCCTCAGCCTCCCAGAGTGCTGGGATTACAGACATGAGCCACCATACCAGGCCCCTGCATTGATGTTCTAACTTCCAATGTGATAGGATTAGGAAGCGGCGCTTTCAGGGGGGTTCTTAGTTCATGAGGGTAGAGTCCTCATGAATGGGATTAGGGCCCTTCTAAGGGGGCTCCACAGAGCTGCCTCACCCTCTTTCCACCATGTGAGAATGCAACGAGAAGACAGCAGTCTGCAACCGGAAAGAGGGGCCTCACTAGAACCCAACCATGCTGGCACTGTGATTTCGAACTTCAGCCTCTGGAACTAGGAGACATCAATTTCTGCTGTTTTGAAGCTGCCCAGACTATGGTATATGGTTAGAGCAGCCGGAATAGACCAATACGGGCATATCTTTCCAGCGGAGAAATGGAACTCTTCTCTGGTGATAACAAACCAAGAATACAGGGAGTCATAGGACTGTGGATGCTTTTTTTTCTTTTCTTTTCTTTTCTTTTCTTTTTTTTTTTTTTTTTTGAGACGGAGTCTCGCTCTGTCACCCGGGCTGGAGTGCTGTGGCCGGATCTCAGCTCACTGCAAGCTCCGCCTCCCGGGTTCACGCCATTCTCCTGCCTCAGCCTCCCGGGTAGCTGGGACTACAGGCGCCGCTACCTCGCCCGGCTAGTTTTTTGTAGTTTTTAGTAGAGACGGGGTTTCACCGTGTTAGCCAGGATGGTCTCGATCTCCTGACCTCGTGATCCGCCCGCCTCGGCCTCCCAAAGTGCTGGGATTACAGGCTTGAGCCACCGCGCCCGGCCTCTTTTTTTTTCTTTAGTCAAGGTCTCGCTCTGTTGCCCAGGCTGAAGTGCAGTGGTGTAATCACAGCTCACTGCGGCCTCAACCTCATGGGCTCAAGAAACCCTCCCACCTCAGCCTCCTGAGTAGCTGGGACTATAGGCACAAGCCACCACGGCTGGTTAATTTTTTTTTGTATATTTTGTAGAGACAGAGTTTCACCATGTTGCCCAGGCTGGTCTCACACTCCTGAGCTCAAGCAATCCGCCCACCTCGGTCTCCCAAAGTGCTGGGATTACAGCCATGAGCCACCGTGCCTGGCCAAATAAATCTTAGGGTATTTCTGGTGAGGAGTAACCAGCTTCTGACCGAGCACAGTGGCTCACATCTATAATCCAGCACTTCGGGAGGCTGAGACAGGAGGATCTCTTGAGCCCAAGACTTCCAGACCAGCCTGAGTGATATAGTGAGACCTTGTCTCTACAGAAAATTTTAAAAATTAGCTGAGCATGATGGTGGTGTGCACTGTGATTCCAGTTACTTGGGAGGCTAAGGTGGGAGGATCGCTTGAGCCCAGGAGGTGGAGGTTGCAGTGAGTCAAGATCACACCACTGTACTCCAGCCTATGTGACAGAGTAAGATCCTATATCAAAACAAAACAAAACAAAAGGCCGGGCACGGTGGCTCAAGCCTGTAATCCCAGCACTTTGGGAGGCCGAGGCGGGCGGATCACGAGGTCAGGAGATCGAGACCATCCTGGCTAACACTGTGAAACCCCGTCTCTACTAAAAAATACAAAAAACTAGCCGGGCGAGGTGGCGGGCACCTGTAGTCCCAGCTACTCGGGAGGCTGAGGCAGGAGAATGGCGTAAACCCGGGAGGCGGAGTTTGCAGTGAGCTGAGATCTGGCCACTGCACTCCAGCCTGGGTGACAGAACGAGACTCCTTCTCAAAAAAACAAAACAAAACAAAGCAAAACAAAAACAAACAAACAAAAAAAAACACAAAACCTCAGCTTTCCTACCCAAAGAGCTGAGGCTTACCTCTCCAGAAGCAGATCAATTTCTGCCAGGCGGGGACGGTTATTCCTTTTCATCCCAGAATCTCTCTGGGCAGGGAAGGCTTGAGGAGCCTCTGAAGAGCAGGTGGGACATTGGTGGACGGCACTTACTTCCAGGCTCGTTAAACTGGTGTGGGGAGCTTAGCCCTGGTGTGAGAGCAGATCCTCTCTAGGAATCTTTTTTGACTGGAACACAAAGGGGAACAGACACAGACACACCTCAGCGAATGCAGCCTGCAGGAGAGACAGACGAGTGTCGACGGAGGATTACCCAGGTGCCGAGGCAAGAGACTGAAGGCACAAACTGTTTCAGTATAATAAAACAGTTACAATAGTTATAATACAAATTAGATATAGAGATGATCATGGACATTATAAATCATTAGTATGGACATTATTAATCATTAGCTTTTTTTTTTTTTTTTTTTTTTTTTTTTTTTTTTTTTGAGACGGAGTCTCGCTCTGCCACCCAGGCTGGAGTGCAGTGGCCGGATCTCAGCTCACTGCAAGCTCCGCCTCCCGGGTTTACGCCATTCTCCTGCCTCAGCCTCCCGAGTAGCTGGGACTACAGGCACCCGCCTCGTCGCCCGGCTAGTTTTTTTTTGTATTTTTTAAGTAGAGACAGGGTTTCACCGTATTAGCCAGGATGGTCTCGATCTCCTGACCTCGTGATCTGCCCGTCTCGGCCTCCCAAAGTGCTGGGATTACAGGCTTGAGCCACCGCGCCCGGCCAATCATTAGCTTTTAATATTATTCTTTGTTGTATAACCAAGGAATAACCGGTGGGTATAGGGTCAGGTGCTGAAGGGACATTGTGAGAAGTGACCAAGAAGGCAAGAGGTGAGCCCTCTTATCACACCCGCATAAGGGCCTCTTGAAGGCTCCTTGGTCAAGCGGTAACGCCAGTGTCTGGGAAGACACCCATTACTTAGCAGACCGGGAAAGGGAGTCTCCTTTCCTTGGAGGAGTCAGGAACAATCTGCTCCACCAGCTTCTCGTGGAAGGCTGGATATTATCCAGGCCTGCCCGCAGTCATCCGGAGGCCTAAACCCCTCCCTGTGGTGCTGTGCTTCAATGGTTACGCTCCTTGTCCACTTCCATGTTCCTCCCGTACTCCTGGTTCCTCTTTGAAGTTCTTAGAAGACAGTGGTAGAAGAAATAGTGAAAGTCTTAAAGTCTTTGATCTTTCTGATAAGTGCATAGAAGAAAACGCTGACGTATGCTGCCTTCCCTTTCTGCTTCGGCTATCTAAAAGGGAAGGGCCCACTGCTCCATGATCACGTGACTTGCTTGACCTTATCAATCACTTGGACGACTCACCCTCCTTACCCTGCCTGCCCCTTGTCTTGTATACAATAAATATAAGCGTGCCCAGCCATTCGGGGCCACCACCGGTGTCCTTGTCTTGGTGGTAGTGGCCTCCCGGGCCCAGCTGTTTTCTATTCATTTCTTGGTCTTGTGTCTTTATTTCTTACGATCTCTCGTCTCTGCACACGGGGAGAACACCCGCCAAGCCCCGTAGGGCTGGACCCTACAGATGAGAAACTGGATGATGATACTGCAGTCAGGGCTGTGGAACTATGGGGCAGGGACATCTAACCTCTCCTTGAAAGTCAGGGAGGTCTTCCTGAAGGAAAGTGAAACCTCTAATCTGGAAACTGAAAGATGATGGGAGTCAGCCAAGCTAAGTAGTGGAGAGCCTGAGTGAATGAATGCACAGAGGTGGGTGGGTGTAGGGAAGCCTTTATTTTGAAACAGGGTCTCCCTCTGTCTCCCAGGCTGGAGTGCAGTGATACAATCACGGCTTACTGCAGCCTCGAGCTCTTGGGCTCAAGTGATCCTCCCACCTCAGCCTCCTGAGTAGCTAGGACCACAAGTGCATGCTACCACACCCAGCTAATTTTTTAAAAATGTTCTGTTGGCCGGGCGTGGTGGCTCAAGCCTGTAATCCCAGCACTTTGGGAGGCCGAGACGGGTGGATCACGAGGTCAGGAGATCGAGACCATCCTGGCTAACACTGTGAAACCTCGTCTCTACTAAAAAATACAAAAAACTAGCCGGGCGACGTGGCGGGCGCCTATAGTCCCAGCTACTCGGGAGGCTGAGGCAGGAGAATGTCGTGAACCCGGGAGGCGGAGCTTGCAGTGAGCTGAGATCCAGCCACTGCACTCCAGCCCGGGCGACAGAGCAAGACTCCATCTCAAAAAAAAAAAAAAAAAAAATGTTCTGTAGAGATGGGGCCTCGCCATGTTGCCTGGGCTTGCCTCAAACTCCTGGGCTCAAGCGATCCTCCCGCCTTAGCCTCCCAAAGTGTTGGATTACAGGTGTGAGCCACTGGACCCACCCAAGAATTGGATTTCTTTGCCCGCATCACTGTCTTCTAGGGACAAAGGGTGGGCTCCGGCCCTAATTCACGGCAACAGTGACATTAGAGATCATCATTCCTTCCATGGACGTATCCCTTCTCTCCTTATTACTGTCATAATTTTAGCCAGTCTACAGTTACGCTGAAAACTGAAGAACGGTTTTATCACCATGTTTTACAAAGTGCAAATTGAGACCTGGTGAAAAACAGTGACTTGCTAAAGGTCAAAGAGAGGTCATTCATGGAGTTGGGTGGTGGCACCCTTGCAGGATGTACCCGCAGCCAGTGGTGGGTTAATCATTACCTCCGCTAACAGCTTGTGATGGTTAACATTAAGTGTCAACTTGGCCCAGCGCAGTAGCCCACGCCTGTAATCCCAGCACTTTGGGAAGCCGAGGCGGGTGGATCCCTTGAGGTCAGGAGCTCGAGACTGGCCTGGCCAACATGGTGAAACCCCGTCTCTACTAAAAATGCAAAAAATTAACCGGGTGTGGTGGCGGGTGCCTGTAACCCCAGCTACTTGGGAGGCTGAGGCAAGAGAATCGCTTGAACCTAGGAGACAGAGGTTGCAGTGAGCCGAGATCGTGCCATTGCACTGCAGCCTGGGGTGACAGAGAGAAACTTCATCTCAGAAAAAAAAAAAAAAAGTCTCAACTTGATTGCATCGAAGGATGCAAAGTATTGTTTCTGGGTGTATCTGGGTGTTTCTGGCCTGTGCTCGAGGCTTCCTGCCCTTGAACATCAGACTCCAAGTTCTTTGGCTTTTGGACTCTTGGACTTACACCAGTGGTTTGCTGGGGGCTCTCAGGCCTTCGGCCACAGACTGAAGGCTGCACTGTCAGCTCCCTACTTTTAAGGTTTGGGGACTGAACTGAGCCACTGCTGGCTTCTTTGCTCCTCAGCTTGCAGACGGCCTATCATGGGACTTGACCTTGTGATCATGTGAGTCAATTCTCCTTAATAAAGTCCCTCTCATATATACGTAGATCCTGTTAGTCCTGTCCTTCTAGAGAACCCTGACTAACACACACGTGGAGGAGAACTCTGAAAACCCGGGCCAGGGACCAGCGTGACTGCTCTGTGGCTGTCCCAGGAGACAGCAACGCTGGGCAAGTTTGCTCGTGAGAAAGGCTGAGGCTTCTCTCAGAATAAAACCTTGGGAAGAGACAACTATGCAGCATTCCCAGGGGCCGGCGCAGTGGCTCACAACTGTAATCCCAGCACTTTGGGAGGCCAAGGTGGGCGGATCACCTGAGGTCAGGAGTTCGAGACCAGCCTGGCCAATATGGCGAAACCCCATCTCTACTAAAAATACAAAAATTAGCCAGGCGTGGTGGTGGCGCCTGTAATCCCAGCTACTTGGGAGGCTGAGGCAGGAGAATCGCTTGAACCCGGAAGGCAGAGGTTGCAGTGAGCCAAGATCATACCACAGCACTCCAGCCTGGGCGACAAGAGCAAGACTCCATCTCAAAACAAACAAACAAAACCTTTCTCTTGTCATGTAACCCATACATACACATACTATGTACCCACAAACATAAAAGTCAAAAATTTAAGACAAAACGAAAACAACAGAAAACCTTTTTTTGAGGAGTCCCTAGGCTTCACCGGTTTGTCAAAACTGGAGCTTGATTGCTGAGACTTTATTTGCATACCCACAATGCATTGTGCACCAAATAATTTTCATCTTTAAAATTACTAGATGCCTTTTTTCCTTCAATCTATCTTTCCCGAAACTGAGACTGCTGTTCCAGAATTGTCTGAAGAAAAAGGCAGAAGTCAATAGCTCTTTTGGGCAGAAAGAAAGTTACCATTAGCCCATTGGGAGTAGTCCTTACTTGAGAACTGAGGGCCGCCCATCGTAGCCGTACACTAGTTTCTCTTCATAATCGCATGAATCTTTTGTTTTTTACTAAGTATTTCAGTGGCGAAAAACTGAGTTTTAAGGTTTATTGAGGCCTATGCATTTCTTATTGCGGTTTGAGCAGTCTTAAAAGTAAACAAAGAACAAACTCAAAAACTCCAGTGTGATCAGAGCTGGCTTTTTGAGGAACAGCTGATGTTGGGGGAAAAGGACAATTACCCTCCTACATAGCTGTGGCGGGGGGTGGCGGGGGGTGGCGGGGGGTGGCGGGGGGTGGCGGGGGGGTGGCGGCTTAAGGGCCTGAGTCTAGGGTCAGAATTTTTTTTGTTTTGTTTTGTTTTTGAGACATTTCGCTTTGTCGCTCAGGCAATGGCGTGACTTCGGCTCACTTCAACCTCCGCCTTCCAGGTTCAAGCGATTCTCAGCCTCCCGAGTAGCTGGGACTATAGCCAATTTCCCGGCTAATTTTTGTATTTTCAGTAGAGACGGGGTTTCTCCATGTTGGCCAGGCCAGTCTCGAACTCCTGAGCTCAGGTGATCCGCCTGCCTCGGCCTCCCAAAGTGTAAGGATTTTACAAGCGTGAGCCACCGCGCCCAGCATAGGGGGGTCAGGATTTTTGCTATTGATTTCCTCCCTCCTTTACCGGGACAGACCCTGCCAGTTTTCCCTCCTCAGTACTCAACGTCTCCCTAGAATCTCCCATCACTAGCAGGGCTCACGGCTACCTGGAGGCATGACTACATTTCCCAGCCTCCCTTGCGGTTGAGACGAATTCTAGCCAATGGGAGTGGCTGGAAAATTCACTTTCTCTTGCGTTTCATCAAACCGGTTGGGTCTCGGGAGGACTAGCTGCGCGCCGGGCACCGCTCCTCAGGCGGGGATACTGGGTAGAAGAGCTCGGGGCTGCCTTCTTCACGGAGAATCCGGTGGGAGCAGCGGGGGAGCTCGCCCACAGCCCCTGCTTCATTTGATCGGATAGTCCAGCTGTCCCCAACCTTTCTGGCACAAGGGACCCGGTTCGTGGAAGACAGTTTTTCCAAGGGCGGAGGAAGGGTGGGTACGGGATGTGGACAGTTTCAGGTTGAAACTGTCCCCCCTCAAGTCATCAGCCATTAGACTCATTAGGAGTACGCACCTAGATCCCTCGTATGCGCAGTTCACAATAGAATTCCTGCTCCTAGGAGAATCTGATGCCCTACTGACCTGACAAGATGGGGAGGTCAGGCGGTAGTGCTCGCTTACCAGCGGGTAACCCTCTGTCGGTCAGTGGCGGGGGTTAAAAAGCCCTGTTCCTTGGTCAAAAGCAGTAAGCCACCCCAACGTGTCACGGTTAGCAACTTCCCAGAGGTGCAACATAATTACTAACGCCTACATAACAAGGCGAACCTCTAAGAAAATACGCGTTTGTATTGAACACATTTTGCATGGTTTATGAATTCTTACTTGACAGTTTACTATTAACTACGTAATTGAACATAACATAACGCAAGTCTGTTTATTAAGTCTACTTTTAGCAACACTGAACTTAGCCCTGCTAAAATGCAAGGCCTCAAAAAATTGATTTAAAACTCAGAGTTGTTCCTCTCCACGGAAATCTTTAGTAAAAGGCGAAAGATTTATACGATTTGAAGAGAAACCAGAGTGTAACCAACGTGCCCGGCACTCAGTCCTTAGGTAACGACTACTCCCAATAGGCTAATGGTAACTTTCTCTCCGTCCAAAAGAGCTATTTACTTCTGCCTTTTTCTTCAGACAATTCTGAACAGCAATCTAGGTGTCGGGAAAGATAGGTTGAAGGAAAAAGGGGATAGTAACTTTAAAGACGAACATTATTTGGTGCACAATGCATTGTGGGTATGCAAATAAAGCCTCACCAATCGCGCTCCAGTTTCAGGAAATACCTTAAATGGTTCATGCGTTTTAGCGCTGCGCCTGAGGCCACCACCCGGGGGCAGAGCAGAGTCTGGTCCCAGAAGAAAAAGGCTGACTTTATCTGCTTTACTTACAGTGGGCGAGCTATGAGGTCGGTGCAAAAGTAATTGCGGTTTTTGCAATTTAATTGCAAAATTAACCTAATAAGTAAACAATTTTTTTGAACTTAAAAAAAAGTAAAAAAAAAAAATTATCTTGGCTGGACTCTGTGGCTCACCCTTGTAATCCCAGCACTTTGGGTGGCTGAGGCGGGCTGATCGACTGAACTAGGGGTTTGAGACCAGCTTGGGCAACATAACGAGAGCCTGTCTCCAAAAAAAAAAAAAAAAAAATTCTTACACTTATAGCCACTCCAGACCTACTGAAGCCCTGGGGATTGGGCCCAGCCCCCTGAGTCTGAACTCATCCTCCATGTGATTCTGATGCAGGCTACATTGAGAACCTCTGTTGGGCAACTGTTCTGCCTGAAATACGGAGAGTGAGGAGTTTGGGAGACACATTACAGGCTGAGCAGGGGCAGGCCTGGGAAAGGCTGTGAAATGAGGAGAGAAAAGGCCAGGGAAGGTGGCCTTTTCCCACCACCTTCCCACCAGGGGGATGGTGGCATGAAAGGAGGGGGCAGGGCAGGAGCCTGTGAAAGAGACTAGAGAAATTCAGGGAGGAAGAAGGAAAACCTGGACGGGGAGCCGTACAGAAACCGAGGGCAGAGAAGAAGTTTCCTGGCTGGGCGCAGGGGCTCACGCCTGTAATCCCAATACTTTGGGAGAGAGGAAGGGAACAGTAGGTGAGGAGGGGCAGGAGATGGGGAGGGGGCGGTAGCTGGCTCCTGGTTGCAGAAGGGAAGGAGGAGCGGTGCAGGTGTCTCCCCGCAGTGATCCTGGTCCATGGAGCCTGGGCCCACTCCCAACCCCCATTCTCTCACTCCCCTGCAGCCCCTCCTTTGCTGATCCCTATTTCCCTCCATCTTCTCACCTGGGAGATCCCAGGGCCCCGTCTTTCCAGCCTCTGCCCTGTAGCAGCTGAACTGCTGGAAAAATCCCACAGCAAGGGAACCTCCGATACAGGCCTCCACTTCACCTGTTTCTCTCATTGGCTCCATTTCCCCCCTCAAGATGTCCCTTTTAGGCCGAGTGCAGTGCTCACGCCTGTAATCCCAGCACCTTGGGAGGCGGAGGCAGGAGGATCACCTGACGTCAGGAGTTTGACACCAGCCTGGCCAACAAGGCAAAACCCTGTCTCTACTAAACATACAAAAAATAGCTTGATGTGTTGGTGTGTGCCTGCAATCCCAGCTACTTGGGAGGCTGAGGCATAAGAATCACTTGAATCCAGGAGGCAGATGTTGCAGTGAGCTGAGATTGCACCATTGCACTCAAGCCTGGGGGACAAGAGCAAAACTCCGTCTCAAAAAACAAACAAACAAAAAAACAAACACACAAACACCCCTTTTAACCCTTCTCTCCCCTTATCTTCCTGCTCTGCAACTCACTGTGTCAGCCCACAACATCCCAGGGGCGTCCTTGAGAGGCCAGACGCCCTCATCTTCCCAGCCCGCAGCAGCCGCATCTGCCTCATCTTCTGCCTCCTCCCATGAATGGCCCTTGTCCTGGGCTTTGAACCCCGACTCCACAAAGATGGTGCCTCTTCCATGCAGTCCCCCAGCAGCACCCTCTGTGTCCCTCCCGCTGTGGTCGTTTGAATGTCGTGGCCCCTCACACATCCACAGGCTGAAATGTAATCTCCAAGATGATGGTGTTGATAGGTGGGCCTCTGGGAGGTGATTGGGTCATGGATGGGATCAGTGTCCTTATAAAAGGGTTTGAGGGAGCGAGTTTGTGCCTTTTACCCTCCCATCAAGTGGGGACACAGGGAAGGTGCCATCCATGAGGAACAGGCCTTCACTAGACCACAAATCTGCTGGTGCCTGTGATACTGGACTTCCCAGCCTCCAGAACTGTGAGCAATAAATAAATTTCTGCTGTTTATAAATTACCCAGTTTAAGGTATTTTGTCATAGCACCTGAACTAGGACACCCCCCCTACTGGCTCATCTTCTAGACGGATAAGTAGGCTTCCTTATCTCCTAACCTGAGAGAGGGGTGAAGGAGGAAGTGGGGAAGGAAGAAAGACTTCCTAAACCTCATCACCATCAGCCACAACAAAGCAAAGCACTTTTACTTTGTATTTCTATTTAAAAAAAAAGAAAATCTGATGGAAATCTCTTTAGTAAAAAGAAACTCGGGGCCGGGCGCAGTGACTCAGACCTGTAATCCCAGTACTTTGTGAGGCCAAGGCGGGCAGATCCCCTGAGGTCAGGAGTTCGAGACCAGCCTGGCCAACATGGTAAAACCCCCGTCTCTACTAAAAACACAAAAATTACCTGGGCATGGTGGGCGCCTATAGTCCCAGTTACTTGGGAGGCTGAAGCGGCAGGAGAATCGCTTGAACCCTGGAGGCAGAGGTTGCAATGAGCCGAGATTGTGCCACTGCATTCCAGCCTGGGAGACAGAGCAAGACTCTGTCTCAAAAAAAAAAAAAAAAAAAAAAAAAGATTTCCAAACAGGGACTCAAACAGATGCCTCTACATGAGCATTGTTCATAACAGCCCAAAGATGATAACAATCCCAGTGTCTATCAGCTGATTAGTGGATAAACGAAATGTGGTTTATCCATACAATGGAATACTATTCAGCCGTAAAACAGAGGGCAATTCTGGTACACACTACATTGTAGATGAACTGAGGACGTATGCTAAATGAAAGAAGCCAGCCACAAAAAGGCATAGATTGGATGACTGTACTTCGGTGAAATATCTAGAAGAGGGGATAATAGGAGTTCTTGGGTATTGCATAGAGTTTCTGTTTGGGGTGATGAAAAATTTTGGAAATGGATGGCAGTAATGGTATTACAACATTGTGAATGTTTAATTTATTTTTAGTTTTTAGAGATGAGGTCTTGCTCTGTTGCCCAGTTAATTTTTATTTTTTATTTTTTATTTTTATTTTTTGTAGAAATGAGGTCTCACTATTTTGGCCAGGCTTAATTTGTTTAGTTTTATTTTTTGTGGACCTGGAATCTTGCTATGTTGCTCAAGCTGGTCTCAAACTTCTGGCCTCAAGTGATCCTCCTGTCTCAGCCACCCAAGGTGTTGGGATTACAGGTGTGAGCCACCACGCCTGGTCCATTTTCCCTGATAAGGGACAATGCGTTGTTATGTGTGATATTTGGTGTGATTTTTTTGTTTGTTTGTTTGTTTGTTTGTTTGTTTTAGGTGGAGTCTCGCTCTGTCGCCAGACTCTCGAGTGCAGTGGCGTGGTCTCAGCTCACTGCAACCTCCAACTCCCTGGTTCAAGTGATTCTCCTGTCTCAGTCTCCCAAGTAGTTGGAATTACAGGCACACGCCACCATGCTCAGCTAATTTTTTGTTGTTGTGGTGGTGGTTGAGACGGAGTCTTGCTCTGTCGCCCAGGCTGGAGTGCAGTGGCCGGATCTCAGCTCACTGCAAGTTCCGCCTCCCGGGTTTACGCCATTCTCCTGCCTCAGCCTCCCAAGTAGCTGGGACTACAGGCGCCCGCCACCTCGCCCGGCTAGTTATTTTGTATTTTTTTTAGTAGAGACGGGGTTTCACCATGTTGGCCAGGATGGTCTCAATCTCCTGACCTCATGATCTGCCTGCCTCAGCCTCCCAAAGTGCTGGGATTACAGGCATGAGTCACCTCGCCTGGCCTGGTGTAAGATTTTAGCATGTAGCCTGTATTAGTTATGTTAGGGAAATTTCCTTCTATCATCAGTTTTCTCTGTGCTGAGTTTTTTTTATCAAATGCTTTTCAGAATCTATTGAGATAGTTGTATAAATTTTCTCCTTTGAATTCAGTGATATGGTGAATCACATTGCTAGACTTTTGTTTTGTTTTGTTTTGTTTGAGACAGAGTCTCACTCTGTTGCTCAGGCTGTAGTACACTGGCAGGATCTCGGCTCACCATAACCTCCACCTCCCAGGTTCAAGCGATTCTTGTGCTTCAGGCTCCTGAGTAGCTGGGATTACAGGTGTGCACCACCATGCCTGGCTAGTTTTTCTATTTTTAGTAGAGATGGGGTTTCGTCATGTTGGTCAAGCTGGTTTCAAACTCCTGACCTCAGATGATCCACCCACCTTGGCCTCCCAAAGTGCTGGGATTACAGGCATGAGCCACTGCTCCTGGGCCATTGCTAGATTTTTGGATGTTAATTACTTTTGCATTCCTGAGATAAGGCCCATTTAAGTCATAATATGTTTTTCCTTATAATTTGATTCTTCCTTTTTCTTTTTTTGAGACAGTGTCTTGTTCCATCGCCAAGGCCGGAGTGCAGTGACTCAATTTCAGCTCATTGCAGCCTCAACCTCCCAGACTCAAGCAATCCTTCCCCATCAGCCCCTCAAGTCGCTGGGAATACAGGCATGCACCACCACCCTCAGCTAAGATTTTTTCTTTTTGAAAATGAAAAATGCAAGACTCAAAGATCAAAACTATGTAAAAACATATACTCAGAGAAGTCCACTCCTGTCCCTAGCCCCTTCACCCAGTTTCCACTCATCCCCATTGTCAATAGTTTCTTTAAGAAAATTTGTTTACATTTTGTTATTTGTAATAGAGATGGGGTCTCACTATGTTGCCCAGGCTGGTCTCTAACTCCTGGGCTTAAGTGATCCTCCCAACTCCCAAAGTGCTGGGATTTCAGGCATGAGCCCCTGCACCCAGCCCATTTTCAATAGTTTCTAGTTTAAATTTTCTGTGTGTATGTGTGTGTTTTGTAACAATAACCACACACACACAGTTTATTTCCTCTTCTTTTTTTTTTTTTTCTTTTTTTGAGATAGAGTATCACTCTGTCACCCAGGCAGGAGGAGTACAGTGGTGTGATCTCGGCTCACTGCAGCCTCCGCCTCCTGGGTTCAAGCATTTCTCCTGCCTCAGCCTCCTGAGTAGCTGGGATTATAGGCGCCCACCACCACACGTGGCTAATTTTTGTATTTTTAGTAGAGGCAGGGTTTTACCATGTTGGCCAGACTGGTCTCGAGCTCCTGACCTCAGGTGATCCACCCGCTTCGACCTCCCAGAGTGCTGGGATTACAGGTGTAAGCCACCATGCCCGGCCCACACTTTTTTTTTTTTGAGATGGAGTCTCACTCTGTTCCCCAGGCTGGGGTGCATTGGCAAGATCTTGGCTTACTGCAGCCTCCAACACCCTAGGTTCAAGTGATTCTCCTGCCTCAGCCTGCTGAGTAGCTAGGATTACGGGTGTGTGCCATCACGCCTGGAGACTTTTTGTATTTTTAGTAGAGACAGGGTTTCGCCATGTTGGCCAGGCTGTTCTCAAACTCCTGACCACAAGTGATCTGCCCTCCTCAGCCTCCCAAAGTGCCGGGTTTATAGGCATAAGCCACCGTGCCTGGCCTGAAACTTCTACTTTTAAAAGTAGAGCTTCAATTCCAGCTGCATAGAGCATGGAATTGTGGAATCAGGGTACCTGAGTAAAGTCTGAATCTCAGCCAAAGCCAGGGAGATTTGAAACCCAAGAAAAAATGCCAGGAAGCCCCGCCAGCTCTGATGAGGTCAGACGAGTGAAACCTGTTCCTGCGGGTACCAAAGCTCAGAATGTCAGCAAAGCAGCATGGACTGTGAGAGGCTTGTCTCGGGTCCCATCTGTGGGTTGCCAAAATGTCAACTAAAATCATCACAAGGGTTAGAATCTAATGTAAAGAGTATTTATTCAAGCACAAGGCATGAGGATGGACAATCTGGAAACACCAACTCCAAAGGAATGGTCAGTGTTCCCAAGTAGACAGAGACAGGGGAGTTTTTAGCAGGATTATAGCATTTTTCTTTTCCTCTTTCCTTCCTTCCTTCCTTCCTTCCTTCCTTCCTTCCTTCCTTCCTTCCTTCCTTCCTTCCTTCCTTCCTTCCTTCTTTCTTTTTTTCTTTCTCTTTCCTTTCTTCTTTCTTTTCTCTTGCTCTGTCGCCCAGGCTGGAGTGCAGTGGTGTGATCTCGGCTCACTGCAACCTCCATCTCCCGGGTTCAAGAGATTCTCCTGCCTCAGCCTCTTGAGTAGCCACCACGCCCGGCTCAATTTTGTATTTTTAGTAGAGATGGGGTTTCACCATGTTGGCCAGGCTGGTCTCGAATTCCTGACCTCTGGTGATCCTCCCGCCTTGGCCTTCCAGTACAATTATAGGCGTGAGTCACTGTGCCCAGACTTTTTTTTTTTTTTTTGAGATGGAGTCTTGCTCTGTCACCCAGGCTGGGGTACAGTGGTGTGATCACAGCTCACTGGAGCCTCAACTTTGCTGGCTCAGGTGATTCTCCCACCACAGCCTCCTGAGTAGCTGGGACTACAGGCACTCGTGCCACCACACTGGTTAATTTTTTGTATTTTTTGCAGAGACAGGGTTTTTCCATGTTGCTCAGGCTGGTCTTGAACTCCTGGGCTCAAGCCATCCGCTAGCCTTGGCCTCCTAAAGTGCTGGGATTATAGGTGTGAGCCACCCTGGCGAGCCTTTAAAAAGTTACTGTAAATATATTTGACATTTTGAAATTCTGTGTGTCGGGGCCGGGCGCGGTGGCTCAAGCCTGTAATCCCAGCACTTTGGGAGGCCGAAACGGGTGGATCACGAGGTCAGGAGATCGAGACCATCCTGGCTAACACGGTGAAACCCCGTCTCTACTAAAAAATACAAAAAACTAGCCGGCGAGGTGGCAGGTGCCTGTAGTCCCAGCTACTCAGGAGGCTGAGGCAGGAGAATGGCGTGAACCCGGGAGGCGGAGCTTGCAGTGAGCTGAGATCCGGCCACTGCACTCTAGCCTGGGCCACGGAGTGACACTCCGTCTCAAAAAAAAAAAAAAGAAAGAAATTCTGTGTGTCAAAAATAATCAAGTAAAAAGGTGAGCCTCCCACCAGAATAATACTTGCAATACACCAAAGGTTAACAATTATACTATCTCAAAAGGCCTTACAAGTTAATGAGATAAAGCTGGGTGCAGTGGCTCATGCTTGTAATCCTAGAACTTTGGGAGGCTGAGGAGGGCAGATAACTTGAGCTCAGGAGTTCAAGACCAGCCCGGGCAATGTGGTGAAACCTCATATCTAAAAAAAAAAAACAAAAAAAGAAAAAGAAAAATTAATGAGATCAGCACTAAACTGCAATAGAAAATCATTGATAGCAGAGAGAAAAATTTTCCAGAAGAAATGTACATGTGTAATAAATATGTGCAAACCTGTTTGGTCTTACTAGTAATCAGAGGAATCCAAATACAAGCAACTCTGAATGTCACATCCCATCTATTACATTAGCAAATACTTTTAAAATATAAAATTCAGAGGCAGCCATGGTGCAGTGAAACAGGAACGCAGATACCATAGGTAGAAATAGGAACTGGCCCAATCTTACTAAAATGTCATTTGATTATATGTATCAAGAGCCCTAAAAAAAGTGTTTTTTGAGATAGAGTCTCACTCCGTTGCCCAGGCGGGAGTGTAGCAGTGCCATCTTGGCTCACTGCAGCCTCTGCCTCCAAGGTTCAAGCAGTTCTCGTGCCTCCATCTCCTGAGTAGCCGAAACTTACTACAGGTGTGTGCCACCACGCCTGGCTAATTTTTGTATTTTTAGTAGAGACAGGGTTTCACCATGTTGGTCAGGCTGATCTTGAACTCCTGGCCTCAAGTGATCCACCTGCCTCAGCCTCCCAAAGTGCTAGGATTACAGCTGTGAGCCACCGCGCCCAGCCTAAAAAACACATTTTAACAGTTCATATGTCAAGCCAACAATTTCACATATGGGAATACATCCTAAGGAAATAGAAATAGACAAAAATGTTTGTGTGCAAAGAAACACACTTTTTTTTTTTTTTTTTTTTTTGAGACGGAGTCTTGCTCTGTTGCCCAGACTAGAGTGCAGTGGCGCCATCTCGTCTGACTGCAACCTCCACCTCCCGGGTTCAAGCGATTCTCCTGCCTCAGCCTCCTGAGTAGCTGGGACTACAGGCGCAAGCCACCGTGCCCAGCTCATTTTTTTGTATTTTTAGTAGAGACGGGGTTTCACTGTGTTAGCCAGTATGGTCTTGATCTCCTGACCCCATGATCCGCCCACCTCGGCCTCCCAAAGTGCTGGGATTTTAGGTGTGAACCACAGCGTCCCGCCAACAGTAATTTTTATAATTAGAAGAGTAAAAGAACAATGATATTGAAAAGGGAAGAAAAGAGAGAGAGGGAAAGGGAGAGATGCGGAGATCAGAAAGAGCTCACAAACAAGGGCATCCGACTGGGGAGGGGTCAGGAGCTGAGAGGGGAAGGTAAGGGCCCAGAAATGGAAGGGGGTCTTGCTGAGGCCCCTTACATGACGTCACCTGAGCCTTTGGGGGCTGCAGTTTGCAGTAGCTCAGGAGGGCATGCTTCAACCCTGGGGCTATTTTCCCACCCCTATTCTCCCAGCTCTCTTCTCTCTTGTGCCACCTCTCCCCATTTCCAAGGAAGGTGGCTGCCCCTGCCAGATGCAGACGCGTTGCACCGACCTCATTGTCTAGCTTTAACTAACTTGAAAGCAAGGGGTAGGAGGGAGGAAAGGATCAGAGTCCCCTAGGAATGTTAGAGGCAGGGGGATGGGAAATTCTGCAGCCCAGCTGAGACCGGGAACCTGTTGGGTTGGAGGGGATAAAGCATAAGACTAAAGTACAAATAATGATCAGATGGGTCCGCCTGTGATGCCTGCTCAGAGGCACTAGAGTGGTCCTAGAGAAAGTGCTAGAGACATTTTTAGGAGACAGAAAGCAGGATTTGATCACCCAAGGACAGAGGCTGAGGGAAGGAAGAGCTTGGGGGGCCCTGTGCCGGTCTGAGCCCTTGAAACAAATCCTACGTAGGGGATTGTTGCGGGGCTGGGAGTCTCAGGGAGTCCAGGGCTGAGTCCTGGCCGTGAACCCGCGGGCGCCCGCGTTTCAGCACAGGGGACAGGGGCCGACCTCGGATCCAAGTGGGTCCTCAGATCACTGGCGGTTCCACGGCCCCGCTAGTCCCTGACCCCCTCCCTGGCCAATCTCAGCCCGGGCGGTTCCCTTGGAGACCTCCGTGGCCCCAACGTCCTGGACCCCCTGGTGCCCGTGCTGCGGCTCCCGTGCACTTGGCGGGCGATGCGACCCGGGGAGCCAACCTGGAGCGCCCTCAGGTCCCGCAGCCAAGAAGGGGTCTGCGATCTGGGGTAGGGGCAGGAGAGTATCTAGTCTCCCCCCAGGTCCCCCCGCTTGACTCAGCTTGGACAGAGTCTTGCCCTCTGGGGATGGCGCAAAGAGGAAAATGCCGAGGTGAGAGCAGGGAGGAGGCCAGAGGCACCCTAAGGAGAAGCCGGGGCCAGCACAGGTGCGCGCCCAAGCGCAAGGCCCTTCCGGAGACAACCCCCTTCTCAAGCGCAGCCCGGACCAGCCTCTCTCCACCCCTCCCCAGGCCCCGACCCCGCCAGTTTCCATCGCCCCAGGGCGCTGGGAGCCAGAACATGGGCCAGGGCAGCCTAGAACCCCGAGTCAGCCCTCCCATGGCCCAGCGGCTCCAGAAAATTCGATACAGCCCCCCACCCCAGGTGACCTCTAAATCGCCGGCAGAATGCGTCTCTGGCCTGAACCGTGCCCGGCTGGGACTCGGCCCTCCGGCCGCACCATGGAGGCTTCTGCAGGGCCTCGGGAATTTACATTTCCCCTTGGCTTGGGAGTGCACATGTGACTCCGCGATAGATTTACTTTCCTTTCTTCTTCTTCTTCTTTTTTTTTTTTTTTCTTTTTTTTTTTTTTTTTTTTGAGACAGGGTCTGGTTCTGTGGCTCAGGCTGGAGTGTACTGGAGGGATCATGACTCACTGCAACCTCCGCTGCCTGGGCTCAAGGGATCTTAGCCTCCTGAATAGCTGCACCATGGTGCGCAGCTACGTTTTGTGTTTTTAGTAGACAGGGGGTTTCACCATGTTGCCTGGGCTGGTCTTGAATTCCTGGGCTCAAGTGATCCTCCTGCCTCACCTCCCAAAGTGCTGTGATTGCCGGCATGAACCACCATGCCCTGCACTTTCCTATTTATATTTGGTTTAGCCATAGAAAACTAGTCTGCATTTCTCAGAAGACACTTCAAGAGAGGGAAAGGTTGACAAAAACATGGCATGCGGAAAAAAAAAAAAAGAGGTGCTTATGGGGAGGCCTTGTGCTACTGGTAGCCACCCCCAGATCAAAAGCAAATGAAAAAGGCCGGGCACAGTGGCTTACGCCTGTGATCTCAGCACTTTGGGAGACTGAGGTGGGCAGATCTCACCTGAGGTCAGGAGTTTGAGACCAACCCGGCCAATATGGTGAAACCCTGTCTCTACAAAAATACAAAAATTAGCCAGGCATGATGGCGGGCACCTGTAATCCCAGCTACTCAAGGCTGAAGCAGGAGAATCGCTTGAACCTGGGAGGCAGAGGTTGCAGTGAGCCAAGATTGTGTCATTGCCTGGGTGACAGAGCGAGACTCCATCTTAAAAAAAAAAAAAAAAAAAAAAGAGGAGCTAATACTGGGATTACTATATCAATGTTAACTATTTTTTACTCCTTTTAATCCTCAAAAAGACCCTAGGAGTTAGGCTCTATTATTACCATCCCACTTTAGAGACAAGGAAATGAGGCACAGATTGGTGAAGACACACAGTTAGTAAATGCCAGAATCCAGATCTGAACCCAGGAAGTCTCTCTCCAGAGTTCATGCCCTTAACCATGAGATTACCCTCCCTTATTCGTAATCTAAAGATTCCCATTTACTGAGGTCCTCCCATGGGCCAAGGGCTTTTGATGTGGTTTGGCTCTGTGTCCCCACCCAAATCTCATCTTCTAGCTCCCCCAATTCCCACATGTTGTGGGAGGGACCCGGCGGGAGATGATTGAATTATGGGGATGCGTCTTTCCCCTGTTGTCCTTGTGATAGTGAATGGTCCTCATGAGATCTGATGGTTTTAAAAAGGGAAGTTTCATTTGAGACCAGCCTGGCCAACATGGTGAAACCCCATCTCTACTAAAAATACAAAAATTAACCGGGTGTGATAGCACGGACCTATAGTCCCAGCTACTTGGGAGGCTGAGGCAGGGGAATCGCTTGAACCCTGGAGGCAGAGGCCGCAGTGAGATGAGATCGTGCCACTGCATTCCAGCCTGGGCGACAGAGCAAGACTCTGTCTCCAAAACAACAATGACCGCCCCCCGCAAAAAAATGAGAGTCTCTCTCCACAAGCTTTTTTTTTTTTTGCCTGCTGCCATGTTATGTGGGTAAGATGCGGCTTGCTCCTCCTTCTGCCATGATTGTGAGGCCTCCCAGACATGTGGAACTGTAAGTCCAATAAACTCTTTCTTTTGTAAATTTCCTAGTCTCAGCAGAGTGAAAATGGACTAATACGGTAAATTGGTACCAATAGAGTGGGGGCTGTGCTGAAAAGATGCCCGAAAATGTGGAAGCGACTTTGGAACTGGGTGACAGGCAGAGACTGGAACAGTTTGGAGGTCTCAGAAGGAGACAGGACAATGTGGGGAAGTTGGGAACTTCCTAGAGACTTGCTGAATGGCTTTGATTAAAATGGTGTTAATGAAATGGACAATGAAATCCAGGCCGAGGTGGTCTTAGATGGAGATGAGGAACGAACTTATTGGGAACTGGAGCAAAGGTGACTCTTGTTATGTTTTAGCAAAGAGACTGGTGGCATTTTGCCTCTGCCCTAGAAATTTGTGGAATTTTGAACTTGAGAGAGATGATTTAGGGCATCTGGCAGAAAAAATTTCTAAGCAGCAAAGAATTCAAGAGGTGACTTGGGTGCTGTTAAAGTGTTAAAGACATTCAGTTTTACTGGCTTTTTTTTTTTTTTTTTGAGATGGAGTCTTGCTCTGTCACCCAGGCAGGAGTGCAGTGGCGTGATCTCAGCTTACTGCAACCTCTGCTTCCCGGGTTCAAGTGATTCTCCTGCCTCAGCTTCCCAAGTTGCTGGGATTACAGGCATGCACCACCACTCCCAGCTAATTTTGTGTTTTTAGTGGAGATGGGGTTTCACCATGTTGGTCAGGCTGATCTCGAACTTCTGACCTCAGGTGATCCATCCCCCTTGGGATCCCAAAGTGCTGGGATTACAGGTGTGAGCCACTGCATCTGGCCAAGGTATTCAGTTTTATAAGAGAGGAGGAGCATAAGAGTTCAGAAAATTTGTTGCCTGACAACATGATAGAAAATAAAATCATATTTTCTGAGGAGAAATTCAAGCCGGCTGCAGAAATTTGTGTAAGTAATGAGGAGCAGAATGTTAATCCCCAAGACGATGGGGAAAGTGTCTCCAGGGCATGTCAGAGGTCTTCATGGCAATGTCTCCCATTACAGGCCCAGAGGCCTAGAAGGAAAAAGTGGTTTCGTGAGCTGGGCCCAGGGTCCCTGTGCTGTGTGCAGCCTAGAGATTTGGTGCCCTGTGTCCCTGCTGCTCCAGCCATGGCTGAAAGCGGCCAATGTAGAGCTTGGGCTGTGGCTTCAGAGGGTGCAACCCTCAAGCCTTGGTAGCTTCCATGTGGTGTTGAGCCTGGGGGTGCACAGAAGTCAAGAACTGAGGTTTGGGAACCTCTGCCTAGATTTCAGAAGATGTATGGAAATGCCTGGATGCCCAGGCAGAAGTTTGCTGTAGGGGTGGGGTCCTCATGGAGAACCTCTGCTAGGGCAGTGTGGTAGGGAAATGTGGGGTGGGAGCCCCCACACAGAGTCCCCACTGTGGCACTGCCTAGGGGAGCTGTGAGAAGAGGGCCACCATCCTCCAGACCCCAGAATGGTAGATCCACCAACAGCTTGCACAGTGCACCCGGAAAAGCCACAGACACTGAATGCCAGCCCATAAGTCCCAGTGAAAGCAGCCACCAGGGAGGATGCACCCTGCAAAGTCCCAGGGGAGGAGCTGCCCAAGACTATGGGAACCTACCTCTTGCATCAGAGTGACCTGAATGTGAGACATAGGGTCAAAGGAGATCATTTTGGAGCTTTAAGATTTGACTGACTTGTTGGATTTCAAACTTGCTTGGGGCCTTTAGCCCCTTCATTTTGGCCAAGAGTCAAAGGAGATCATTTTGGAGCTTTAAGATTTGACTGACTTGTTGGATTTCAAACTTGCTTGGGGCCTTTAGCCCCTTCATTTTGGCCAATTTCTCCCATTTGGAACGGCTGTATTTATCCAATGCCTGTACCCCCATTGTATCTAGGAAGTAACTAACTTGCTTTTGATTTTACAGGCTTATAGGTGGAAGGGACTTGCCTTGTCTCAGATGAGACTTTGGACTGTCGACTTTTGAGTTAATGCTGAAACGAGTTGAAACTTTGGGGGACTGTGGGGAAGGCATGATTGGTTTTGAAATGTGAAGATAAGAGATTTGGGAGGGGCCAGGAGCCGAATGATATGGTTTGGCTCTGTGTCCCCACCCAAATCTCATCTTGTAGCTCCCATAATTCCCACATGTTGTGGGAGGGACCTGGTGGGAGATGATTGAATCATGGAAGCATGTCTTTCCCGTGCTGTCCTTGTGATAGTGAGTAGGTCTTATGAGATCTGATGGTCTTAAAAACGGGAGTTTCTCTGCACAAGCTTTTTTTTTTTTTTTTTTTTTTTTTTTTTTGCCTGCTGCCATCCACATAAGATGTGACTTGCTCCTCCTTGCCTCCCACCAAGATTGTGAGACCTCCCCAGTCATGTGGAACTGTAAGCCCAATAAACCTCTTTCTTTTGTAAATTGCCAAGTCTCGGGTATGCCTTTATCAGTTTTATACACATTGTTTCATTAAACGCTCACAATGTGATAAAGGCTGTCATCACTTGGCATTGCAGATCAAGAAGTATAACTTGGCCAGGGCCAGCATGGTAGAAATAGTACCAGGTCATGACCCCTGCTGACTCCCATTGTATGGATAGGAGCTGTGACTTTCCCATGAATCCTTGCCCCTCCTGGAAACTAATGTAAAGTTCTCACTTCTGTTGCCCCCAGCCCCACCCCAGAACCCCTCGTGTCCAGCTGCCCATCCCTGGGGATCTCAGTGGTGTTCTCTCTACCCCCCTGGGGCCTCCTGCTCTCCATCCCTAGAGCCAGCCAGCCTCTGTGGCAGATTCTGGTCACCTGTGTAGTTTCTCTGGATCTTGGTGGGAGCTGTCCTCCTGGACCTGAGGAATACCCTGGGCCAAGGGAAGGCCATGAAATGGTCCCTCGGGGCTCTGTCCTGCAGGTACACCCTCCTGGCCTTGCCAATCCTCTTTCTCCAGGTGGAGTGGGCCCTCTGCGGCTCAGTGCATGATGTGACATATCACCAGTCCTGGCTGCTTTTATTGACACAGAGTTTTACTCTGTTGCCCAGGGTGGAGTGCAGTGGTGCCATCTTGGCTCACTGCAACCTCCCACTCCTGGGTTCAAGGGATTCTCATGCCTCAGCCTCCCAAGTAGGTGGGATTAAAGGCATGCACCATCACACCTGGCTAATTTTTTGTATTTTTCGTAGAAACGATGTTTCACTATGTTGGCCAAGCTGGTCTCAAACTCCTGACCTCAGGTGATCTGCCCACCTTGGCCTTCCAAAGTGTTAGAATTACAGGCACGAGCCACCACGCCCAGCCAAGGCATTCAGTTTTATAAGGGAGGAGGGGCATAAAAGTTCAGAAAATTTGGCTCTTTGGACCTACTGCTGCCCAGCAGGATGAAGGCCCTCTGTCAGGCAGGGCTGTGCAGGGTGCATGTCCACCATGCCTGGGCTCAGTCTGTAAGCTCTTCATGGAGAAGGCAACACTGAGCCTTAAGGTGCCCTTGGAGACAGGCTCTGGGCCCAGCTCACTGCTCTCAGGAGCTATCTCTGGGCTGCTTCAGGAATCCTCTGGCCTTAGCCTCCCAAATTGTTGGGATTACAGGTGTGAGCCACCACACCCAGCCTGTTTTTTTGTTTGTTTGTTTGTTTTTGTTTTTTTGGTTTTTTGAGTCAGGGTCTCACTTTTTCACCCGGGCTACAGTGCAGTGGCTCCATCATGGCTCACTGCAGCCTCAAACTCCTGGACTCAAGAGATCCTCCTGCCTCAGTCTCCCAATATTTTTGTTTCAAACAATTGTCTTTTAAAGAAATTAAGAAAAGTTTACAAATTTACCAGGTGGTCAAGGTATTTGAAAGAAAAAAATAGTCTTTTCTACTTAGCCATGTGCTTACCCTTTCTGGGCTCTCAATTACTTCACAAACATGTTTCCATCTTACACCATTTCCTTTCAGCTGGAAGTACTTCCTTTAGCATATCTAGTCGTGCAGTTCTGCTAGAGACATTTTCTTTTACTTTTTCTTTTTCTTTTTTTTTTTTTTGAGATGGAGTCTTGCTCTGTCGCCCAGGCTGGAGTGCAATGGCCGGATCTCAGCTCACTGCAAGCTCCGCCTCCCGGGTTTAGGCCATTCTCCTGTCTCAGCCTCCGGAGTAGCGGGGACTACAGGCGCCCGCCACCTCGCCCGGCTAGTTTTTTGTATTTTTTAGTAGAGACGGGGTTTCACCGTGTTATGCAGGATGGTCTCGATCTCCTGACCTCGTGATCCACCCGTCTCGGCCTCCCAAAGTGCTGGGATTACAGGCTTGAGCCACAGCGCCCGGCCTCTTTTTTTTTTTTTTTTAGATGGAGTCTCGCTCTTTCGCCAGGCTGGAGTGCAGTGGTGTGATCTTGGCTCACTGCAACCTCTGCCTTCCGGGTTCAAGTGATTCTCCTGCCTCAGCCTCCCAAGTAGCTGGGACTACAGGCACATGCCACCACGCCCAGCTAATTTTTGTATTTTTGGTAGAGACAGGGTTTCACCATGTTGGCCAGGATGGTCTCGATCTCTTGACCTTGTGATCCACCCACCTCGGCCTCCCAAAGTGCTGGGATTACAGGTGTGAGCCATTGTGCCCAGCCTGAGACAATTTTTTTTTTTTTTTTTATTGAGACGGAGTCTCGCTCTGTCACCCAGGCTGAAGTGCAGTGGCCGGATCTCCGCTCACTGCAAGCTCCACCTCCTGGGTTTACGCCATTCTCCTGCCTCAGCCTCCCGAGTAGTTGGGACTAGAGGCGCCCGCCACCTCGCCCGGCTAGTTTTTTGTATTTTTTAGTAGAGACAGGGTTTCACTGTGTTAGCCAGGATGGTCTCAATCTCCTGACCTCGTGATCTGCCCATCTCGGCCTCCCAAAGTGCTGGGATTACAGGCTTGAGCCACCGCGCCCGGCCAATTTTTTTTTTTTTAAGGCTAGTGAAGGAAAACAGGGAAGCAGGGAAGGGAGAGGGAACAAATAAATCTGCAACTGCTTGTGATAGAGACAAATGCTCTTGCTCTTTTTTTGTCTAAAATCATCTATTTTACCTCTATTTAAAGGAAATTTTAGCTGGATATAGAATTCTGCATTCACAGGGTTTTTATTCCTTTGGCACTTTAAAGTAAGTGGATATTCAATTATCTTCTAGTCTGTTATTTCTGATAAAGTCAGACATCAGTCTATATTCAAATTTCCCTAGTTGTCTATGAAATGACCTGTTAGAATCGATTAATTCAAATCAGCGTACTAAAAGGATCCTCACAGTGCATTTGGTAATTATATCATTTCAGCCTCCTTTAATCTAAATGACTCTTGTTCCCCAGCACTCTGTGTGTGTGTGTGTGTGTGTGTGTGTGTGTGTGTGTATTTGTGTGGCATTGAAAACTTTTTTTTTTTTTTTTTTTTTTTTTTGAGACGGAGTCTCGCTCTGTTGCCGGGGCTGGAGTGCAGTGGCTGGATCTCAGCTCACTGCAAGCTCCGCCTCCCGGGTTCACGCCATTCTCCTGCCTCAGCCTCCAGAGTAGCTGGGACTACAGGTGCCCACCACCTCGCCCGGCTAGATTTTTGTATTTTTTTAGTAGAAACGGGGTTTCACCGTGTTAGCCAGGATGGTCTCGATCTCCTGACCTCGTGATCCACCTGTCTCGGCCTCCCAAAGTGCTGGGATTACAGGCTTGAGCCACCGCGCCCGGGCTTTTTTTTTTTTTTTTTTTTTTTTTTTTTTTTTACTGTAACAAGCTTATGTCCCAGCCACCAGTCAGAATCCACACATGCTGTTATTCTGCCTGTGCCCTGGGGAAACTGAGGCTCAGAGAAGGAGAGTAACTTACTCGAGATCACACTGCTGATCAGTGACCACTAGGCCAGACAGTCTGGCTCTGGAAGTGGCTATCTTCATCAGCCCCTGATGCTTCTCCCTTCATGGCCTACACAGGAGAAGGTGTCAGTGGGACTGGGTCCTGGGGACTTCTATGTACATAGAGGACTGGGAGACACTGATGTCTCACTCCGGGTATAAACTTCCCTCCCTTCCTCCCTCATAGGTCATGGCCAGGGTCCATGAGACCATATCTGCAGTGTGCTGGGCAGAGGATTCGATACATAGCACACACTTGATCTATGTGAGCTGTGGGGACAGCCCTGGATTGCCTCTTTTCCTCTCCAGAGCTGAACTGCCTGCCTCTGCCAGCTTCCTGGGGTCAGGGTGAGCTCTGCCCCGTCTCCCCATCACTGGAGGCTGTGCCAGCAGCAAGGCTGGGAGAAAGAAGATGGGGAGGTTTATCGTTGCAACGCTCGCTAATGGTAATGATTGATATGAAAATTTCAGGCTGATGGAAAATAGGGATGATGTGAGGCCCCAGATGGCTCCTCTGCTCTTCTTCCTCTCTGAACTCAAACAGCCAGGACATTGTGCAGAAAACTGCCTTGTTTCCATGCACAGCAACTAGCTAGACTTTCTCCTGGTCTGGCCCTTAGCAGAAGACATGCCTTTATCCATGCTTTCATCCATCCATCCATTCATCCGCTCACCCATCCATCCATCCATCCATCCATCCATCCATCCATCCATCCTCTCACCCACCCATTCATCCATCCACCCATCCACCCACCCACCCATCCACCCACCCATCCACCCACACACCCATCCACCCACTCACCCATCCACCCATCCACCCATGCACCCACCCACCCACCCATCCACCCATCCACCCATCCAATCACCCATCCATCCTTGCAAGATCAGTTCCCTGCTTTAAGCCTTCCAGCTGCAACTTTCTGAGGTTCTAGAAGGAGGAATACTCACACCTGTTCATGGGGTCAAGTATAGGAGCTAATGGCCTGAGAGACACACTGACCGCTTCCCTGTCCCCCGTTACATCTCACCCCAGTCTCCCCAGACCTACTCTGGGTATTCAGGGTCCCCGGAGGGCGCTGCTACAGCATCTCCAGCAGGTGGCACCAGAGGCTCTCTCCTTACCTGGGCGACACTGCATGCTTGTTTTGGGAAGGCGCAGGCTGACCAGGTGTGGGAAGACAGGGCAGTGGCCCAGCCCAAGGCCAGGCTGGGTTCTTCCCCACCCCACACTCCAGGCCGGTGGGTGAGACAGAACTCTCGGAAGAAATCTTGGTCCTTGGGTGGGTGCTCCTGGCTGTGCAAGAGGCCTGTCCCCCATTTGGTCTGGGACCAGTACATGGTGGTTTGAGTCAACTCAGTCCGTCTCTCCTGACAGTTTTGCCCAGGTCATAGATTTTGCAATTACACAGACCTCTGTTCAAATCTCAGCTCTGCCTCTTAAAGGCTGTGTGATCTTGGCCAAGTTGCTCTGTCTCTCTGGGCCTCAGGTTGCTTACCAGTAAAATGGGGTAATAATGCCTATTGTCAGGTCAACATAAGGGTTAAACGGGTCAGCACCAAATCATGACAGGTGGTCGGTGAGTGCAGGTTCCCTTCACCATCCACGGGCCTCATTTTTGTGGTCCTGTCAGCTGTCAGAGCCCAGCATGGGGCTGTATTCACGCTACACTGTTCCCGAACAAGGACAGAATTGGGTTTCTAATAAGACAGGACTGAAGGGTGGGATGAGGAAAATTCTAGAAACTGCTTCTCAGGCCCACAGACAGCTGCACTAATGGCTGCCCCCTCCTTCTGGGGACTTGGGCAATCACTCCAACTTTCCAGTAACTTCTGCCTCTTTCACAATAGGGTGGAGGCATAATTCTACCTAAAAAATAATTGCTTTGCTAGGAAAAGCCTGGCAAGTAAAATCTCATCATGTTACCATGCATCAGGGATTTAAAAAACAAAACAATAAAGCCAGGCACAGTGACACACATCTGTAACCCTAGCTACTAGGGAGGCTGAGGCTGGAGGATTGCTTGAGCCCAGGAGTTCAAGAGCAGCCTCGGCAATATAGTGAGACCCCTGCTTCTTAAAAAAAGCTAAAGAAAAGAAAAGAACAAAACTGAGTCCTGGCCAGGCTCAGTGGCTCACACTTGTAATCCCAGCACTTTGGGAGACTGAGGTGGGTGGATCACCCGAGGTCAGGAGTTCGAGACCAGCCTGGCCAACGTGGCAAAACCCTGTCTCTAATAAAAATACAAAAATTAGCTGGTATGGTGGCAGGTGCCTGTCATCCCAGATACTTGGGAGGCTGAGGCAAGAGAATTGCTTGAACCCGGGAGGTGGGGGTTGCAGTGAGTGGAGAACGTGCCATTGCACTCTAGCCTGGGTGACAGAGTGAGACTTCATCTCAAAAACCAACACAAACTCAGTCCTAGAGGTGGGTGATTTCTGTTTCCTTCCCTTGGAAAGGTTGGGTCTGTCCCCACAAACTGGTGCTTGGGGCACCTGTTTCTGGGCAGTGAGTGATTAAGCCCAGGGAGTGGGTTGGTAGTAAAGCCAGGAGTCCTGTGCCAGGGGAGACACTAAACAGGTGTTTCCAATGTGTGTTTGTGTCCTGGGTGTTCAGAAGCTGGAGATGAGCTGGGGAGGTTTGTCTTTAGTCCCAAATAGCTTCTCCTAGGCCTCTTTTAGGGGACCAGGAATGCCAGGTGGTCTTGAAGGCAGGGTCTACAGCAAACTGGTTTGCTCCTGTCCTGCGGATGGGACGGGTAGGATGGGAGGCATCTAGGCTACACTTCCCCCACTGGAGGTTTGAGCTGTGGGACCCCAAGAAGCAGACAAGCTCCAGTGACATGAGGGCCCTTTGGAGGGTGAGGAACCAGACTGAGTGAGACACAGGAAACCCATGGATGGGGAAGGGGGCCTCTGAGGTGGGGCAGGTCTCAGTCTGGAGCTCCTGGGAGTGACACTGGAATCCGTTTATCACCGACGCCCGACGGACTCTTCTTTTCTGCATTCCACAGGCCAGCCCGAGAGAGGTGGGGGCCATCTTTGGAGCTGCAGAAATCTTCGTGTCACATGTCCCATCAGCACCTCAGCAGCCTTATCTCCACCCTTAGCTTTTCTCTAGGTGCTGAGAGTTCAGGTGACAGGGGGTGGCTCAGCTCTCCTGGTGAAAAGTACAGAGTGGCTCCCAGTCCCACGAGCTGCCCAGCTCTTCTCTCACTCACTACACAGCCTTGACATAGCAGAGCAGAAAGGGCAACCTTTGGAATCAGAGACACCTGAGTTTATTTATTTTTATTTATTTATTTTGAGGCAGGGTCTTGTTCTGTCGCCCAGGCTGGAGTGCAATAGCGCGATCATAGTTTGTTGCAGGCTCCATCTCCTGGGCTCAAGCGATCCTCCCCCCTCAGCCTCTCGAGTAGCTGGGACTACAGTTAAACACCACCATAGCTTGGCAAATTTTTTCTTATTTTTGTACAGATGGGATCTTGCTTTGTCACCCAAGCTGGTTTTGAATTCCTGGCCTCAAGGAGTCCTCCCACCTTGACCTCCCTGGGATTACAGGCATGAGCCACCCTGTCTGGCAGTACCTGAGTTTAAATCCATGCTCTGCCACTGCTGTGTGACGCCTGCAAAGCGCGTCACTCATCTGGGCCTTACTTTTCCTAATCCATCAGATGGGCACGGCCGACCTGCCCAGTCTGCCTCACAGAGTTAGGGTGATAATTATACAAGACACTGTGCGTTGCAAAAAAGAAAAACATAATCTCACAGCACATGCTACCTCTCCATCTCTCCACAGCTGAATACAGGTCGCAGACACATTTTATTTGAAACTCTCAACAGTAAAAAAATTCTAAAATTGTTGCCCACATTTAAAAAATCAGATACTTATATAAGATTGTCTCTGACAATACAGGTGCACTCCCACAAGACAGTACTCAGGCTTACTGAGCTGCTCCCTTCTCCAGTCCCCATAGCCCCTCAAATGCCCAGTATGTCCCCAACACCTAGGCCAAGGGTCAGGTGCTATTTGTTGAAGGGGGCCTGCCCCTCCACGCCTGTGGGTATTTCTCACAAGGTAGAGATGAGAGACTGAGAAAAGATACAGAGACAAAGTATAGAAGAAGAAAAGTGGGCCCAGGGGACCGGCACTTAGTAAGTGAGGACCTGCACCAGCCCCGGTCTCTGAGTTCCCTCAGTATTTATTGATCCCTATCTTTACCATCTTGGCAGGGGGAATGTGGTGTGAGTATAGGGTGATGGTGGGGAGAGGGTCAGTAGGAAAACATGTGAGCAAAGGAATCTGTGTCATAAATAAGTTTAAGGAAAGGTGCTGTGCCTGGTTGTGCACGTAGGCTAGATTTATGTTTAACTTTACATAAACATCTCAGTGCAGTAAAGAGTCACAGAGCGGCCGGGCGCGGTGGCTCACGCCTGTAATCCCAGCACTTTGGGAGGCCAAGGCGGGCGGATCACGAGGTCAGGAGATCGAGACCATCCTGGCTAACACAGTAAAACCCCGTCTCTATTAAAAATACAAAAAAATTAGCCAGGCGTGGTGGCGGGCATCTGTAGTCCCAGCTACTCGGGAGGCTGAGGCAGGAGAATGGCATGAACCTGGGAGGCGGAGCATCGTGCCACTGCACTCCAGCTGCCTGGGCGACAGAGCGAGACTCCATCTCAAAAAAAAAGAAAAGAAAAAAAAGAGTAGCAGAGCAGTATTGCTGCCATCATGTCTCACCTCCAACCATATGGCGGTTTTCTCCTACCTCAGAATAGAATGTATGGTCGGTTTTATACTGAGCCATTCCATTCCCAGGGACGTGCAGGAGACAGATGCCTTCCTCTTCTCTCAACCGCACAGAGGCCTTCCTCTTTCACTAATCCTCAGGCACACCCTTTACAGGTGTCGGGCTGGGGGACTGTAAGGTCTTTCCCTTCCCACGAGGCCACATCTCACTCAGTGCGGGGAAACCCGGACAATACCCAGGCTTTCTTGGACAGGGGTCCCTGCGGCCTTCTGCAGTGCATTGTGTCTGGTTAATAGAGAATGGAGAATGGCGATGACTTTCACCAAGCATACTGCCTGCAAAAACTTTTTTTTTTTTTTTGAGATGGAGTCTCACTCTGTCACCCAGGCTGGAGTGCAGTGGTGTGATCTTGGCTTACTGCAAGCTCCGCCTCCTGGGTTCACGGCATTCTCCGTCCTCAGCCTCCTGAGTAGCTGGGACTACAGGCGCGCACCACCACGCCCGGCTAATTTTTTGTATTTTTAGTAGAGACGGGGTTTCACCGTGTTAGCCAGGATGGTCTCGATCTCCCGACCTCGTGATCCGCCCTCCTCAGCCTCCCAAAGTGTTGGGATTACAGGTGAGAGCCACCGGGCCCAGCCTGAAAACATTTTTAACAAAACACATCTCCTGCACAGCCCTAAATCCCTTAAACCTTGAGTCAATACAGCACATGCTTTTGTGAGCATAGGGTGAGGACAAGAGTTACGGATTAACAGCATCTCAAAGCAGAACAATTTTTCTTAGTAGAGATGAAAATGGAGTTTCTTATGTCTTCCTTTTTCTACATAGACACAGTAACAATCTGATCTCTCTTTCTTTTCCCCACAATTTGTCACCTGGCTGGCTTCATTCATTACACCACCCACCTGGCCCCTGTAGGTGTTTGGGTTGGCAACCCCAGCTTGCTCTATTTATTTTTGTTTGAGACAGAGTCTAGCTCTATTGCCCAGGCTGGAGTGCAATGGCACAATCTCAGCTCATTGCAACCTCCGTCCCCTGGGTTCAAGCGATTCTCATGCCTCAGCCTTCCGTGTAGCTGGGATTACCGATGTGTGCCACCACGCCTGGCTAATTTTTGTTTTTTTTTTTAATAGTAGAAATAGGGTTTCACCATGTTGGCCAGGCTGGTCTTGGACTCCTGACCTCAAGTGATCCACCCACTTCGGCCTCCCAAAGTGCTGGGATTACAGGTGTGAACCACCGCGCCCGGCCCTTAGCATAATTTAAATGGGAAGTCCAGTGTTATCATGACTGTCTCCGGTCATTCCAAGCCTGGGCACCTGCTTCTGGCTGAGTCATGACCCCTCTCTTCTTCTTGATGCACCCTCTGGCCCTGCATGTGTACCCACCCACCTGGCACTTTCAGAAGAGTGGCTGTGACTCGCTTAGACAAAAACTGCATTTTCCTGTCCTGATAGTTGAAAACTGCTTGGATGAGCCTCGACAATTTAGGGATTTGAAAGAGTTTCCCAAGCCCCTAATGTGTTCTTCCCTGGCTGAGTGGAATGAGCCAGCCCCATGGGACTCAGTGCCTCGGCCTCCCACCATCACCTGCACCAGCCCATCTCTGTCTTCCCCCTCTCCACCCCATTGTGATCAATGGGACAGGCCCTCAGGTTGCAGGGCATGAACCCATCAAAGGAGCCAGACTTCGGGCCCTGAAGGGACCTCTGGCCACTCACAGTCCCTCCAGGGAGCCCCTGAGTGTGGAGTTTGGACTCTGACTGCAGCAGGAGGAGGCCCAGGAAGGCCCCACCCTGGCTTTTCTCCTTTGCGATGTGTCTCTTTCCCGGCAAAATATGGGTCCTAGTGGCCAGTGTCCCTGGGAGCTAACGAATCAAGTTTTCTGGATACCTGCTGCTCAGCCAGCTGGTGGCACCTCTAGAAAGCTTTTCTGCTGCTGAGAACATGAGTCTGTTGGGGAAAAGGCTGCTAGATGAGCCCTCCTAGGTCCCGACACACTGCCTGGCTGTTGCCCAGGACCACTGTCTTTGCCCACCTCTTGGCTAAACTTCAGCCTCCTTCCAGGAATGCTTCCTGGATCTCAGCCCTCTGGAGCTGTGTGTCTTCATCTGCCCCTAGTTTGCTGTGTGACTTCAGGCAAGTGGCACAACCTCTCTGCTCTACTCGCTTAGGATGCCTAGAAGAATCTGAGCAGAGCACTCTGTGGAAGGGACTGCAACAGATGCAGTGGAGGGAGGGCTGGTGCCAGGAGAATGTTTATGTGGCAACACCGTGAGTACCATGAGGCCGAGGGCTGGGAGCCAGATTTCCTGTGTTCAAATTCCAGTTCTAGGCCGGGCACGGTGGCTCACACCTGTAATCCCAGCACTTTGGGAGGCCGAGGTGGATGGATCACCTGAGGTCAGGAGTTTGAGACCAGCCTCGCCAACATGGTGAAACCCCATCTCTACTGAAAATATAAAAATTAGGCAGGCGTGTTGGTGCATGCCTGTAATCCCAGCTACTCGGGAGGCTGAGGCAGGAGAATCAATTTCTTGAACCTGGAAGGTGGAGATTGCAGTGAGCCGAGATCGTGCCACTGCATTGCATCCTGGGTGACAGAGCAAGATCCCGTCTCAAAAAACCAACCAAACAAAAAAACAAACAAAAAAACCCACCAAATTCTGGTTCCATCGCTTGGCAGCTCCATGACCTTGGGGACAATTATAGCACCCACTGCATAGGGTGGCTGAGAGGATTAAACAAAATCACGTGAGAGACGCACTTGGCACCATTGAGATGTTCAGGAAAAGCCATTGTTAGGATTGGCACCTGAACAGCACAGAACCTGCCAAAGGAAGAGAGAAGCTCCCAGGGCACAGGTGTCAGCTCACCCACGATTCCTACAGGTGGAGCTGCTGCTATGAAGCCTTGATTTCTAGGGGTTAGGGACCTGGATTTGGGTCACTTTCATTTCTGCCACGCCTGAGCATGGCAGACCCCCAGGGAGAAGAGAGGAGTAAGCTCTCGCAGGACCCCTGCCATGGTGGGTGCTGTGAGCTGCCCTCCCAGAGGTGAGTTTTCTGGGTGCTGCCACACAAAACACATGGCAGGAGCTCCGATCCCTCCACCCAAATCCATACAAGGCCTTGGGCCTGTGCTCACCAAATCGGATCACGGGGATGCAGGGGGTTCACCTTCTCCAAGGAAGGGCCTGGGACACAAGAGAAAACAGGAAACTATTTCGAGAAGGTGTCAAGGCTGGGACACTAAACTTAGAGGCTTGGTTCCTAAAAAGACATTGGCGCCAACCGAGGCCTTGAAGAGGGGCTCTTCAGCATGGAATGTGACCCCAGGAAGCACGCTCACAGTTCTGGACAATGAGGTCAGCCTGCAGGGCGCATGGGACCGCCCCGTGGCCGGTGGTCATGGGCACCTCTCCCCGCCGCCAGCCCCACCTGCAGAATGCTGGAGCTGGCTCCAACTGCTTCCCGTCTGCACTGAGCCAGCGCAAGGGCAAGCAGACTCACGGTGCTGCTGCCCTTCCAGGCTGCTTTCCTTTTTTGACTGTCCCTTTGGCTTCTTATGCTTTTGGCTCCATTCTGGATGTGCGTCAGCGGGTGGGATGCAGAAGCAGCAGCTAGCTTGGAGGCTGGTGTTCTTGGAGGCTGGGAGCGGGGTGGGGGGAAGTATGAACCAGGGAGGGGCCTGGTATCCCCAGCCCAGATGGGCCTAGGCTGCTGTCCCCCAGGAACAAGGAAGCTCAAGACTTTCTTTTCTTCCTTCCTTCCTTCCTTCCTTCCTTCCTTCCTTCCTTCCTTCCTTCCTTCCTTCCTTCCTTTCTTTCCTTCCTTCTTTCTCTCTTTCTCTCTTTCCTTCCTTCTCTCCCTCCCTCCCTCCTTCCTTCCTTCTTTCCTTCCTTTCTCTTTCTTTCCTTCCTTCTTTCTCTCTTTCTCTCTTTCCTTCCCTCCCTCCCTCCCTCCCTCCCTCCCTCCCTCCCTCCCTCCTTCCTTCCTTCCTTCCTTCCTTCCTTCCTTCCTTCCTTCCTTCCTTCTTTCCTTCATTCCTTCCTTCCTTCCTTCCTTCCTTCTTTCTTTCTTTTTTGAGGCAGAGTCTTGTTGTGTCTCCCAGGCTGGAGTGCAGTGGCACGATCTCAGCTCACTGTAACCTCCATCTCCCAGGTTCAAGCGATTCTCCACCTCAGCCTCCTGAGTAGCTAGTATTACAGGCATGCGCCACCACACCCCACTAATTTTTTGTATTTATTAGTAGAGATGGAGTTTCATCATGTTGGCCAGACTGGTCTCAAACTCCTGACCCCAAGCGATCCACCTGCCTCGGCCTCCCAAAGTACTGGGATTATAAGTGTGAGCCACTGTGCCCAGCCCAAGACTTTCTTTCTTTGTCTCCTCCTCTGGCCTCAGAGGAAGCTTGGGGAAGTCCTTACAGAGCCAACTTCCTGGGGTGAGGCGCCAAAGGGGTCTTAGTCCTGCTGCTCGGAGATGGAGGTGGCTCCTCTCCTTCCTCTCAGGGTTCCAGCCTAGAGTCCAAGGCTTCATCATTTGCCTTTTCTCTTGGCCCAAGGTGTTTTCCCACAGGAGGGAGTGTGGCAAATTTGATCCTGTCCCCATACTCCTGTTTAAATTCCCTTAGCGACTGCTCATGGCCCTGGGATGGGGTCTGAATTTACCATCATCTAGAAGGCCCCACAAAGTTCATCCCTGCCCAGCTCTCACTCCAAGTCCTAGACCCGTGACCATCTTTCCTGTTTTCCAACACACCACGTTCACTGTCCGTCTCCTCCTTGCCCAGCTGAGTCCCACTTACTCAATGTAATGTGAGACAATGTAAATGTCACTCTCCTAGAGAGGCCTGCCAAGGCCGGGACATTAAGTTCAGTCTCATTGCCATCTGTTCTCGTAGGACCCTTTTTGCTGTGTGCTGGTGCTCCCCATCGGAACATCAGCTCCATGGCACCTGCCCGCTGTTGTAACTCCAGTGCTTGGCACAAAGCAGGGACTCAGAGACACACGTTGCCTTCGTTGAGGTGGAAACCAAGAGGGAAGTGCCCTGGTCACTCTTGGGCAATGGGAGCCTAGAAATACAGGGAGGTGGCTGTGCCCTGTCACAGACAGGCTGCCTGGGCAAAGGAGACTTGTTCTACCAAAGGAGGCCAGAAGGATGACACCATGGGAGAGTGCATTGCTGGAATGGAGCTTAGGGACAATGCCCACCGGTCTCACCCACAGGGCTGCCCGTAGCTCAGTGGTCAGCCCCAGCAGGTCCCCTGTCCTGCCCTGCTCTTTAGCCTGACTCCATGACACCTCTCCAAGACCAAAGCCGACAAGCAGATGGGCCTTGAATCAGGCTCAGAGGGTGAGCTGGGGTTTCGGTAGCAAAGGTAGAGGGAAATGCTCAGGAAAATGATAAACATGTCTCCCCAAAACCTGGCATAGTTGTTCCCCTCTGAACCCCCATACTGTCTCCTGGATATGAGGAGAGATGGCTCAGTGGCTGTGGGGGCTCAGAGCCTGACCCTCCCTACCCCAGGTCCCCTGTCACATGCTTAGGTTTGTTAAACAGTCAGACAGGCGCGGTGGCTCATGCCTGTAATCCCAGCACTTTGGGAGGCCAAGGCCAGAGGATTGCTTGAGTTCAGGAGTTTGAGACCAGCCTGGGCAGCATGGCAAGACCTCGTTTCTATTTTTTTTTTTAATTAAAAAATAAACACACACACACACACACACACACACACACACTCAGAAAAGCTGTGTTGAGTTGAATGGAGCTGCATCAGCTTTGCTCGGCTGGCTCTCTCCCAGCTCCTGCTAAGACACATTTGTCCAGGGCAGTTCTGGTTTATGTCCATCAATTGCCTGGCTTTTTTTTTTTTTTTTTTTTTTTTTTGAGACGGAGTCTCGCTCTGTGGCCCGGGCTGGGGTGCAGTGGCCGGATCTCAGCTCACTGCAAGCTCCGCCTCCCGGGTTCACACCATTCTCCTGCCTCAGCCTTCCGAGTAGCTGGGACTACAGGCGCCCGCCACCTCGCCTGGCTAGTTTTTTTTTTTTTTTTTTTGAGATGGAGTCTTGCTCTCTCGCCCAGGCTGGAGTGCAGTGGCCGGATCTCAGCTCACTGCAAGCTCCGCCTCCCGGGTTCACGCCATTCTCCTGCCTCAGCCTCCGGAGTAGCTGGGACTACAGGTGCCCGCCACCTCGCCCGGCTAGTTTTTTTTTGTATTTTTTAGTAGAGACGGGGTTTCACCGTGTTAGCCAGGATGGTCTCGATCTCCTGACCTCGTGATCCGCCCGTCTCGGCCTCCCAAAGTGCTGGGATTACAGGCTTGAGCCACCGCGCCCGGCTAGTTTTTTGTATTTTTTAGTAGAGACGGGGTTTCACCATGTTAGCCAGGATGGTCTCGATCTCCTGACCTCGTGATCCGCCTGCCTCGGCCTCCCAAAGTGCTGGGATTACAGGCTTGAGCCACCGCGCCCGGCCAATTGCTTGGCTTTTAATGCAACCATGTCATACCAAAGCTTCCTGGTTTGGAATTTGTGTTACATGGTTATGCTGTTAGGTCTAAATATGTTCATATGGAATTATCTCTAAGACAATTTAATAATTAAATAGCTTAATAATTTAAGCAGTATAAATATGCAAAAAATTGCATGTGCTTGTGCTATAGAGAAAAATTCATGAAGGAGGCATAAGAAATCGATCAGTGATGCCTGGGAGGGGAGTAGGTGGGAGCTGAAGGACTTGGAGTTCGATGGGAGGAAGTTACCTTTAATTGTGCATCCTTTTCTATATATACAGGATATATAGAACTATATATATATATATGGTTTTGTTGGGTTTTTTTTTTTTTTTGAGACAGAGTCTTACTCTGTTGCCCAGACTGGAATGCAATGGCATAATCTCAGTTCATTACAACATCTGCCTCACAGGTTCAAGCGAGTCTCATGCCTCAGCCTCCTAACAGCTGGGACCACAAGTGCCACCATGTCTGGCTAATTTTTTGTCTTTTTATTAGAGATGTGGTTTCACTACATTGCTCAGGCTGGTCTCAAACTCCTGGCCTCATGCAATCCTCTGGCCTCGGTTTCCCAAAGTGCTGGGATTACAAGTGTGAGCCACCATGTCTGGCATGATTTCTACTACTTTTTGAGAAAAGTAAACTCGAGTTACTTTTTCTCAAAAAAAAAAAAAAAAAAAAAAAAAAAAAAACAGGGCCCGGTGCAGTGGCTCATGCCTGTAATCCCAGCGCTTTGGGAGGCTGATGCAGATGGATCACAAGGTCAGGAGATCGAGATCATCCTGGCTAACACGGTGAAACCTCGCCTCTACTAAAAATACAAAAAATTAGCCAGGTGTAGTGGCAGGTGCCTATAGTCCCAGCTACTCAGGAGGCTGAGGCAAGAGAATGGCATGAACCCGGGAGGCAGAGCTTGCAGTGAGCCGAGATCTCGCCACTGCACTCCAGCCTGGGCGACAGAGCGAGACTCAGTCTCAAACAACAACAACAACAAAACAAAAACAAACAAACAAACCCCGCCGTCCACCTCTCACCCCTCTAATCTGAACCCCCAGGTTTGTATTTTATGGCTTGGGGCTTTTTACTTTGTTATTTTTCTACCCACTGATTTCTGAGTTTTGGTGGGAAAATTGGTGAGATCTGGGTTTTGCAATTAATAAAATGCAAAGCAAAAAACCCGACAAAACATGCTTGGTCTTTGTCTGTTTTGACTACACATTCCTCGAGGGCAGGGACATTTGGGGGTCGCCTTTGTCCAACAGTGGTGAGTTCATGGTAGATGTGAACGGTTGTTTGCTAAACTAAGCCCAGGGCGGTGAGAAGGGCGAGCAGGTCACTCACCCGCAAGAGCCCTGGCTGCCTGCCCACCTTTTCCAAGAGGCCTTTCTAACTCTCCTACCAGGGCCGGCAGACTCGGTCCATCCTGGAGCCCACTTGGTGGGCTGTGGTGAGTGAAGGCTTTCCATGCCATGGGAAGTAGCCCAGGCTTGATGAACAATGCCTTCCCAGGCGAGGGATGGAGAACAATGTACCCACTTATGTGCGGGCACAGGTGATCTCGGCTGGGGCAAAGACTCGTAGTTTACTTCCTGCTTGGCCATGACAATGACCCAAGCTGTCAGGCCCCAGGCACTCTTGCACACTCCCCTCAGGGCCACACGGGGTGGGTTGGAGAATCCCAGGAATGTGTTGAACTGCTGACAGCACTTCATGCTCTGCGTGTGATCGGCCCATGTGACTTCCTCAGGGAACTGTGTGCCTGGTGGGCTCCAGCGCCCCTATCTTGAATCTCCCAGGTCTTCTGAGCCCCAGCGCTGGTGCTGAAGAGCAGGATGGGGTTGAGGGGGACGCAGAGATGAAATTTAATGGGCAAATCTGCTTGCCCATGGCCACTCCACTTAGTTCTTCATCCAGGGAGGGGTGGCCTAGGCACGGTGGCCAGGGATTGGCTGTGCACAGGGAACAGGAAGCCCTGAGCGGGAGTGGCCAGGGGAGGTGGGTGGTGCTCACTGCCTACAGCAGGTGTGGCCGTGGTGCTGACAGGCCCAGCTTCTCAGGGCTGGAGGCCCAGGCTCCAGACGTGCAGGCTGTGGGGCTTTATCAGCCATTAGAGCGACAGAGTTTGTGGCAATCCTGCCAGCTATGGGTGCTGACAGCCAGGAGCTAGGCGGAGTACAGCTTCCTCCCTTGGCCTCCCTGCTCCCAGCCTCGAGGCCGGGGAGCACATTGCAGGAACATTTGAGGAGAGGAGAGATGGCAGGGAGGAGAGGGAGGAAGAGATGGGCCCAGAGGCTTGTTTCTCCTGAGATTTTATTTTTCTTTATTTTATTTTTAAAGGAAATGTCTCTGAGATACACACACACACACACACACACACACACACACACATACACATACACATACACATACACATACATGGTTGTTTTGTTTGTTTGGTTTTTTTTTTTTTTTTTTGAGACGGAGTCTCGCTCTGTTGCTCGGGCTGGAGTACAGTGGCCGGATCTCAGTTCACTGCAAGCTCTGCCTCCCGGGTTTATGCCATTCTCCTGCCTCAGCCTCCCGAGTAGCTGGGACTACAGGCGCCCGCCACCTCGCCCGGCTAGTTTTTTGTATTTTTAGTAGAGACGGGGTTTCACCATGTTAGCCAGGATGCTCTCGATCTCCTGACCTCGTGATCCACCCGTCTCGGCCTCCCAAAGTGCTGGGATTATAGGCTTGAGCCACCGCGCCCGGCCTGGTTTTGTTTTTAAAGACAGGGTCTAGCTCTGTTGCCCAGGCTGGAGTGCAGTAGTGCAATCACAGCTCACTGCAGCCTCGACCTTCTGCAAGATTTTTTTTTTTTTTTTGAGACGGAGCCTATATCTGTCGCCCAGGCTGGAATGCAGTGGTGCAATCTCAACTCACTGCAACCTCCGCCTCCCGGGTTCACTCCATTCTCCTGCCGAGTAGCTGGGACTACAGGCTCCCACCACAACGCCCGGCTAATTTTTTGTGTTTTTGGTAGAGACGGGGTTTCACCGGGTTAGCCAGGATGGTCTCGATCTCCTGATCTCGTGATCCGCCCGCCTCGGCCTCCCAAAGTGCTGGGATTACAGGCGTGAGCCACTGCGCCCAGCCTTTGCAAGGTTTTGAAACGTGTTTATACCTTCACAAAAGCTGACACCTGCTTACTGCAACAAGTAAATTATTTTAAAAGGGCTGAGGCACTTTGAGCGGAGAAAGGAAGAGGTGAATGAGAGGGAGATGGGGAAGCACTAAGAACAAAATCCAGCCCCTTCCCCCTTTCCCCAGCTGCCTCCTAAACTGTCTCGGAGCTCTCCTCCGAGCTGCCCTCCATGTGAGTTTCCTAAGCTGTCTCAAAGCTCTCCTCCTGCCTCTGTGAGTTTCCTGCAGCTGCTGTGTCAAATTGCCAGCAACTTGGTGGCATAAAACAAGACAGATGTATCATCTTATAGCTCCAGAGGTCAGAAGTCTAAGATTAGTATCACTGAGCTGAAGTCAAGGTGTGGCGGGGCCGCCCCCTCTGCAGGCTCTCAGGGGAATCCTTCCTGGCCTCTGCCAGCCTCTGGTGGCTCCAGGTGTTCCTTGGCTTGTGGCCGCATCACCCCAGTCCCTGCCTCCATGGTCACACTGCCTTCCCTGCTTCTGTGTGTGGTGGTGTCTCCCTCTGCCTCCCTCTTGTATAATAAGAACACTTGTGATCATATTTAGGGTCCATTGCATAATCCAGGATGATCTCCCCATCTCCAGAACCTAATTTAGTCACTGCTGCAAAAGTTTAGTCACCTCTGCAAAGTCTGTTTATTGCCATATAAAGTGAGATTCGCAGGTTGCAGGGGTTAGGGAGTGGATGTCTTTGCAAGGATATTAATTAGCCCACCCTATCCTCCCTGCTCCAGCCCCACCAGCCTGCCAGGGCTCCTGAAACCACCTACATCCCTTCCACCCCTGCCTCCTCAAGCCCTGGCTTTGGCTCTGTCCTCTGCTGAGATGCTTTTCCCGAACTCTGGCTCTTTCTTATTCCCCCGAGCTCAGTTTAAACATCACCTCCTTGAAGACAACCTCTGGCCTATTCCAAGACAAGAGCTGTGCCGAGTTACCCTTTGTGCCTGGCACATAGTAGTTGCTCAGTGCAAAAGTGTTGGTGACTGAGAGGCATAGAAACCCTCTGAGCACTTGACAGCCCTAAAGGGGAAGCCGGGCTTCCTGATGCCTGGAACATTCCTTGAGCCCTTCTTGCCTTTGTTCTCCCACAACTGGGCAGAGGCTTTGTTGACAGCCCCTGCCCCTTCAGACACCAGTAACAGCCATCCGTGTTGGGCAGAGTTTGAGGTCTGTGTCCGCACTGGCCTAGGCCTCAGGAGATGGGGCCTTGTTTTTTTTCCCACCAAAGTCCATAGAGTAGGATGGGATGGGGAGGGGAGGGGAAGGGAGTGGCAGCACACATGTCTAGCTTTTGCTGCCGGCCCTGGACAAGAAAGGTCACTGAAGGGACAGCGTCTCAGGGCCCAGCTCAGCAACATCTGGCTCACAGCCTGCCTTCCCAGCATGTCCCAGAGGCCCTCGAGGACAGAGTGGCAGGTGACAGCACTGACATTAGTGCCAAACTTCCTGGGCCACTGCCACCCACCGGGAGGGGCTTTGGGGAAGGCATCTGGCCTTTCTATGTCCAGTATAATAAAAATAAGAGTTGACTTTTATGGAGCACTGACTCAGCTCCAGGCTGTGCTCATTCAGTCCTCGCAGTCACTGAGATAATGGCCTTCAGTGTGTAGAACCATTCGTGGCAGCTGATACGTGCCCAAGAAACACTGACTTATTTCCCGGGGGAAATTCTTTGAAGGTTCTTGGTGTCCATCTGAACACAGAAAATGGAAGAGGGGAAAGATGGAGGGGGGTGGGGGAGGGAGAGAGGGACCAGGCTGCAGGGTCAAATATACTGAAATAAATGCTTCACTTCCCTGGAGGTGATTTCTGGATGATTTGTCTTGCTCCGGATGATTTATTTGTTTGTTGATTTATTTGGCGTTAGCTCTCTGTTTATATAGACTCTGGTTCTAGAAACAACTCGCCGGCAGCCGGCTGGCTGGACCAGCACATGCTGACTGGGCTGGACTATTGACAGGCCCATTGTGGGCTGTACCTTGGCCACCTCCAGGGACAGTGCTCAGCTGTGACCCCAAAATAAGTTAGGGCCAGCTGGGTGGGGCGGGATGGGGCAGGGACGGGGGCTGTATGCACCATGTGGTGGGGGCTCGGGGCCTCAATATTGTCAAGGGCTGGGGCAGTAAAGATGGCTGAGGCGGCCCTGCCCACCCCTAGTGGTCAGTAACAACTGGAAGCAGAGCAGCTGGGCAGGGCCAGGAGGCTCAGGCGTCCAACAGGCAGCTCTGGATCCGGTCCACCCACTGCTGGGCCGAGGGCCTATCCTGGGTACAGAAGTTGTAAGTGCAAATTGTTGTCTTCACGTCAAAGAAGGCTTTGTCTCACAAAGACCTGCACAGCAGCTGGCCCCTGCATTCCCCCTTCTCCTCGTACAGCATCCCCAGTTCAATGCGCTCAGAGTCAGAGTCAAGCAGGAAGGTCCAGAACGGCGGGACATATGGTGGCAGCCGAGGAAACTACAGTAGAACTGGCTGAACTCAAACTCCAGGGGGAACTGCAGATGGGTCTGGTGTTACACAGTCCAGGAACTGCAGGAAGGCAGGTGTGAACCTGCTGCTCTGCCCAGCCAGAGTGTGGGCCCCACAGTGGCTGAAGTGATGACCGAAGGACAACTACTCCTTCTCCACCAGCAGGCGGAAGCCCTCCAGCGTGCAGGAGAAGGGGTCTGAGAGCAGCTGCACCAAGTATACCACCTGGGTGGTTATGTCCCAGCCATCCTCTAGGCCCACCAGCACGGAGGAGTCTGAATCCAAGACCTCTACCACCAGCACTGACACCTGCAGCAGCTTGCGGATTGGGGTCAGCCGCTCCAAGTCCTCCAGCGAGAGCAGGGAGGAGGCTGGGCCAGGCTCAGCAGCGGGGCAGCCCAGGACACATGCCTTCAGTGCTTCTTGAAGTTGGCCTTCACCTGCTGTGTCTCGAATACCTCAACGGGCACCAGCTCCACTGCCGCAGGGGGTCCGGCTGCACACCCTTGAGCTGGGCTTTCTTCCCGAGAATGTAGAGGGCTGCTCACTGCAGCCACAGGAAGCCAGGGTGGGCGAGGGAGCCCTGTTGCCTGGGGTGGGGCCAGTGTATCTCTGCCAGCTTGCCAGGAGCCCATATCGGCGCCAAGCCCACTGCTGCGCCCACTGGTCTGGACACTGCCCCACTTACTTCGCGGTGCAGTCTGTCTGGAGGGCAAGGTCTCCATGGGGTTGGACAGTGTGAAGACCCTGGCTCTGGGGCTGGGAACGTGACTGCCCATGTGGGCTGAGGAGAAGCCGCTAAGCACGTTGCATCCCGATGCGTTGGCATAGCGGGGCATGGAACTGATCACAGCTTGCAGGTACTTCTGCTCCAGGCTGCTCGAGTCCACCTGGGACTGGCCTGGAGAAGGTGCGTTCTGGGCCTTGAAGAGGCTGAGGACACCTCTGGCCTGCAGGCCCCCAGAGTGCAGCAGCACTGCCTTGGACCGCCCACTGCACCAGCAGACCATGAGGAAGCGGTTGTGGCGGTAGCAGCAGGACACCCACTGCAGGGCGTTGTCCTGGACACCCTGGGACACAACCAGCAGCCCTGGGTAGCTGTGGCAGATGGTGGTCAACATGCGGTTGACCAGAGAAATGCGAAAGGGCTTTGGCCCAGCTCAGGCTGCTGCTCAGGGTGCCAGCCCGAGGTGCTGGTAGTCGCGGCAGCAAGCCTCTTCCACCAGGATGCTGATGGTCATGTGGTCTGAGGGTTTCAGAGCTGAGGACAGGGTCAGCGTGCTGGGCTCCAGCTCCTCTGACACTGAGATCTCATCCCCCTGGTCCTCAGCGGGTCGCTGGCCCTGGTGCTCCCAGCTTGGGGGGTTGTACGTCTTGCGAGTGACATGCTGGCGCCCGATGGTCTTCTTGGCGTTCTTGACCAGGTTGCAAAACAGGGTCTTGAGGGAAGGACCCTTGTCCTTGGTGACTCGGGGTGGCCGGCCGAGTGTATGGACAGAGCCCAGAGTGAACGCCAAGGTGGCTCTGACGTCCGGCGGGTCCCGCAGCTTATGCAGCTGCCTGTGGAAGTTGCTCTGGATGATTTTTAAAGCTCCCTTTGGCCGGGCGCAGTGGCTTATGCCCATTATCCCAGCACATTGGGAGGCTGAGGCAGGAGGATCCCTTGAGCCCAGGAGTTCAAGACCAGCCTGGGCAACATAGGGAGACCCCCATCTCTACAAAAAAATAAAAAAGTTGTCTGGCTGTGGTGCTGGACGCCTGTAGTCCTGGCTACTCAGGAGGCTGAGGTGGGAGGATAACTTGAGCCCAGGAGTTTGAGGCTGCAGTGAGCTGTGATCATGCTACTGCCCTCCAGCCTGGGTGACAGAACAAAACGCTGTCTCTGAAATAAATAAATAAATAAATAGTCTTCTTCATTCTTGTTGGTTTTGGAGGCTGAGAACGGCTGACCTGTCTTGGTGACAGGGACCAACCTGCAGGCATGAAACTTAAAAACTCACCCAGACAGAAGGAACTGCTCACTCTCAGAGCACAGCAGACAGCTCTGCTGGAACTGGGATCTAAGTCAAGTGGGGAGTTGCATGGTTCTTGAAGAAATGGCTTGAGTATGACCCTCACCCCAGAGTCAGAGACAAAAAAACAGACCGATGGACTCCCAAGAACAGGAGTTATCTGTCACTTATGATGAACAAATTATATATATATGTGTGTGTGTGTGTGTGTGTGTATGTGTGTGTATATATGTGTGTGTGTGTGTGTGTGTGTGTGTGTGTGTATTTGAGACAGAGTTTTGCTCTGTCACCCAGGCTGGAGTGCAGTGGTGCAATCTTGGCTCACTGCAACCTCTGCCTCCTGGGTTCAAGGCATTCTCCTGCCTCAGCCTCCCAAGTAGCTGGGACTACAGGTGTGTGCCACCACACCTGGCTAAATTTTGTAGTTTTAGTAGAGATGGGGTTTCATCATGTTGGCCCGGCTGCTCTCGAACTCCTGACCTCAAGTGATCTACCTGCCTTGGCCTCCCAAAGTGCCGGCATCATAGGCGTGAGCCACCATGTCCAGCCCAAATGGCATTTTTAAATGATCTCTATAAGGGTTGAAGTTTTATCTGAAGCTACTTCACGTCATGCTAGAAAAGTGATCCCTTAAGATAAGCACGGTAGGTGCTGGGGTGGGAAGCAAAAGCTCTTGGTGGGCTTTGTTTCCCAAGTGCTCACACCCTGGGGCATTCCTGCCACTCTCCTCCCTCCTCAAAGCTTCCTCTGGGAGCCCAAGTGCCCGACGCTAAACCCTAACAATGAGGGCAATGTGGGGTGAAAAACACGGTCTGTCTTCTTCGCCCCGGGAATGGAGCTGAATTTCCAATGGGAAGGGTTCGATTGTCTCTCTCACCTCCTCTGGAGGAAGAAGCTGGGGTGAGAGACAAGAATTCAGCCTCAGAGCACTTTCTTTGTAGGGTGAGAAAGCCCTGGGTGTTAGGATCACAGAATCAGAGATTAGATTAGATTAGATTAAAGTTCAACCATTACTAAGCCTGTCTGTATCCTATGCTCCATGAATGAGGGGTCCTGTATTCCTTGTTTCTGCTGTGGTCCCAGTGCTCAGACAGTGCTTGGCATACGGCAACCACTCACTAAATAGTTGAATGGATGAATGGATGCCTCACTTTCCTCATTTATACAACAGAAATCATGGTACCCCCCTGTATTCACTATCAGTTGCTATGTAACAAATTAGCCCCAAATTACTTGGTGGCTTAAAACAACAGTCACTTTATTCCCGCTCATAATTTCCATGGGTCAGGAATTTGGGATTTTTTTTTTAAGACGGAGTTTTGCTCTATCGCCCAGGCTGGAGTGCAGTGGTGCGATCTCGGGTCACTGCAACCTCTGCCTCCCTGGGTTCAAGCAATTCTCCTGCCTCAGCCTCCCCGGTAGCTGAGAATACAGGTGTGTGCCACCCCACCCGGCTAATTGTTTGTATTATTAGTAGAGACAGCACTTTGCCAGGTTGGCCAGGCTGGTCTCAAATTCCTGATCTCAAGTGATCTCCCACCTTGGCCTCCCAAAATGCTGGGATTGCAAGCGTGAGCTGCTGTACCTGGCCAGAATCTGGGATTTTGTGCTCTGTCTCAGGGTCTTTCCTGCCACTGAAGTCAGACAGTGGCTGGAGTCAGAACAGGAGGGGACTGGCCAGGCGTTTCTCTCTCTTCATGGAGTCTCGGGGCTTCTCCAGCGGTTGGCTTTGGGCTTCCTCACACCATGGTTGCCCCAGGGCTCCCAGGCAAGTGTTCTGGTGAGGAAAGTGGAAGCTATTTCAATGCTATAACCTAGTCTGAGAAGTCACAGAGCGTCACTTCTGCCACAGGCCCAGGCCCATCTGGATTCAAGAGGAGGGAACATGGACTCTGCTTCCAATGGGAGGAGTGTCGGTGTCCCATGGTAGGAGCACGTGGGGTGGGGGAGCTCGTGGTCATCTTTGGAGGTTCGGTCTGCCGCCGCTAGGAGGAGGCCAGACTGACATTTGAACCCAGGCAGGCCGAATGCAGGCCCTGACTCTGCATCACCGCTGCACGGGCTGCCCCGGGAGAGGCCAAGTCTCTCAAAGACCTGAAGCAGAACTACGCGTCCTACGCAGTGAGGCCCACAGCAAATACCCTTTGCAAATACAAGATGCCTGGGTTCGTTTACCGTGGCTGTCCTAACAAAGCACCACAAAGTGGGTGGCTTCAAACAACAGAAATGGTCTCCTTACAGTTCCAGAGTCCAAAAGGCTAAGACCACAGTGTGGACCGGGCCATGCCTTCTCTGAGGGCTCTAGGGAGGGGCCGTCTTTGCTTCTCCCAGCCTCCGGGGTTGCTGGGAATCGGGGGTGTTCCTTGGCTTGTACATGCACCACTGCAGCCTCTGCCTCGGCTTTTACTCGGCCTCCCCGCTGCCTGTCTGTGTCTGCATCTCTCCTCTTCTTACAACGACATCAGCCGGATTGGACCAGGACCTACCCTAATCCAGTATGATCTCATCCTAACAAATGACATCTGCACAGTTCCTCTTTCCAAACAAGGTCACACACTGAGGCTCTGGGTGGACATGAATTCTGGGGACATGATTCAACTCACAATGGCCCTGTCTGATTTCCCAGTCATGCCCTGCCTATGTTCCCAGCCCCTCATGAGGCTCCACACAGCCCTTTAAATGGGGGGACATGGCTCCTGGGTCACTGAGCACATCCAGGAGGATACAACCAGCCTCAGAGGGCCTAAAACGCTGAGACCGAGCGGCAGTGGCCACCTTCACTGGGGAGTAAGGTCGAGGAGGGGAGACAGACAGAGGGCCTTTGGTGGTCTGCCAGCTCCTCCCTCACTTCCCACCTGTCACAGGACTTCTTCCGGTCCAGCCGGCTCTGCTCCTTGGTTGACCCTCCAAAGCACAGTGCGTCCTCTCCGGGGATGGCTCTATTAATAACCCTCATGTGGATGTTCTGGGACGGCCATTCATGCTTCCTGTCCTCACGTGTGGCCCCCACTCTACACCATTCATGAGAGTGACCCCCAGGCGTGGCTGGCTCCCTCCCTTTCTCCACCGCCAGCACGTCTGCAGGATCCAAGGTGCCGTGTGTTTGCTGTTCACAGCGACCCATGAGTGAGAGGCGGCCGTGTTCACACCATAGTTTAAGTTAACGATGCCCAGCTGGGACGTGCGCTGTGTGGCCCTCCTCAGGGACTACAGTGTGGCAGAAAAAAACACCCTGAGCTTCCTCTCTTCTCTTTCTCCTGCTGATATTTTGCTGCCCCCCCAACAATCGTTGAATCCAACGTAAGCTGTAAAAGGCAGCCTCATGAGTGCTAAGCAGGGGAGGGAAGGATGGAGAGGGGTCTGCAGGGGCAACTGAAGATTCCTAGCATGAAAGGCAACCACTATCTATCAAGGATATTCATCCATCTAATGGGGATAATAATTTATCCTAGGGCTGTTGCTAAGGCTGAGTTAATACAGCTGAAGTGTACTAACAAGGTTAATGGCGCCCACCTGAGTTCAAATCTTTGCACACGTCCTCACCTAAATGTAAAAACTCAACAAAGGATGCAAATGAAGCCATGACTCACTCCTTCAACATTACTAGGAGACAGAACCCAAAAAACTTCAAATAATCTGCAGGTAGGAAAAAACCACCAAATACCAGCAGACCTCCCGCTGCCACTATAGGTCATAAGCAGGGTCAACAGGGCAAGGGAGGCTTAAAGGACTCAATACAGGCCGGGCATGGGGGCTCACACTGGTAATCCCAACCCTTTGGGAGGCAAAGGTGGAAGGATCACTTGAACTCAGGAGTTCGAGACCAACCTGGGCAACGTGGTGAAATCCCGTCTCTACAAAAAAAAAAAAAAAAGAAAACCGCCCCCCCCAAAATTAGCCAGACATAGTGGTGCATGCCTATAGTCCCAGCTACTTGGGAGCCTGAGCAGGGAGGATCACTTGAGCGCAGGAGGTCAAGGCTGCAGTGAGCTGTGATCATGCCACTGCACTTCAGCCTGGGTGACAGAGCAAGACCCTGTCTCAAAAAGCACAAAACAAAAAAACCTGTACATGGATTTTAAAAATACGGATTAAAACATGTAAACACAAAGGGCCGGGCGCGGTGGCTCAAGCCTGTAATCCCAGCACTTTGGGAGGCCGAGACGGGTGGATCATGAGGTCAGGAGATAGAGACCATCCTGGCTAACATGGTGAAACCCCGTCTCTACTAAAAAATACAAAAAACTAGCCGGGCGAGGTGGTGGGCACCTGTAGTCCTAGCTACTCGGAAGGCTGAGGCAGGAGAATGGCGTAAACCTGGGAGGCGGAGCTTACAGTGAGCTGAGGTCCGGCCACTGCACTCCAGCCTGGGCGACAGAGTGAGACTCCGTCTCAAAAAAAAAAAAAAAAAAAAAATGTAAACACAAAATATGTAAATGTAGTAAACATTGCTCAGGCAACACACCTTTGGGGAGGCTCCTTCCATGTGTCCAGTCCTGCACCAGCCATTCCAAGTAAAAAATGGCTCATGTCCTGTGCAGCTTCCATCCCAGAGGGGGAAACAGACAAGGCACTGAAGAATGTACTGAACGGTGGCCTCCAAAAAGGTGTATTCATTTCCCAGCTCTTGGAACTTGTGAGTGTGACCTTATTTGGAATAAAAAGCCATTGCAGATGTCATGAAATTAAAGATCTCGAGGAGAGATCATCCTGGATATAGGGTGGGTCCTAAGCCCAATGACAGGGGTCCTTATAAAAGAAAGGGAGAGAGACACTTGAGACACAGAGATGCAGAGAAGGTCATGTGAGGACAGAGTCAGAGATGGGAGTGGTGCACGTATGAGCTGAGGAACGCCTGGAGCTGTCAGGAGCTGGAGGGGCCAGGAAAGATCTCCCGCATAGTCCCAGAAGCAGCTTGGCCTGGACAGCATCTTGATTTTGGATTTCTGGCTTCCTGAATGATGAAAGATGCTTTTCTGTTGTTTGAAGCTGCTGAGTTGGTGGCCATTTGTTATAGCAGCCCTGGGAAACAAATGCAGGGAAGGCATTTTCCTTGCAACCAACTTCAAGATCATTGCTTGAGGCCAGCATGATGGCTCATACCTGTAATCCCAGCAATTTGGGAGGCTGAGGTGGGAGGATCATTTGAGGCCAGGAGTTTGAGACCAGCCTCAGCAATATAGTGAGACCCCCATCTCTACCAGCCCCCACCCAAAAAACAAAAAAACAAAAAAACCCAGAAATTAGCCAGACGTGGTGGCACCTACCTGTAGTCCCAGCTGCTAGGGAGGCTGAGGTGGGAGAATGGCATAAGCCCAGGGTTTGAAGCTGCAGTGAGCCATGATCACACCACTGCACTCCAGCCTGGGTGACAGAGCGAGACCTAGAGACAAAGTCTTGTTCACAGTTGGAGGTCTACCATTGAGAGTGCAGCCAGGGCCCACCTGGAGACAGGAACCATGCCAGTTATTCTTACAGAGAGAATTTAGTATATAAAAGTGTTAACTAGATATGGAAAACTTGAAAAGGCAAAGAGAAAACACTAAGTGTCACAGACAGAGAAACTGCGGGAAGTAGCTACCCAGTCCTTGGACAAGGGCAACGAAGGGAAGAGGCTGAAATTGTTAAAACTTAGAAGCTTGGAGGAGGAGTCCCTTGGGGCTGGGACGCAGACCTCTGGAGAGGACGGAAAGAACCAGAAGAAGCCAGATATTGGGGCCAGCTCTCCAGACAGGCATGGCCACACTTAATCAAAGTCAGATCATATTCTCCTTGGCTCAATACACTCCATGGTTGTCTGGGTGCAGTGGCTCATGCTGGTAGTCCCAGCACTTTGGGAGGCTGAGGTGGGCGGATCATGAGTCAGGAGTTCAAGACCAGCCTGGCCGACACAGTGAAACCCTGCCTCTACTAAAAATATAAAAATTAGCTGGGCATGGTGGCAGGCACCTGTAATCCTAGCTACTCGGGAGGCTGAGGCAGGAGAATTGCTTGAACCCAGGAGGTGGAGGTTACAGTTAGCCGAGATCACACCACTGCACTCCAGCCTGAGTGACAGAGCGAGACTCCGTCTCGAAAACACAAATAAACAACAACAACAACAACAAACACTCCATGGGTCCCATCTGACTTGGAGTAAAGTGAGTCCGCGTCGTAACTGGAAGACTGTGCTCTGTCGCACCCTGACAGCTTCTCTGAGCCCATCTCCTACCCGTCTCTCCTCACTCACTTCACTCCCCAATACCACCTTCTGGTTCTTGGATGTTTCAGACACACGTAGGGCCTTTGCACTGGCTGTTCCTCCTTCCTGGAACACTGTTCCTTTAAACATCTTTTAAATCCTATTTTATTTTTATAGACATAAGGGTCTCGCTGCTATGTTACCCATGCTGGTCTCAAACTCCTGGGCTCAAGTAATCCTCCCACCTTAGTTTCCCAAAGTGCTGGGATTATAGGCATGAGACACTGTGCCTGGTCTCCCTCCTGTGCCCTTAAATATGTATGTATTTTTTTTTTTAGACAGGGTTTCACTCTTGTCACACAGGTTGGAGGGCAAGGGTGCAATCTTGGCTCACTGCTGCCACCTCTACCTCTTGGGCTTAAGCGAGTTTTCTGTCTCAGCCTCCCAGGTAGCTGGGACTATAGGACATGCCACCACCCCAGCTAAGCTTTATATTTTTTGTAGAGATGGGGTTTTACCATGTTGCTCAGACTGGCCTTGAGCTCCTGGGCTCAAGTGATCCATCAGCTTTGGGATTCCAAAGTGCTGGGATTACAGGCATGAGCCACCGAGCCTGGCCTGTTCCCTTACAAATATCTTTTAAGTCTTTGTTCCAACATCACCTCAGTAGTGAGCTCTTTCCTGCTAAAAACCCAACTCCCAGCAGCTCCTCCCTTTGCTCGGCTTCATTTTCCTCCTTAGCAAGCATGGGCACCTTCTATATATATATATTTTTTTTTTTTTTGGTCTTGCTCCGTCCCCCAGGTTGGAGTGCAGTAGCGCCATCTTGGCTCACTGTAACCTCCGCCTCCCAGGTTAAAGGATTCTCCTGCCTCAGCCTCCCTAGTAGCTGGGATTACAGGCACCCACCACCACGCCCAGCTAATTTTTGTATTTTTATCAGAGATGGGTCTTTGCCATGTTGGCCAGGCTGGTCTCGAACTCCTGACTTCAGGTGATCCACCTGCCTCGGTCTCCCAAAGTATTGGGATTACAGGCGTGAGCCACTGCACCTGGCCAGCATGGTTACCTTCTAAGACACAAAACACTCTAGTGATTTGGGTTATTGTTCATCTCCCCTTCACTAGAACAGAAGCTCCCCCAAAACAAGGATTTCATCTCTTTTGTTCATTGCTGTATCCTCAGTATCTAGCACAGAGTAGGCATTCAGTAAATCTTGGTGGAATGAATGAGTGAATTAGGGCCTTTCCCAGGTTAAATACAGCGACTAGGGAAAGGGAACTTGTTGGGTGCCACCTCTGAGTGGCCCTGCCTGCCCTCCCTATCCCTGTCAGGACACAGGTCATGGGGGCTGTTCTGTCCTGGAGAGAACTGGAGGCTGGCCAGCTGCTCCCTGATCCGTGGCCATCTGGAGCCTCTGAACCCACTCCGGCCCCTCCAGCAGGAGGAAGATGTGAGCTTCTGATGGCCCAGCTCCAGTGCTGTGGGCCAGAGCAGCCAGGCAGAGAAGGAGAGCTCGGTGGAAAGGTATGTGTGAGTCACCCTCACTCCCCTAGACTGCATGTCCTGGGAGCCTTGAGGGAGATAGTGGCTGAGGGTGGGTGACAGGCCCCCAAGAGCTACCTCAAAATAAGTCCCTAGCAGAGCCATCCTGTGGCCACCCTGGCTTCCTCTTGCCCCATTTTCAGGCCTAGGACACTCCCTTCTCCCCCACCCACAGAGCTCAGCTCAACCAGCCCTGCCCCAACAAACTATGAGAATTGTCCAAATGGCAGGCACAGCAGGTGTAACTGGGAGGCACAGCCACCAAGCTCAAGCTTGAAAACATGTGGTGGAGGTCATGTTGATGGCCGCGATGATGATGATGATGACAAAGGTATCAGTGAGAGTCCTAGTCGAAAACCGATAGCACACTCACATTATAACAATTCAAGAAACATTAATAAAGGCTGTTTACAAATATGTAGGCACAGCATATAAAGGTATTCAGAGGCCAGGTGAAGTGACTCATGCTTGCTATCCTAGCACTTTGGGAGGCTGAGATGGGAGGATCCCTTGAGCCTGGTAGTTTGAGACCAGCCTGGGCAACACAGTGAGACCCCATCTCTAAAAAAAAAATAAAAAATTAGTCAGGTTGGGTGGTGCATGCCTGTGGTCCTAACTACTTGAGAGGCTGAGGCAGGAGGATCACCTGAGCCCAGGAAATTGGAGGCTGCAATGAGCCATGATCACACCACTGCATTCCAAGCTGGGCGACAGAGTGAGACCCTGTCTAAAAAAATACCAAAAATAAAAATAAAGGCACAGAGAGAGAGAAACCACTAGACATTGTGCACAGGGAGGCTGGGTACAGTGGCTCACACCTGCAATCCCAGCACTTTGGGAGGCTGAGGTGGGCGGATCACAAGGTCAAGAGATCGAGACCATTCTGGCCAACATGGTGAAACCCCGTCTCTGCTAAAAGTACAAAAATTAGCTGGGTATGGTGGTGCTTGCCTGTAGTCCCAGCTACTCAGGAGGCTGAGGCAGGAGAATTGCTTGAACCCAGGAGGCGGAGGTTGCAGTGAGCCGAGATTGCGCCACCGTACTCCAGCCTGGCTTCAGAGCGAGACCCCGTCTCAAAAAAAAAAAAAAAAAAAAAAAAAAAAAAAAAAAAAAATTGTGCCCAGGGAAAACATTAACAGCCCAATTGCCACCCCTAAGTATGCAGGATCCTGACACAGAGAGAGCTGGGGAAGTGGTAGGTGCCAACGCTAGGTGGCATGGCAAGTCAGAGCTGGCAGAAAAAAACCACCCTGAGCTCCCTCTCTTCTCTTTCTCCTGCTGATATTCTGCTGCTCACCACCATTCATTGAATCCAACATAAGTCATAAAAGTCAGCCTCATGAGTGGTGAGCAGGGTAGGGAAGGATGGAGAGGGGTCTGCATGGGCGACTAAAGATTCCCAGCATGAAAGACAACCACCATCTATCAAGGATATTCATCCACCTAAAGGGGATAATAATTTATCCCAGGGATGCTTTGAAGTCTGAGCTAATATAGCTAAAGTGTACTAGCAAGGTTAATGGTGCCCACCTGAGTTAAAATCTTTGCACGAGTCCTCACCTAAACGTATAAGGTCAACAAAGAATGCAAATGAAGCCATGATTCAGTCCTTCAACATTACTAGGAGACAGAACACAACAAACTTCAGATAACCTGTAAGGAGAAAAAAGCCACCAAATTCCAGCAGACCTCCCACTGCCACTGTAGGGTCAACAGGTCAAGGGAGGCTTAGAAGACTCAACACAGGCCAGGTGAGGGGGCTTACACCTGTAATCCCAGCACTTTGGGAGGCTGAGATGGGCGGATCGCCTGAGCTCAGGCGTTCGAGACCAACCTGGACAACCTGGTAAAACCCTGTCACTACAAAAAAATACCAAAAAATTAGCTGGGTGTGGTGGCACAGGCCTGTGGTCCCAGCTACTTGGGAAGCTGAGGCGGGAGAATCACTTGAGGCCAAGAAATGGCTGCAGTGTGCGGATAATTGATCCACTGCCCTCCAGCCTGGGGGACATAGCAAGACCGTGTGTCGAAAAAGAAAAAGAAAGAAAGGAAAAAAAAAAAAAAGCACAGTATCAAGAGGAAGGAGAGGGGAGCAGAGTTAATAAACAAAGCACACACAGAGTCATCTTCAGAAAAGTAAGTCCGCCACTGAGTATCCAGATACCAAACACGGGTTTGGGACTCAGTGGCTCACAGCGCCAGCTACAAGAAAGAAGCTTGGAAGTGAATGCCTCAAACCAGCAATGCCTCAATAACGCATTGCCTCTGGGAGAGACTCTGATTAATGGATGAGGTCATTCATCTTCAGGATGGTCGCCACCAATTCTCTCCTTTTCTATAGATGCATGTAGTTCCCAACAGAGAGGCGGAATCCATTCCTCTGCTCTCTTATATCTGGATTTCCCTGTGAGTATTTTTGTTTTGTTTTGTTACGGGGTCTGAGTGTTGCCCAGGCTGGAGTGCAGGTGATCCTCCCACCTCAGCCTTCCAAGTAGCTGGGACCGGCTAATATTTTTGTTTTTATTTTTAGTAGAGATCGTGTCTGGCTGTGTTGGCCAGGGTGGTCTCAAACTCCTGGACTCAAGCAATCCTCCTGCCTTGGTTTCCCAAAAGTGCTGGGACTATAATCATGAGCCATGGCGCCTGGAATCCGTGACTGTTTTGTTTTGTTTTGTTTTGAGACAGAGTTTTGCTCTTGTTGCCTAGGCTGGAGTGCAATGGTGCGATCTCGGCTCACCGCAACCTCTGTCTGCTGGGTTCAAGCGATTCTCCTGCACCTCCGCCTCCCAAGTAGCTGGGATTACAGTCATGCACCACCACGCCCGGCTAATTTTGTATTTTTAGTAGAGATGGGGTTTCTCTATGTTGTTTAGGTTGATCTTGAACTCCCGACCTCAGGTGATCCGGCCATCTCAGCCTCCCAAAGTGCTGGGATTACAGACATGAGCCGCTGCATCTGGCCATCCGTGACTATTTTAACCAATAGAAAATGATGAAGGAGATGCCGGGCCAGTTCTTAGAAGAGGACTGGCAGCTTCCACTTTGGACCACTTGCTGTGGGGAAGTCCATCACCACGGAGGAACTCAGGCTGGCCACACAAGGAGGCTACATGCAGAGAGACATGATGGACCAGCCTCCATCTGTCCTGGTAATTGCAGCCCAGGTAAGAGGCATGGGTGAAATCTTCAGGTGACTCCTGACTCAGCCGTCATCCGGCTACAACCACATGAAAGACCCCAAGTGACAGTCATGCAGCTGAGCCTCATCCATCCCTAGGACCATGAGATACAAACAAGTGATTGTTCTTTTAAGCCACTGAGTTTGGGGTGGTTTGCTGGACATTGAAAATCATCAAAACAATAGAGAGTGGTGGTGCACCTTGGAGATGTGGCAATGAACAGAAGTGAGGAAATAAGGGGGTGTAACGGGCCGGGCACGGTGGCTCAAGCCTGTAATCCCAGCACTTTGGGAGGCCGAGGCAGGCGGATCACGAGGTCAGGAGATCGAGACTATCCTGGCTAACATGGTGAAACCCCGTCTCTACTAAAAAATACAGAAAACTAGCCAGGCGAGGTGGCGGGCGCCTGTAGTCCCAGCTACTAGGGAGGCTGAGGCAGGAGAATGGCGTGAACCCGGGAGGCGGAACTTGCAATGAGCTGAGATTCGGCCACTGCACTCCAGCCCGGGCGACAGAGCGAGACTCTGTCTCAAAAAAAAAAAAAAAGGGGGGGGGGGTGTAACGAACTGAACTGAATTGTATCCCCCCAAATTCGTATGTTGAAATCTGGCTGGGTGTAGTGGCTCATGCCTGTAATCCCAGCACTTTGTGAGGCAGAGGCAAGAGGAACGCACCAACCTATATTTTGAAATGTGAGATGGGAGTGGTGCACGTACCACTCCAGAGATGGGAGTGGTGCACGTACGAGCTGAGGAATGCCTGGAGCTGTCAGGAGCTGGAGGGGCCAGGAAAGATCTCCCGTATAGTCCCGGGCAAGGCAACATAGTGAGACCCTGTCTACAAAAAATCTAAAAATTGGCTGGACGTGGTGGTGTGTGCCTGTAGTCCAGCTACTCAGGAGGCTGACACAGAAGGATTGCTTGAACCTGGGAGGTCAAGGCTGCAGTGAACCATGATTGCACCACCGTCCTCCAGCCTGGGCAGCAGAGTGAAATCCTATCTCAAAAAAAGTTAACCTCAGTATCTCAGAATGTGACTATATTTGAAGACAGGGCCTTTATTTAATTTTTTTTTTCTTTTTATTTATTTATTTATTTATTTATTTATTTATTTATTTATTTATTTATTTATTTATTTTTGAGACGGAGTCTCGCTCTGTCACCCAGGCTGGAGTGCAGTGGCCAGATCTCAGCTCACTGCAAGCTCTGCCTCCCGGGTTCACGCCATTCTCCTGCCTCAGCCTCCCGAGTAGCTGGGACTACAGGCGCCGCCACCTCGCCCGGCTAGTCCCAACCCTATGAGGTAGCCATGAGAAAACAAGGAGAGACGAAGCAACTTGCCCAACACAGAGGTAGCAAGAAGTTGATATGAAATTGTGTCCAGACTGTTATTTCAGTCTTGGCTGTGGGTTACTATGATCCCAGGCTCTTGGTGAAAGTTTGTTGAATGACTTAAGGGGCTTATTTCTTTCTCTGTGGCCAGATTAAGCACTTAGAGTTGGACGGTGGTGGGGAACCAATACTTCTACCACAATAACCTTTACTGAGGGCTTACTATGGGACAGACACTATGCTTGGCATTTGACATATACTCTATTAATTTTTCATCGCTGCTGAAACAAAGTCTCACAAGCTTGTTGGCTTAAAAGAACATGACTTTATTTTCTTACAGTTCCAGACATCAGAAGTCTGAAATCTGTTTCACTGGGCTAAAACTAAGGTATTGGCAGGCCCATATTCCTTCTGGAAGCTCTAGGGAAAAGTTCATTTCTTTGCCCTTTCCAACTTCTAGAGGCTGATTACATTCCTCGGCTCGTGGCCCTTTCCTCTATCTTCAAAGCCAGCAGTGTAGTCTCTTCTCTCCTCTCTGACATCTGTTTCCATCCTTACATTTTGTCCCTCTGGGCTTGATCCTCTGGCCTCCCTCTTATAAGGACTCTTGGGATGACATTGAGCCCTCCTGAATAATCCAGGATAATCTCTCCACCTTGAGGTCCTTAACTTAACCATACCCGCGGAGTCCTTTTTACCATGTAAAGTAGCATATTCGCAGGTTCTGGGTATTAGGATATGGACATCTTTTGGGGACTATTATTCAGGCTACCACGGACATCATCAAATTTAATCCTTGTACATTAATGCTGCAACAGAGGTGTTATGATTAGCTTCACTGAATAGACTTGGAAAGCACACGGCATATGACAGGTCCTTGATACATGATGGGGCTGATCTGGTGTGAGAGTTGATTGACAACATGTCCTCCTCACTGTACAGCAGGCCTCGGAGGATGTGTCTAGTTCTGTGTCTTCCCTCAAGTCTTCTCCCACAGTCCTCTCCACTGGGGACAGATAGAAGCTGTCAGGGTGTCTGACACTTAGACACTTAATTGTCCCACTTGGGGTCACTTTGTCTCCCCAGTGAAATCACAATCTCCTTCTGTGTAAAGACCAACTCTCATATACTACCAATTATTTGGCCCTTTATACAGTGCCACAAGCTTTTGCAGACATCACTTTTTTTCCTTTTAGTCCTTGCAAGGATTGTCCATTTTACCGAAGAGCAAAGTGAGGCTCTGGCGAGATGCATAGTCAGTTTTTAATGGTGCTGGTTGATGAACCCTGCCTTGCTCCAGATCCTTTATCTCATGGTACCCACCATGCTTTTTTTTTTTTTTTTTTTTTTTTTTTTTTTTTTTTTTTTTTTTTTTTTTTTTTTTTTTTTTTTTTTTTTGTTGGATTTAGCAAGTGCTGGGATTACAGGGGTGAGCCACAGAGCCAGGCCTATATTTAACTTTTTTTTTTTTTGAGACGGAGTCTCGCTCTGTCACCCAGGCTGGAGTGCTGTGGCCGGATCTCAGCTCACTGCAAGCTCCGCCTCCTGGGTTCCCGCCATTCTCCTGTCTCAGCCTCCCGGGTAGCTGGGACTACAGGCGCCGCCACGTCGCCCGGCTAGTTTTTTTGTAGTTTTTAGTAGAGACGGGGTTTCACCGTGTTAGCCAGGATGGTCTCGATCTCCTGACCTCGTGATCCGCCCGACTCGGCCTCCCAAAGTGCTGGGATTACAGGCTTGAGCCACCGCGCCCGGCCCTCTTTCTTTCTTTTTTTAGTCTCGCTCTGTCACCCAGGCTGGAGTGGAGTGGTGTGATCTCAGCTCACTGCAACCTCCGCCTCCCAGGGTCAAGCGATTCTCCTGCCTCAACCTCCTGAGCAGCTGGGACTACAGGCATGTGCCACAATGCCCAGCTAATTTTTGTATTTTTAGTAGAGACGGGGTTTCACCCTGTTAGCCAGGATGGTCTTGATTTCCTGACCTTGTGATCCGCCCGCCTTGGCCTCCCAAAGTGTTGGGATTATAGGCAAGAGCCACCACGCCCAGCCCATCCTTTTGTTTTCTATCCTGTGTTGGCTTGGTGGGGGAGAGGAGGTGTTGACACCTGGAGGACACACATATAAGGCATTCCTGGGTGACTTTGTCATCACTGGGCCCTGTCTCTCAAGCTTCCAGCGAAATCTGCTCTTCCCTTTAAGGGGTGAAAGAAGGGTCAGCATTTCAGAAGTTCCTGGTCATACCCAGGCTTTTAATGAACTGCCACTGGGGAATTAGCAACCCGTTGCTGTAAGGGCTATAGGATGGGGGGTTGTGAGAGCATAGGGAAGGGTCTCAGAGGTCTCTTGTCCCTGCTCTACGCAGGTCTTTCTGGCCTGAAAATCCCGTCGAAGAGAGCAGCTCTTGAGAGTTTGCTCCAAGTTCCCTCGGGACGATCAGCACCACGGACAGCGGCCAGGGCGCCCTGAGGACCCGGGTGCGCAGCGGCGAGCAGGTGCTGCGCTACGTGCGGGCCAGGGAACTCGCGCGTGGAGGAGAGGGGAGACACGCCGTGGGTGGCGGGGTGTTGGCCGGGGTTGTTTTCGCTCTAAGTCACCCTGTGCGCCCCGCGCTTACGTCGGGCCTCGAAACGCCGGGGTTCTCCCTGCCTTTTCCAGCAACGGTGGGTGGGGAGGCAAGACGCAAGCGCCAACCTAGGACACCCAGGCTTTTGCAGGAAAGGAAGAAGCGGGAGACGTGGACTTGTCTGTGTCTCCAGCGCGTTCCTGCCCCCTGCCCGACCTGGCCCATTTCTATACAAGGTCGGCTCTGCCCGGGTCTCCACCTCCCGCGTCACAGGCGCCGAGGGGCTCATTCCCGGGCCCTGACCTCAGCGGCCCGGAATGTAGCTGATAAATCAGAGATAACCCTGCAGGGCAGGGCGGGCGGACACTCAGCTCCAGGATAAAAGGCCACGGTATCCCAAGGAGCCAGGAGGAGCACCCACAGGCTGAGGGCAGGTAGGAAGCAAACCCGGATACATCGCAGCAGCAGCAGCAACAGCAGCAGCAGCAGCAGCCTCCGCAGTCCCTCCAGAGACATGGATCCCCAGACAGCACCTTCCCGGGTGCTCCTGCTTCTGCTCTTCTTGCACCTGGCTCTCCCGGGAGGTCGTTCCCACCCGCTGGGCAGCCCCAGTTCGGTCTCGGACTTGGAAACGTCTGGGTTACAGGTGAGAGCGGAGGGCAACTCAGGGGGAATGGACAGCAGCAATGAAAGTGTCCTCACCTGCTGTCCCAAGAGGCCTTCACCTTTCCTTTGGAATTAGTGATAAAGGAATCAGAAAATGGAGAGATTGGGTGCCATGACCCTGTACCCAAGGCAGTCAGTTCACTTGGGTGCCATGAAAGGTAGGTGAGCCCAGGGGTGGGTCCCTGAGGCTTGGACTCCCTCATCCATTGCAGGAGCAGCGCAACCATTTGCAGGGCAAACTCTCAGAGCTGCAGGTGGAGCAGACATCCCTGGAGCCCCTCCAGGAGAGCCCCCATCCCACAGGCGTCTGGAAGGCCCAGGAGGCAGCCACTGAGGGCATCCGTGGCCACCGCAAAATGATCCTCTACACCCTGCGGGCACGGCGAAGCCCCACGATGGTGCGAGGGTCTGGCTGCTTTGGGAGGAAGATGGACCGGATCAGCTCCTCCAGCGGCCTGGGCTGCAAAGGTGAGCAACCCCTGCCACCCTGGCCGCCTGCCCCCATTCCCGTGTGTGACACTTTTAGAGTCACTTTGGGGTTTGTTGTCTCTGGGAACCACACTCTTTGAGAAAAGGTCACCTGGACATCACTTCCTCTTGTTAACAGCCTTCAGGGCCAAGGGGTGCCTTTGTGGAATTAGTAAATGTGGGCCTCTTTCATTACCATGCCTGCAATACTTTCTCCTCACCTCCTACCTCTTATCAAAGGGGCAGAATCTCCTTTGGGGTCTGTTTATCATTTGGCAGCCCCTCAGTGGTGCAGAAAGAGAACCAAACATCTCCTCCTGGTTTCCTCTAAACTGTCTACAGTCTCAAAGGCAGAGAGCAGGATCACCAGAGTGATGATAATCCCCAATTTACAGATGAGAAAACTGAGGCTCAAAGAGTTGCATGAAGCCTCAAACGTCTGATGACTAACAGGGTGGCGGGTGGTACACGGTGAGGGAAGCTCAGCCCCTACCTCCATCTCCCACCCTAACCATCATCACCCTCTGTCTTTCCCTGACAGTGCTGAGGCGGCATTAAGAGGAAGTCCTGGCTGCAGACACCTGCTTCTGATTCCACAAGGGGCTTTTTCCTCAACCCTGTGGCCATCTTTGAAGTGACTCTATTTTTTTTAAATGTATTTATGTATTTATTTGATTGTTTTATATAAGATGATTTCTTACCTTTGAGCACAAAATATCCATGATGAAATAAAGTCAACATTATAAGCTTTATCTTTTGAAACTGAATTTGTCTTGGTGCATTAAAAATAATCCCTAATTTCAAAGAAACCAGCCCAACAAAAACCACAAAACCCTGTGATCTCAAGGCACCTTCGTGGTGGGATGGGGACATGGCCTCAAGGGTAGCAGGCTTTCTTCTCTTTCAGAGTTTTTAATGCTCTGAAATGTTATTAAATATCTCAAGCACTTGAGGCACTTGGGAGAAACTGCTTTTCAAAGCAGGGCAGTTTCCTCCTGGGTGTGGAACGCCCCTGACATATGTGTGCAACCTGAGGGCATGTATCCAGCCATTTTCTCCACTTGTGTTTGCTCTGCCTGGAATGCCACCATTAAAGCACTGTCCCTGGGGATTATTGCTTTCAGGTCTCAGCTAAAATGTCAGTGACTGGGGGCAGTGTGTGTGTGTGTGTGTGGCTCATCTACATTCCCATTCGGGGGTGAGCCCTCCATCCTGCCCCAAATATCAGCTTTGAAACTCCAATTCCTGGGATCATCCTGCAAAGGAGCCTTCAAAACTCCAACCCACAAAGTGAGAGGGGTCTGGTGATGGGCCCAGCCTTCCAGGGTGCCCCTCCCCTGGGGCTGCATCATCTCTTCTTCTCTTTGCCTTAACCATTGGGGAGGCCATCTTCCCTATGGGTCCCCTTCCCCCACACCCTGCAATCCAGGCCTCCCACAGTGCCGAGTTCCTCTCCTTTCAGATTTCTGGAAAGGGCCTCATGTCATTCCCTTTCTTACAATGCCATTTATAATGCCAGCTCAGCTGAGGGGTAAGGCATCATGAAGTCCACTATTATTATGCCCATTTTCCAAATGGGAAAACAGACCCAGGAAAACCAAGCATCCTATCCAAGAGCACACAGCAATGAAGCGCTGGTGCTGGGAACTGAGTGGAGATCCAGGTGACTCTCGAGCCTGTGCTCTCCAACTCTTGAGCCCCACACTCCTGGCCTTGAACTTCACTCTCAAGTTCTTTCTGATGTTCTTATTGGATGTTTCTTTGAATGAGAGGGACCTAGAGGGTGGGCCTTTGTGTTATTTATCATTTTAACCCAGTGTGCATCTGAGGATTTATGGATATCTAATGACATCAATTAAGATTGGTTAGACTGGGCGCGGGGGCTCACGCCTGTAATCCCAGCACTTTGGGAGGCCGAGGCCAGTGGATCACCTGAGGTCAGGAGTTCGAGACCAGCCTGGCCAACACGGTGAAACCTCATCTATACTAAAAATACAAAAATTAGCTGGGCATGGTGGTGTGTGCCTGTAATACCAGCTACTCAGGAGGCTGAGGCAGGAGAATCACTTGAATCTGAGAGGTGGAGGTTGTAGTGAGCTAAGATTGCACCACTGTACTCCAGTCTGGGCAACAAGAGCAAAACTCCATAGTCTCAAACAAAAAAATTACTCAAAAGTGAGGTTTTAGGCCAGGGACAGTGGTTCACACTATAATCCCAGCACTTTGAAAGGCCGAGGCAGAAGGATGGCTTGAGCCCAGGAGTTCAAGACCAGCCTGGGCAACATAATGGGACCCCCATATCTTCAAGACATGAAAATGAAAAAAATCATCTGGGCGTGGTGGTGCACGCCTGTGGTCCCAGCTACTCAGGAGGCTGAGGTGGGAGGATTGCTTAAGCCTGGAAGTAGGGAGGCTGCAGTGAGCTATGATTGTACCACTGTACTCCAGCTTGAGGACAGAGGGAGATCCTGTCTCAAAAAACAAACAAAAAAAGATAATAAAATAAATAAAAATGAGGTTTTAGGGCCAACTTGTTTTTCCACCAACTGTGAGTCATGTCTAATGTTCCAAGTCTTCCAAGTAGCTGGGACCACAGGCTCATGTATCACGCCTGGCTAATTTTTTTTTTTTACTTTTAATTTTTTGTAGAGATGGGGTTTCACCAGGTTGCCCAGGCTGGTGTCAAGCTCCTGGGCTCAAGCAATCCTCCCACTTTGGCCTCCCAAAGTGCTGAGATTACAGGTGAGCCACTGTGCCCAGCCTTACACTTGTTATTTTATTTTTTATTTATTAATTATTTTTTTGAGACAGAGTCTTGCCTTGCCGCCCAGGCTGCAGTGCAGTGGCACGACCTTGGCTTCCTGCAACCTCTGCCTCCCCAGTTCGAGCAATTGTCCTGCCTCAGCCTCCTGAGTAGCTGGGACTACAGGCGTGCACCACCACACTTGGCTATTTTTTTTTTTTTTAATTTTTTTTATTTTTAGTGGAGATGGGGTTTCACTGTGTTGGCCAGGTTGGTCTTGAACTCCTGACCTCAAATGATCCACCTGCCTTAGCCTCCCAAAGTGCTAGGATTATAGGCATGAGCCACCGCACCAGGTCTCTTGTTATTTTAATCTTTCCAGAAAGACATGCTGGTGAAAACAGACCGAGGAGATTTAGTCCGTGGCTTAAGAGCTGGAATAAGCTTCCATAGAGAGTGAACTGTTTTTTTCAGGTCTCCAGTGTTGAGGTCACACAAGTCAGGACCACGCTGGGCCTGAAAGCTTCATCTCATGTCAGTGATTTTGCACCTGGGACAGTCTCAAGGAACACTGAGCCCCTCTCCCTTCCTCTTATGGCTGCTTTGATCCTTTTAATTTAATTTAATTTTTTTAAGATGGAGTCTCACTCTGTCACCCAGGCTGGAGGACAGTGGCACGATCTCGGCTCACTGGAACCTCTGCCTCTCAAGTTCAAGTGATTCTCTGCCTTAGCCTTCCGAGTAGCTGGGACTATAGGCACCCATCACCATGCCTGGCTATTTTTTTTTTTTTTTTTTTTTTTGTATTTTTAGTGGAGATGAGGTTTCAGCATGTGAGCCAGAATAGTCTCCATCTCTGCCATGTCTGGCCTCCCAAGTGCTGGGATTACAGGCATGAGCCACTGCGCCCCACCTGCTTTGGACTTTCTGAGAATGATTTGCGGCAAGGAAAAAAAATGCATTTCTCTTCCGGCAGAGCTGGTTTTAAACCATGTCATGAACTTGGCCGTTCGTCTTTGTTCATGTTGTAGATCTCAGCCTCTCTCTAGGATTTTTCATTCACTGCCTTAGCTTAAATAATCAGTCTTATTCCACCAAGTGATCCATTGCTCCCTCGGAGTCTGGAGCCTGCCCCATACAGCTGCCTGGAGCATTTCTAAAACCAAACTCAATATCTGCCCTCGGACACTGGCTCCCACTCTCCTGCCTCTAGCTCTCCTGTCTCAGGCATGGCAGAGGCCCATAGCCCCTGATCTCACTGCTTCAGCACACGTCAATCCTTTCATCCAGCAGCACCACACTTTTCTGCCTAAGAATTTTCTCTGGCAGCCAAAGCCAACTCGGCTCCTTGGGGCTGGTTGGAAGTGCTCGGCAATTGACATTGACCTGAGCAGTGTTCAACCAGCATCTGACAGGAGTTGGCTTTTTTTTTTTTAGTAGAGACAGAGTCTTGCTCTGTCACCAAGGCTGGAGTGCAGTGGCATGATCATAGCTCACTATAACCTCGAACTCCTGGGCTCAAGCGATCTTCCCATGCCAGCCTCCCAAGGAGCTAGGATTACAGGAGTGTGCTGCTATGTCCGGCTAATTAAAATAATTTTTTTTTTCTCTAGAGATGGAGAGTCTCACTATATTTCCAAGGCTGATTTCGAACTCATGGCCTCAAGCAATTCTCCCACCTCAGCCTCCCAATGTGCTTGGATTACAGGTGTGAGCCACTGCACCTGGCCAGGAGTTGGCATTTAAAGACCCAGCTCATGCCTGGTGCAGCAGCTCACGCCTGTAATCCCAGCACTTTGGGAGGCTGAGGTGGGAAGATAAATTGAGTTCAGATGTTCGAGACCGGCCTGGGGCAACAAAGAGAGACCTCGTCTCTACTAAAAATAAAAGAAAAAAAATTAGCTGAGTGTGGTGGTAAACATCTGTATTCCCAGCTACTGAGGAGGCTGAGTGGGAGGATCACTGAGCCTGGGAAGTCAAGGTTGCAGTGGGCTGAAATTGCCACTTCACTCCAGCCTCGGTGATAGAGGAAGACTCTGTCTCAAAAAAATAATAGTAATAACATAAAATAAAACAAAGACCCGTCTCCCTTGAGTCATAGGTGGCACGTGTCTTACACCTGTTCGGAGTTCTCTGTGGGAAGAGCATTAAGCATCTATTGCCAGAGGTGGTCACCGACTCTACTTTTCCTGTATCACTTCCCCACTATCTGCTGACATTTCCTGGGCTTGTTTCCGAGATCAGCCACTAATACTGGAATCCCTGTCTCTGGTTCAAGAGAACTTAAACTAAGACACTTCCAAATAAGTCAACCCTCCTGCAGAGCCCCACCCTTGATGATTCTCCTGCCTCAGCCTCCCAAGTAGCTGGAACTACAGGTGCACGCCAACATGCCCAGCTAATTTTTGTATTTTTAGTAGAGATGGGGTTTCACCATGTTGGTCAGGCTGGTTTCGAACTCCTGATCTCAAGTGATCCACCCACCTCAGCCTCCCAAAGTGCTGGGATTACAGACATGAGCCACTGCATTCAGCCAATGTCACCTTACATTTGCTCTCCTTCCTTCTCTATTTGTGTGGGCAGTGCTTTCAGAGGACCCCCAAAGATCCCCTAACTCCTGGTCTTCACACCCTCTGTAACCCCCTCCCTTAGACTGTGAGCGAGACCCAGAGACTCACTTCTAAGGGACACAGAACAGTACAACATGAAGAATGGGATGTCACTTCTGAAATTAGTTTACAAAGAGACTGTGGCTTCTTCCATAACTTCTGTCTGTTTCTCCCCTGACCTTAACAGAAGACAGTTGCATCTCCATGGAGAGACCCATGTGGCAAGAAACTGATGTTTCCACCGGCCACCAGCCAGCGAGAACCTGTGGCTTCTGTCAACAGCTGCAGGAGTGAGCCTGAAGGCACATCCTCCCCCAGCCAACTCTTGAGATGACTGCAGCCCCAGCCAACGCCTTAATTGCCCAGGGGCCCCAGGCCAAGCAGGGCCAGATCCCTGATCCACAGAGCACAGAGGCAGTGAGATAATAGATGTGCATTGTGTGAAGTTGCTGAGGTTTGGGGTGACTTGGTTTTTGTTTGTTTGTTTTTTTTTTGCTTGTTTGTTTATTAAAGACAGGGCTCCTTATGTTGCCCGGTCTGGTCTCGAACTCCTGAGCTCAAGGGATCTTCCTGCCTCAAACTCCCAAAGTGCTAGTATTACAAGCATGCGCCACCATGCCTGGCTGTTGTGTTTTTTTTTTTTTTTTTTTTTTTTTTTTTTTTTTTTTGAGACGGAGTCTCGCTCTGTCGCCCAGGCTGGAGTGCAGTGGCCGGATCTCAGCTCACTGCAAGCTCCGCCTCCCGGGTTCACGGTATTCTCCTGCCTCAGCCTCCCGAGTAGCTGGGACTACAGGCGCCCGCCACCCCCCCTGGCTAGTTTTTTGTATTTTTTAGTAGAGACGGGGTTTCACAGTGTTAGCCAGGATGGTCTCGATCTCCTGACCTCGTGATCCGCCCGTCTCGGCCTCCCAAAGTGCTGGGATTACAGGCTTGAGCCACCGTGCCCGGCCGACCTTTTGCCTTGAGCTTTGTTTTCTAGGAAAACTGTCCCTAGTGACCTCCATATTAAACCAAAGAAACAAAACATCATTTTCAAAGTTATCAACGGTCATCCTTAAATATGTGCCAATTTCTCCCAACTGGGGCTTCTGCTTCAGACCGTCTGGGTCCTGCAGAATCATGCCACGAATGCGTTGGGGTTTTTGTACCAGCTCTGCACGCAGGTGACACTGCACCCTCTGGGGCCTCCTGCAGCAGCCCACAGCATCCCCCCGGAGAACCGGGAAGCCAAACTCTGGGCTGGAATCTGGCGACACCTGGATTCCGGATTCTCCCACCCATTTGCAGTGCTCTGCCCGTCGTAGGACTAAGACGACTTCTTTCCAGTGATAAGGAAATAAAAGGCTTTTGGTTTTTCAGCACGGAAGAGGTGGGGATGGGGGTGGGCCTGGCTTTCTGTGCCTGTTACTTTTCTTCTCTCTCACTCCCACAAGCTGCTTCTAACCACCCTATTAAATACTAGATCCCCCCACACACATCCCTCCAGGCTGAGAGGGAGTATGGAAATGAAGAGAAATTTTATGTCAAGCCGCTTTCCGGTGTGGGCTTTAATAAGATTGGGGGTAATAAGTGCCTTTGAGGATGGTTTGTGTTTTTGCAGTGCTCTGTTAGTGCGGGCGGTGATGCTGGTTCTATTCAAAACGCGCAGCGCAGCGCAGCTGAATATCCATTTCCAACTCCCCCCCCCAAAAAAAAATCTGGCTAATAGAGACTCCACAGATGACACTCACATCTCACTCGTTTTACTCTGGAAGAGGAAAAGTGACTTTAATAAAAGGAAGTGGGGAAAATTCTGAAATTCTCTTTCTAGAACCTTGGATGGGACTTCCGCTTCTCCTTGGACTACCTGCAGACTTCAGCAGTGGCTCAGGACAGAGGAGCAGCATCGCCACGGAAGTCCCTGCTTATATCAAAGCTTCATCTCAAAGGAAATCTCCAGGAGACAGGTGGAGTGACGCACACAGCACCAGCATGCGTTTCCCCCAGCGAGGGTGCTCACTGGATCCTCTTCGCTAATGATAACCCTTCCAACTGAGCAATTACGCTGTGAACACATTCCAGGGACTCATCAGGATAGGAGAGGTTTTTGCCCTGAAAGCTCCTACTTAGAATTGCAGCCATTTCAGGCTGGGCGCAGTGGCTCAGTCCTGTAATCCCAGCACTTTGGGAGGCCAAGGCAGGAGGACTGCTGGAGCCCAAGAGTTCGAAACAAGCCTGGGCAACACAGCAAAGCCTGTCTCTATTGAAAAAAAAAAAAAAGAATTGCACCCATTTCAGATTTCTTTCTTTCTTTTTTTTTTTGAGATGGAGCCTTGCTCTATGGCCCAGGCTGGAGTGCAGTGGCGCGATCTCGGCTCACTCTGCTTCCTGGGTTCATGCCATTCTTCTGCCTCAGCCTCCCAAGTAGCTGGGACTACAGGCGCCTGCCACCACGCCTGGCTATTTTTTTGTATTTTTAGTAGAGACAGGGTTTCACCATGTTGGCCAGGACGGTCTCGATCTCTTGACCTTGTGATCCACTCGCCTCGGCCTCCCAACCATTTCAGATTTCAAGTTGAGCTTGGCTGACTCAAATCAATTGCCAAATCTGTGCCTGTTACTCTTCTTCTCTCTCACTCCTACAGGCTGCTTCTAAACATCCCATGAAATATTAGATCCCCCACTATACACATCTCCCAAGGCTTGCCAAAGAGGGTTCCTTTTAGCTTATCTTAGAATAATATCACCCTGGATACCTCTGTGACCTCTGGTCACTTGCTGCCCTGATTTCCAACCTTATGGTTGCACAACGCCCTGTCCACCTGGTCAGTCATGAGGTCAGCACACCTGGGGACAGATCTGGCCAGGACAGAGCTGGTCACTCAATACACATTTTCTGAGCTCCTAAGGAGTGGATTAAAACACATTCGGTGTAGAAATAGATCAGGAGAGCAGCCAAACACACACAGACTTGGTGAGTGCACAAAAAAGCTACAGCCCCAGGGGCATGGGGAAGGTGAAGGAGCTCCCTGGGGCATCTGAAAGATGGGGAATGGTGGTTTTACTTGGGGAATGCAGCTAAGGGTAAAGAGGCAGCACCCTACGTGAAATAGGCTAGGATGCAGACATCAGTGTCAGACCTGGGGTTCCAGTCCTGGTTCTGCCACTTAGGCACCTAGTGGCCTTGGGCAAGCGGCATAGCCTCTCAGGCTCAGTTCTATTCCCTTGTAAGCAAGGACAATGCTGTCTACCACCACCTGGGGATGATGATCAAAATAAAATCATTTCCATAAAGTTCTCAACACAGTCTTTCCATTTTACACACAAGGAAAATAAGGCTGCGAAGATGTATGCAACTGGTTTGTTTGGGGTTAGAGTGCCGGTCTCTCAGCCCTTCAAATTTAGTGTTTTCCCCCAGTATATGTTGCATTGAATGGTAATGGCTAACACTGAGTTCGGTGCTTAGCAAACAGGCCATTCATTAAACATAGACAGACTCGTTGCCTATTATTTCTCTTTTGGGGGCCAGAGAAATTGTGACCTTGGTGGCTCAGTCACTTGCCACTTGCCACATCCTCAGGGAAGGATGTAGAAGGCATTGAGGGAAACCGACTATACCTCCTTCACCCCCACCTCCCTCCCTTCATCGGCTAAGTTGCCATGGGCACAACCCCAGGAAGGGCAGGGGGCTGTTACAAACTTCAAACACGAAGAGTCTGAGCATCTATAAACAGCAAAGGAAGAAATGAAATTCGCTGCGTCCTCTAAGCCTGTCCCCACACCATGTTGGAGGAGGGTCGCGGGGGACATGGAAGAGGAGGAGCTTTGGAGAGAGGATGCTTGTGCTTCCCTGGCTTTTCTTGGTATTTCTATTTGGGGGTTGGAGCTTCATCACATTTGGTTCCTGGCTGACTTTATGTACTAAAAAATAACTCCCTTTTGCCTGACCATGGAGAGGGACGGCCAGGGATGAGGGCAGCCCTGTCTGAGGCCAGAGGTCTACCCACGTGGTGGATGAGGCAGGTGTGAGGCCAGCTTGAGCATATGGACCCATTTGTCTCGGGCTGCTGGCTGCCTGCCATTTCCTCCTCTCCACCCTTATTTGGAGGCCCTGACAGCTGAGCCACAAACAAACCAGGGAGCTGGGCACCAGCCAAGCGTCACCCTCTGTCTCCCCGCATGGGTACCAGCGTCGAGGAGAAAGAATCCTGAGGCACGGTGGTGAGATAACCAAGGACTCTTTTTTACTCTTCTCACACGTTTGAAGTGGAAGGCCTCTTGAGTCAAATCAGCAAGAATGCGGCTCTTGCAGCCGAGGGTCTGGGGGGCTGTTGGGCCTGCTCAAGGCAGAGGGGCTGTGACAAGCCCTGCGGGATGATAACTTTAAAAGGGCATCTCCTGCTGGCTTCTCACTTGGCTGCTTTATCGCTGTAAGTGACAGAATGGGGAGGGTTCTGTCTCTCCTGCGTGCTTGGAGAGCTGGGGGGGCTATAAAAAGAGGAGGCACTGGGCAGCTGGGAGACAGGAACGGACGTAGGCCAAGAGAGGGGAACCAGAGAGGAACCAGAGGGGAGAGACAGAACAGCAAGCAGTGGATTGCTCCTTGACGACGCCAGCATGAGCTCCTTCTCCACCATCAGTGTGAGCTTCCTCCTTTTTCTGGCATTCCAGCTCCCAGGTCAGACCAGAGCTAATCCCATGTACAATGCCGTGTCCAACGCAGACCTGATGGATTTCAAGGTAGGGCCAGGAAAGCGGGTGCAGTCTGGGGCCAGGGGGCTTTCTGATGCTGTGCTCACTCCTCTTGATTTTCTCCAAGTCAATGAGGTTTATCCCTTTCCCTGTATTTTCCTTTTGTAAAGAATTTGCTGGACCATTTGGAAGAAAAGATGCCTTTAGAAGATGAGGTCGTGCCCCCACAAGTGCTCAGTGAGCAGAATGAAGAAGCGGGGGCTGCTCTCAGCCCCCTCCCTGAGGTGCCTCCCTGGACTGGGAACGTCAGCCCAGCCCAGAGAGATGGGGGTGCCCTCGGGCAGGGCCCCTGGGACTCCTCCGATCGATCTGCCCTCTTAAAAAGCAAGCTGAGGGCGCTGCTCACTGCCCCTCGGAGCCTGCGGAGATCCAGTTGTTTCGGGGGCAGGATGGACAGGATTGGAGCCCAGAGCGGACTGGGCTGTAACAGCTTCCGGGTAAGAGGAACTGGGGATGGAAATGGGATGGGATGGACACTACTGGGAGACATCTTCAGCAGGAAAGAGACCAATGCAGAAGCTCATTCTCTCTCAAGTTTCTGCCCCAACACCGTGAGTGCCCCATGGGTGTCAGGACACGCCATCTATTGTCCTTAGCTACAGTCTGCTGAGAAAATGCTTAAAAAAAAAAAAAAAAAAAAAAAAAAAAAAAAAAAAAGGCCGGGCACGGTGGCTCACGCCTGTAATCCTAGCACTTTGGGAGGCCAAGGCAGGCATATCATGAAGTCAAGAGATCGAGACTATCCTGGCCAACATGGTGAAACCCTGTCTCTACTAAAAATACAAAAATTAGCTGGGCATGGTGGTGCATGCCTGTAGTCCTGGCTACTCGGGAGGCTGAGGCAGGAGAATAACTTGAATCCAGGAGGCGGAGGTTGCAGTGAGCCGAGATTGCCCCACTGCACTCCAGCCTAGGTGATAGAGTGAGACTCTGTCTCAGAAAAAAGAAAAAAAAAAAACAAAAAAAACAAAGAAGCAACTGCCACTAGCACTGGGAAATTAAAATATTCATAGGGCCAAGTTATCTTTGCATGGCTGATTAGCAGCTCATGTTCCTCCCCAGAATTGCAAGATCCTGAAGGGCTTAAGTGAAATTTACTCTGATGAGTAATTTGCTTATCAATTCGTGAAGCTCAGAGGGTCATCAGGCTGGGGTAGGGGCCGGTGGGAAGCAGGTGGTCAGTAATCAAGTTCAGAGGATGGGCACACTCATACATGAAGCTGACTTTTCCAGGACAGCTAGGTCACCAAGCCAGATAGATATGTCTGTGTTCTCTTTGTAGTACCGAAGATAACAGCCAGGGAGCACAAGGAGGGCTGGGCCTTGGGACAGACGGCAAGAGGTTCCTGCCCGCCGGGGTCTCTCCTGCATTCGTGTCATCTTGTTGTCATGGAGTTGTGATCATCCCATCCAAGCTGCAGCTTCCTGTCAACACTTCTCACATCTTACGCTAACTGTAGATAAAGTGGTTTGATGGTGGTTTCCTCACCTCTCCCACCCCATGCATTAAATTTTAAGGTAGAACCTCACTTGTTACTGAAAGTGGTTTGAAAGTGAATAAACTTCAGCACCATGGACAGAAGACAAACGCCTGCGTTGGTGTGATTTCTTCTTGGGGAAGAGAATTCAGGCCGATATTCCTTGTCATTTTACTCTTTTTCAGAGAAAAGAATGCTGAGGTTTTCTTCTTCCTTTCATTTCACCCTCCTTTTTTGGTGGGTGGTTGGGGAGGACTCAAATTCCACTCCTAGTGCTTTTTGGTTACGGGGGTTTTGTTGTTTTTAGGGAGGAACATTCAGAAAATGAGAGTATTAATTAGATTTCCTCTGATACATTTCGAGAGAGTTAGGTGCTACAGCTAAGTTAATGGTACTTTTAGTTTTGAAAAGAGTAGGCAGAGTGTTGAGCTTAAAAGCTGAGCAGGCTGGGTGTGGTGGCTCACTCCTGTAATCCCAGCATTTTGGGAGGCCAAGGTGGGCAAATCACTTGAGCCCAGGAGTTCAAGACCAGCCTGAGCAATAGAGACCCCATCTCTACAAAAAAATTTAAAAATTAGCCAGACGTGGTGATGTGCACCTGCAGTTCCAGCTATTCAGGAGGCCAAGGTGGGAGGATGGCTTAAGCCTGGGAGGTGGAGGCTGCAGCGAGCTGGTATTGTGCCACTGCACTCCAGCCTGGGTGACAGAATGAGACATGTCTCAAAAAAATGATGAAAACCGAGCAAAGTGAAGAAAGGTTTGCCATGCAGACAAACTGCGAGTTCATGTACCTTTTGTGTACTAACAAGTATTTGGAAAACAGCCATAGTCTTTGCTTAATTTGGGTCCAAAGGGCCTGGGCTTGTATTTTATTAAGATAAGAGCTGCTGGAGAAGATGCAGGCTTTTTGTATCTGCTCCTGAAAAGGGTATTTGCTCTGGGCACAAAACACCAGGCAATAAATTCACCTTAAACAGAGTAAGCTGTTTTCCCACCTGTTACCCCCATGGACCCCAACCTCCTCATCAGATTCCATGACACTCTAACACCCCACACCCACACATGCCCCTGTGCCTTTATTTCTGCTGTTCCTTCCACCTGGGGTGTCCTTCCTCCGGTCCTTCCAAGGACATTGTACTGATTCCTTAAGGCTCATGTGAACACTTCTCTCCCGATACCTCGTGCCTAGTAACAATGAGTCTCTTGGTAGGCAGTGTTGCACACGTAACCATTGTAATAGCACACAACACGAGTTGCCCATGTGCAATTGCTTGTGTCTATGTCCCTAGACTACAAGCTCTTTGAGGGCAAATGCCCCTTCGGCACTCTCAGAGTTGATGCCTCATAAATGTTGGTCAAATTGCCTTGGTCTCGTCCAGAAATTGGGAAGAGGAAACGAAGTAGCAACTTGCTCCTTGCAGAGGAAAGACGGAAACCCCCAGTGAACGGATGGCAAGGGGTGGAGGTCGGGGGAGAGCCTCATCTAACCACCTCCAATCAAAATGTTCCCTACTTGGACTTTAAACACCAGGACCAGGGGGCAGAGAATGACAAGGATGAAAGTAAGAGAGACAGGAGACAGCACTGGCCCAAATCTGGCTCCTGAGGTCTGGGATGGTGATATGGGTTGCTAGGAGGGGAAGTAGCCCATTCCCAAGGTGTCACCGTAACACAGGAAGTTCTCATCGAATGGAACTGACTGAAAAATGACAAAAACACAAGGCAGAAAACGCCCCTGGGACTTACAGAACACGTGGGGATGGGTGCAGGAGCTGAACTGGCTGCGACCACTGATGGAAAGGCCACTTCTGTCACTGATGGAATGATGACTTGAAGCAGATCAGACAGAGACAGAGGCCATGCTTGCAAAACCAAAAGCAAGGGAACAAAAAGCAATGGCAGATGGCAGCGACAGAAGCTGGCCACGGGGCTTCACCTCTCCAGACCCACAGCAGTTTCACTTCTTCGGGTTGGATATCACGGCAAACTGTTTGGGGGGCAAATTCCTAAACACCATGAAGAAACAGAATGGATTCCCCATCTGCTGCTCTGGGACGCGGCTGCTAGCAGGAGGAGATGATTTCCAGAGAGGATCAGGAAGAGTGTTCATCTGAAGGGAGAAACAGACATCGGTGACTTCTGCTAAGAGCCACAGGATGAAATCCGTTCCTATTAAGGTCGCTGCCTAGTACAGAGAAGTGGACCCCCATGAATGAAGAGCCCCACTGCCCAGCTGCACAGGGAGAGCTCTGAGACTCGAAAACTATGTCCTAGTGTAATTTTCACACATCACAAAGAGGGGGAGTAAAATACAACCCAACTCTCCCTTGAAAGAAAGAGCAGCATGGAGACAAAAGGCTAAAGGAGACAGAAGACATTTTATTCTGACATGTTAGGGTTACAATGAGAACTCCCAAGTTCCAAAGGTTCAAATAAAAATAGCATTTTACAAATTAAAAAAAATACAATTTATATACACAGTGGAATTAGCTAACATCATACGAACAGTGCAAACAGAAAAAAGGAAGCTGACTGCGGCAATGGCCAAGGTCTGCAGAGCCGTGGGGCAATACAGCACATCAATACTGCAGGGCTGGCGAGGCCACCTTGGGCCTCTCGAAAGGCTTTCCTGTCACCCAGGGTCATGTCAGTGCATAGTTCTGCATCACAAATGCCATACAGTGGACTGGGTCCAGAAAGTGTCCCTTCCAGCTAGGAACTGTTAAGTTAATCAAGGTCAGGAGCAAATCATCCCTCAGCACAAGGTCCCACAGCCAGGGCTGGGGACCCACTGGCCCCACTCCCTGATCACCTCACCTAGGAGCCATGGAACACCGAGCTGGAGACGAAACACAAACACCGCCTCTGGCCACCCGCAGGCTCCCCATCCGCGGATCTGCCTTACTGAGGTGCCTGATCGCTGGGTGGTGGGGCGGCTAATGGGTGAGGTGCTGAAAAGGCTGGTTTCTAATGGACAGAAATGGAAGGAGCGAGGCTCACAGTTGATTTGTCACGAGTGGAGAAGTTGTTGTCTTTGGGCTTATCTGGAAAGGGCAGATGCAGAGAGAGGAGAACAGGAAACCACGTGCCTCTGCATGGGGCTGAGTTTGGGGCCTCCTTGGCAGCCGTCCAGTCAGTTTACGGGAGGGAGGTACTCGCATTCTACTGTCTATCTCTGGGCTAAACTGATGGGAACAAAATATCTGGTGACTTAAACACAACAGGATGTGCACGAGGGATGAATTCCAGCAACATTCACCAGGGCAGCCTCGAGGCAGGCGGCTGCTGATCCAGCCCTCGAGAGGCCGGGGTCCTCCTGCAGGGCGTTAGCTCTGCCAGCTCCGGGAAGGGGCGGGGAGAAGGGATGAAGCGTCTGTGACAGGTGATCACACCATTCTCCTGACTTTGACAATTGGCTTCCTTCTTAATAAAAGGAAGAAATAACGTAATCAAGCTCTGAACACTGCCATAAAACATAGCGGCAGCTGGCCAAACAGTCACATTTAAGTAAGAATTGCCTTTTGGGTCCTTGTGATGTCCTGCACTATTTCCTGGGAGTATCATCCCTGTTTCACAAACCGGGTGCATTCTGGGAAGCAGAAACATTTAGAAGTCAAAGCAATTTTGGTCAGAGTGGTAAGAAAATGGGGGAAATGGACGGGCCACAGTCAGCTGGAAAAGACCTCGAAGCAGCCCTGTCTCTGGAGTGGAATTACTCCCCAGAGTGTGCTGAGTGCAAGATGTGGACCGGCAGAGCCAGGACTGATGCCCACCCCAGGGTGAAAGGCAGCCTTGGCCAAGGAGGTCGCCCAGGGCTGGGCCTGAGAGAGCTGTGCTGCCAGGGCCGGGTGCCGAGGCCCGTGGGCAACCTCCACAGTTTTGAAAAAAGCTAAACGTAAATGAAGGCCATCTTGAGCCAAAGCACGCCTGCCCCAGGGATGTCTGCTGGAACTGAGATGCCATGGAGAAGGTGGGGGAAGATAAGTGCAAATACCAGATGCCCAGATGCTCACTTTGGGTGCCTAGTCAGAGGGCGCCAGCCGGCCTGGAGAAGAATGATGTCACTGAACGACGGGGTGGTTCCCATGCTTCACGCGAAACCCTCAGGCATGTGCTGGCAGGAAGCATCCTCCCCACGAACCCTCCCTGCGGCGTGGGAGGCCCTCCTGAAGGGCCTCTGTATGTAAGCTTGGGACGGCGAGTGCCGGGGAGAGAGAGGTGTTTGTGAAAGGCAGACACCCTCTTCCTCGAATAGGCCATCTGCTTTATCACAGCACGCACCTTTCAGTGGTCCCTGGCTCAGAAGTGCTTCCTTTCTACCTTGGGAAAAAAATGGTACCATTCCCCAGAGTTCAGTGAAGCTGCTTTACCTAGGAGTGCCCTGCTTTCAGCTAACTTTGGTGGGTGATGCCAAGATCCTCTGAGCTCTGCCTGCTTCATCAGGAAGACAGAGATCAAAACGTAAGGAAACGAAAAGGGTCTGGGTAGCAATGTGTTCCTGGGAGGCTGGGAATAACCTGCAGATGGAGAGAAAGCTGAAATGTTAAGAACTAGGGTAGATGTAAATCCGATCCTATTATCAGATTGACCATGGGGGTTATTAGTGTGATTTTAATGCTTTGTGTTTCTGGTGGGTGGTGGTTGTAAGGAGAGCCAAACCACAGGGGCAGGACCAGAGCCTCGGCTCACACCCAGGAGCGCAGTGTTTCCCTTACAACAAACCAGCGAGAAGTCCGTGTTCGGAGTCCCAAGCCAGGGAAGGCCTCTCTGAAACATGGAGAATTTTCTCAGTGCCCAATTCCTAAATCTAGTCATGAACTGAATGTTGTCACTGGCATCTCCCCAGCTTTTGCCTTGGCCAAGTCCCTCTCACACATTTAAGGCAACAGCCAGGTTCTCTAGGAAAGTAGCGAAGACGGCCAGGAACACGGCTCGGCGTGCAGCCCGGGGCCCGCCTGATTCCACCTCTGCTTCTGGCTCTGGTGGGGCCAGGGGTTGGCCTGTGCCAACACTGGAGGGTGGGAACACGGGGAGCAGAAAGTGGGAAGATCCTTGCTGGGGAAGTCAGAATCTAAGTCCAAGCTCTGATGGTTCAAAACCACCCCCAGGACCTCTGACCAGCAAGGTGTCCAATGACTCCAGGCTTTCTGAGTGGGTGACTGGGAATCTTCCATGCCCCGGAACAGCCCCAGCCAACTGTGCCAGCCGGAGCGAGCATAAGCTGCCTCCCCAGGCAGCCCCGGGAGAGGGCGGGCTGGGCCGTCAGATGGTCTGGTAGTGCTGCCTCAGCCGGGCCTGCAGAAATTCCGAGGTCAGGTTGTGCCGTGTGACGATCCCGACGATCTAGGGCAAAGAGAAGAAGGCCCGAGTCACCTTCAGGGTAAAACCCACTGGTAAGAAGAGGAGTGAGAGGAGCCGGCGCCGTTCGTTTGTCACAGAATGCGGAGGCCTGGATAGTGCAGAGCCAGACACAGCTTGACTGGGATAAACAGGTAACGAAGGCTCGCACACTGGAGGCTGAGGGAACAAGGTTAGCTCCAAAAAGGGCTTGGGCCAGCTGGCATCTGAACTAAAATGTCCTTCCGCAGGGCACATTCTCGGCGCTCAGCTCCCATCATGACCAGCCTGCTTCACAGATGTGCAAGTGGTGGGGCCCCTGAAGTCTCCTGAGACTATGACCCCTGCCACACACCATACTCACCACCCTGCAAAGTGACCTACGGGAGTCATTTGTTACAGGTCATGACAGTGGTTCCCACATGTCGCTGTTGTTGAGAACTCCAAAGTCACGTCATAAACTATGTTAGGACTCTGTCAGCGTAGCTGGCAACTACATTTCAAGGGACATAAGTTAACCTACTGTGACAAAACCTGCGTAAGTATGCACTATGCATGCCAGGGTCATGCCACGCAGAAGACTGAGGTCAGGTGCGGTGGCTCACACCTGTAATCCCAGCACGTTGGGAGGCCGAGGCAGGCGAATCACTTGAGCTCAGGAGTTCAAGACCAGCCTGGGCAACATGGTGAAATCCGGTCTCTACCATAAATACAAAAATTAGCTGAGGCATGGTGGCACATGCCTGTGGTCCCAGCTACTCAGGAGGCTGAGGTGGGAGGACTACTTGAGCCTAGAAGGATGAGGCTGCAGTGAGCCGAGATCTTGCCACTGCACTCCAGCCTGGGTGACAGAGCGAGACCCTGTCTCAAAACAACAGCAACAACAACAAAAGACTGAGAGGGTGGCCTTGAAAAGTTACCACGGCTACCGCTACAGGGTAGGGACGAGGGTTTGGTTTTTGCTTGTTTTTTGCTCATATGTGTTTTTATATTTTCCTACAATGAAATATTTGTGTAACAAGAAAATAATGAAGTTCTAAAAAGAAAAAAAGGAAAGTCTGCAGCAATCATTACTAGGTGTTTTATATCTTTGTAAAACTCAAAGTACTTTGCTTGAAATTCTCTCATCTAATGTGCGAATCCCCACACAGGTGCAGAACCAAGGAACACAAGTGGTCCGGAGGGAAGAGCAGCGTTTCCGGAGGAAGACACAGCGTGGGGGAGGCAGGGCTCTGGCCGGAAAGGACGGCCAGTTGGACGGTGGTGCCATCTGCTGGCAGGCAGGGGAAAGGGTCCTGAGTGTGCGGAAGCCGAGCAGGGTTCAAAGCCACAGTGTTGGGCCACCGTCTCCCCTCCTGGTGGGATGCCTACATTTCTGGTGAGAAGCCTGGGTGCACAAACAGCACCTGGCTGGGGGATCCTTTCTCAAAGGTGGGGGCAGGGCCAGGGCCTCACTCACCTCTCCCACGGCATTCACCACGGGCAGGTGGCGCAGGCCCATCGTTCTGAACAGGTTGAAGACTTGGGAGACGTGGGTGTTGGGCGAGACGGTGAAAGGCGAAGGGTTCATGTATGGGGTGACATCCTGCAAAGAGACCGTGTGTCACTGGCTGCCTGAGACGCCAATGACGTGAAGAGGAAGCTCCACATGGGACAGGCCAGGGTGGCCCTTCTTACCACGATCATGCGCGGGTTCAGCAGCGTCAGGTCCAGGTCGTGGATGTCGGGGTACCGTGGGTAGTCCTCGGCCATCTCGGCGTAGGAGAGGCGCGGCTGGCTGGCGCTCTGCAATTCCAACCCAGACACCGTCCGTGCTCGGGCAGCAGTGGCTAACGGGGTCACCTGAGAGCCCCTTCCCTTGATGCCTGAATATGCCCGGCTCTGGGCTGCTGAGGCAGGTGGCACAACAGCAGCAGGCGCTCCAGAGTGAGAGCTCTCCAGTCAAACCCAGTCCTTGGCCAAGTCCTAGCTGTGGCACCCTGGGCCCTCCCCTGATCTCTCTGCACTCCCTTTCTTCCTGATTCATGAGACGCAAATGGCTTATTTGGAAGTTTAAGTGAGAAAGTGCTAAGTAAAGTGGCTGGGGGGTAAATGTGTCCCCCCACCGAAAGATATGGCCAAGTCCTAAGCCCTAGTACCTATGAATGCGACCTTTCTGGACACAGGGTCTCTGCAGATGTGACCAAGTTCAGATAAGCCCATGTTGGATTAGGGTGGGCCCCAAATCCGGTGACAAGTGTCCTTAAGGAAAGGAGAGAAGATACACAGGAGAACGCCTTGTGACGACAGTGGCGAGGATGGGGGCTGCATTCCGAGTCAGGAGCAACAAGGACTGCAGGCAACTCCCATGAGCTAGGAAGGGGCAAGGACAGCACCTCTCCCAGAGCCAGGGAGCGCTACCCTGGTGACACCTGGATTTTGTACTTCTGGCCTTGAACTAGGAAGGAATAAACCGCTGTTATTTCTCGCCACCCAGCTGTGGCAACTCCTCCCCTAAGTCCACTCTGCACTTCTTGCCTTGCATTCAGCTTCCCCTATGGCACTGTTTACGGCCTGCTGGGCAGCGCCCAACCCCTCAAGCTTCATCAGGCCTGGCCTGGCTGATTTCTGCCTTGGAGAGACTTACCGACTGGCTTTCAGAGTAACAAACTCCTCGGACAAGCAGGGTGACAAGCTGCGACCGAAGGATCAGGCCGTGGAAGGTCAGAGGGCGGAAGCGCTCCTCCATGGTCCAGTCTTCACTCGGGGACTGGTCAGGGTATAGGTTGGGGTAGGGAGTGTATCTGTTACACAAAAACCAGATGCTGCCTGGGATACCCTCAGCGGGAGCACTTCTGAGCCATGTCCCCAGCCTGCTCCACATCCAACTTTCCCAGGAAACTCAGGAGCCACCTCACAACATCTGAGCCAAGGGCTGACCCCGCCGCCATGTAGCCCTGTGGGCAGCAGGGGCCGTGCCCGGCTCTCACCTCCTCTCCAACATCTGCTGCAGCAGGTCCTCCTTCTCAGCCGGCTCCTCAGAGGCGATGTGCTCATCACACATGTTCCGCAGCTCGCTGGAGGGGTAGGACTTCATGGACTGGCTCCGTTTGCGCTGCTCGCCGGCCCGGGTAAGGATGCTGGATTTCTGTGGGTGGGGAGAACATAGGCTACTGTGTGTGGGCAAACGAACACAGCAGCACTGATGGAGCTTGAGGATTTGGGTGACAGGGAGGGTCAGAGGCACATCCGGATGCAGGAACTTAAAGGGGCTGAGGTTCAAAGAAGTGGCTTGGGCTGGTGGTTCAAAGGAGCCTGAACCCTAGGACCTGGCTGTAGCCTCTGTGGTTTCCTTTCATCTGGGAAGAGCAGCCTGATTCTCCAGAGAGGAACAATATCCTGTCTTGATAGAACTGCCAATCAACATGCCTACCCCCAAAGCCAAGGAGTGGCACACGACCCAAGTGAGGCAACGGGATGCCCCCTCTCCTTGGATTCTGAATCGGAATCAAGAGGAACCCAGGGCCAGTGCTCCTACCTCCTGGTACCCGAGGGGTGTCTGCTAGACCCTTCACCTGGTCCCCACAGCACAGGGGTTCTGGTCCTTCAGCTTTCTCGGCTGTCCTGAGCTTTCCTGTGGATATCCTTCTCTTTCTTAAGTAGGTCCAAGTCCATTTCTGTTGCTGGCATCTCTAGAACTTATCCTGATACTCTCACACGTAAATAATAAACCATGAAAGCTGCTGACTTGAAAAACAGATTTATCCATATGCTCACTGCGGCAGGAACGCACACACGTCTTCATGGCCTGATAACGCTGCCCCTGCTGTCAAATCTACTCTCCCTGTTGCATGTGATAACGCGCCAACTTCCCGAGAGCTGGCTGGGCAAAGCACTAAGCCGCGTGAGACAGGACCACTTGTCTCTCACCCGCCTTTCCTCTCATGCCGTTTTCTTTACCTTGAACTTGATATTGTTGCTGATGAGCTGGTTGCCCTTCATGAACTCCTTCTCGTTGCCGCGGTTCTCTGTGACCACCGGGAAGGCGTGGTGGACCGTGGTGCGCAGGATGCTCACCAGAGACTGGATGCGGGTGTGCGGGTAGACGTAGGTCAGGTTGGGCTCCATGATGTCGCTGGCTCTCAGCCTGGGGGAGGAGGGCAAGTCATCCAGCCTCGTGACAGCGCCCGCAGGGCCCTGGGAGTAAGCTGTGCTGGCTCTCCAGCCCTGCTCAGACCACGCGGGGAGCTCCCTTCTGAACTGCTCCAGCCCTCCCTCAAACCCAGTGCATTCCTTTGTACTTCTATCCCCTGACACATGCTGTTCCCCGCACCTGGAATGTCCTTCCCTGCTGTGCCAGGCTGATAGGCCCTGGCTCATCCCTCAGCTCAACAGCAGCATCCCCTCACCAGGAAGTCCTGCTGCTGATCCACGGGCTGGCCAGGCCCTCCTTGGTGCCCTGCAGCACACTCCATATACTGCCCCTGAACTGCTAATTGTGCTACAGCATTTACCACAACGTCTGGGCCGGGCGCAGTGGCTCACGCCTGTAATCCCAGCACTCTACACTCGGGAGGCCGAGGCCAGTGGAATGCTTGAGCCCAGAAGTTCAAGACCAGCCTAGGCGACACAGCAAAACCCCATTTCTATAAAAAACGTTACAAAGTAGTCAGGTGTGGTGGCACGCGCCTGTGATCCCAGCTACTCAGGAGGCTGAGGTGGGAGGATCGCTTGAGTCTGGGAGGCGTAGGTTGCAGTGAGCTATAATCATGCCACCGTACTCCAGCCTAGGTGACAGAGTGAGATCCTGTCTCAAAAAATAACAATAATAATAATAAAAACAGCACTTGGGTCCCCCTTTAGATCAGGGCACAGCAAACTGTTGCCCACCAATCAAGTCCATCGTGCTCATTGCTTTCCTGCTGCAATGGCAGAGTCGAGTAGTCGTGACAGAGACCATACGGCCCGGAAAGCTGAAAATAACCTCCTGTCTGGCCTTCCACAGAAGCAGCTTGCTGGCCCCCGTGTTATCCCGTAAGGGCCTTGCCTGCTGTCTAGACATAGGAAGCCCAGGTACTTGTGGATTAGCAGGTGGGTTATGAGGTGATTATGCCCAGAACAATCACGGCTAGCAGCAGGGCACTCTGGTGGGCACATGTGAAACAGGCTATTCTCACTCCTGGGGCTTGGCATACCCTTAAACATTCAATCACATCACGAACTTGATCCAGAGACCTCACCTCATATCCAACCAGAATGCCATGGAAGCCAAACCACCACGAAGAGGCCCTGCCCAGTGCAGTCCCCATGTCCCCTGCCCTGTCCTCGCAGCGCCCAGCCCATGGGCTGCTCCACATTCTCACACATGCTTAGGAATGCGTGTGCTGCTTCTCTCAGCCCAAGAAAAGTGAGTTACTGTTTCCTACCCTAATATCAACATTCCTATGGCCTTAGAGCTAATACATTTTGAAACTAGGACATGAGCAAAATCATGGCCTTACTTGTCCATTTCCACCTCTGTCTCCCACTCCAAAAGCGGCACGCCTCGCAGGCCCACGTGGATATCATAAATGCCCTTATTGAAAAAGTCCCCTGTCCATTTGGCCACCTGAAACACAAAGCAAAGGCCTAAAAATAGGTCCTGTCGGGTGAACGTGGCCCTGAGTCTGACAGGCCTGGAGGGCGTGTGCTCACCATCAGTGTGACCATGATGGGAAGCCCGTAGGTGATCTCGTTCGTGGACTCAATCAGGATGACCGTGAGGCTGATGGTCATGCGGACCACCCCGCCCAAGAAAGCCGCTGCACCAATCAGGGCAAAGGTCCCCGAATAGATGTGGCCCAATCCAATGTAGCTAGTGAAGGAGAACACCGAGAACATGCTTTGAACCACACTGACAGGCTGTTGGGGGACCTGCAGCTCACGCTCTTGTGCCTGTGCACATACGTGCATGCATGGGCAGACATGAATGCACGCACACACATGCGCACACACGCACACACGCACGTGTACACACACGCACATGCACGCAGACACACACAGAGAGTACCTTTTTAGGACATTGGCAACTAGACGTCCAAAAGCAGCTCCACACAGTAGAGAAGGCACAAAAAGGCCACTTGGAACAGAAACGCCGTAAGTCCAACATGCAAGCAAGAAATAGAGAATGAAGAACGAGGCCAGGGTGACGGGGCTGAAAGTGCCTGCAAGGGAAGAGCCGACCTGAGTCCCGCCACCGGATGCCTGCCAGGGCCCAGCAGACCTACCGGGCCCGACCACACCCCATGCCAGTTCCCCTTCCAACACTGCAGGCGGAAACTAATCTTTGTCTGGGTGGGCATTACAAAGAAGTCCTGGTCTTGCTCAGAATGGAGGGCAAGCCTGGCTGTGTCTCAGATGACACCAATCGCCTAGGAACGGGCTGCAGTGCAGACACCCACCGTCCTGGTGGAAGAGCTGGAGGATGGCAGACTCCTGAGGGTTGAAGAAGAGTGTGGCCATGTCATTGTAGGTATCATTGGGACAAAAAAATGTCTTGATACTTGAATTCACATCTTCTGTGACCTAAGAAGAAGGAATCAGAAAATCAGTACAAGGACACCTGACTTTGAGTCTTCCAGTGGGATGTCTCCATCCGGGTCCAAAACGGGTGGCTGCGCAGCCAATCAAACAGGCCAAAAACTGACCTCTACCAATGGCAGCCACACGGGCAAGTGTATTCTTTACATTCTGAATGCACAGATGAAAGAATCGGGATGAGGGCCTTTGTTCATCCACACGCATGATGAAAATGTCACTATGGCTGTGATTCACCGTGAATTTGGCTCTGCTTCCTCTCCCAGTGCTAACTTTCTAGGTGATGCTGCTAGAAGCCTGGCCTGAGAGCCCTAGGACTGGGGAAGATGAGGCAGGTGACAGCAAGTGACTGGGAATTGACAGGTATCTGGGGAGGAAAATCCAGGGCACTGCTTGACCGAAAGGCGCAACTCTGGTTCCAAATAGAAAAAGTTCGATTTTGGGGCAATTTGCTACAAAAAAAAAAAGTGTCCGAATTTGCTGCAAAAGAAAACCCACCTCCACAATGCCTAGAGAGCAGACCCAGTCCTCCAGGCTGCCTCTCCTCCTAAACCCCATCTGGGGAGCAGAACTCAAGCAGAAAAAGAGATGATTTCTACTTGTACACATTTTAGACCTCATTTGCTTGCCATCATTCTGTGTGGGAAGATGGGATCCTTGCCGGAGGGCAAGGGTGTTTCAAGTATGCTGCTTTATTTTCTAGTTGACAGTGTACAACAATACAAGGTTGCACTTCACACCTATCACTGTGCATGTAAATAGGGAGTGTTATTACAAAGGTTAATCAAGGCTATGGGTTTCTTCTGGATGACATTTATTGATGACGCTGTGGAGATGCCCTTATGTGGACGTGATAACAAACCAGGGGGTGGTTTGTATGACCCCGCCAGGTGAAATGGGTCAGGCAATACCGAGAGATGCAGGCTGCTGCAGAAACAGTACAGCACTGCTGACTGGCAGCACCTGCCACAGGTGAGGTGTGTGCAGAGCGTCAGCGTTGTGGAGTGCATGGGGGATGAGCTCAGTTGACGGCTTCATAATAGACACATGCAGTGCTTCCCAAACTGTCTGGAGGAAGTTCAGTCCTGAAGGCTTTCCGGAAAGAGTCCTGTGGTCAACATCCTAGCAAGGATTGCTAGGAGAAACATCCTAGCAATTCTTAGAAATCAGTGTGTCTGCTAAAAGCTGAGCACAGGCTCCAAAATCAGATGGCTTTGTCTCTAACTCTGCCACTCTCTAATGACCTTGAGAAGGATACTTCATTTTGTGACAGTTTCCTCACCTATAAAATGGTAACAGCACCTACCCTCTCACTATATATGACTAGCTGAAGGTTTCTGGTCAAGACCACACTGTGCCTCAGCTTCCTTAGCTGTAAAATGGGGGCACAACTACTGGCCAGCATAGTGCTAGTAAGGATTAAATGAAATCATATAAAGTGCTCAGTGAAACATCTGGTACACATTAAAGACACCAAACATTTATAACACTTATGGGAATAAGGCCCCAGAAGTTCCGTAATAAAGGAACATATTTAGGTTGGGTGCTGTGGCTTGCGCCTGTAATTCTAGCACTTTGGGAGGCCAAAACAGGAGATCGTTTTAGGCCAGAAGTTCAAGACCAGCCTGGGCAACACAGTAAGATCCTGTCTCTATAAAAATAAGCTGGATGTGGTGGCATGCACCTGCAGTCCCAGCTACCTGGGAGGCTGAGATGGGAGGATTACTTGAGCCCAGGAGTTTGAGGTTACAGTAAGCTATGATCACACCACTGTACTCCGGCCTGGGTGACAGAGTGAGATCCTGTCTCTAAAAAGATGAAGCAGCATATTTAATTCTTAGCACATTTGACCACAGAATCGTGTTTTGTATGCTTTAAATCACATGCATCAAGGTATCCGTCTGGTAACAAGCTGGGCTTGGGAATAACTAGTAACAGGGGTCAGCAAACTTTTCCGTAAAGAGCCAGACAGTAAATATTTTAGAGGCTGTCAGTGACATACAGTCTCTGCGGCATATTTTTTTTCCCCTCAATCCTTTAAAAATATATAAAGGCTGGGCACGGTGGCTCACGCCTATAATTCCAGCACTTTGGGAGGCCAAGGCGGGCGGATCATGAGGTCAGGAGTTCAAGACCAGCCTGGCCAAAATAGTGAAACTCCGTCTCTACTAAAAATACAAAAATTAGCTGGGCATAGTGCTGCGTGCCTGAAGTCCCAGCTACTTGGGAGGCTGAGGCAGGAGAATCGCTTGAACCCAGGAGGTGGAGTTTGCAGTGAGCCGAGATCGTGCCACTCCACTCCAGCTTGGGCAATGGAGTGAGACTTTGTTAAAAAAAATAATAATAGGCCGGACGCGGTGGCTCAAGCCTGTAATCCCAGCACTCTGGGAGGCCGAGACGGGTGGATCACGAGGTCAGGAGATCGAGACCATCCTGGCTAACACGGTGAAACCCCGTCTCTACTAAAAACTACAAAAAACTAGCTGGGCGAGGTGGCGGCGCCTGTAGTCCCAGCTACCCGGGAGGCTGAGGCAGGAGAATGGCGTGAACCCGGGAGGCGGAGCTTGCAGTGAGCTGAGATCCGGCCACAGCACTCCAGCCTGGGTGACAGAGCGAGACTCCGTCTCAAAAAAAAAAAAATAAAAATAATAATAATAATAATGCTGGTATACATATATATACCAGCCTAGGCGTGGTGACTCACACCTGTAATCCTAGCACTTTGGGAGGCCGAGGCAGGTGGATCACTTGAGGTCAGGAGTTCGAGACCAGCCTGGCCAACACGGTGAAACCCCGTCTCTACTAAAAATACAAAATTAGCTGGGCATGGTGGTGGATGCCTGTAATCCTACCTACTTGGGAGGCTAAGGCAGGAGAATCGCTTGAACCTGGGAGCAGAAGTTGCAGTGAGCCAAGATCGCACCACTGCACTCCAGCCTGGGTAAGAGAGTAAGACTCTGTCTCAAAAAAACAAAACAAACAAACAAAAATGTATATTTACACACACATATATCTATATTGTGTGTGTGTATATATATAATATATACATATAACTGGGGACACTGAAGAGGCTGTCCTCCAAGACAAGGGCCCCAGTGGGGATCTGAGAGTTTCGAGTGTTTACTGAGAAGTAACAAGAAGAGAGTACAGTTGTCCCTCGCATCAGTATTCACCAGGGATAGAGTCCAGGATCCCCACGGATACCAAAATTCAGGGATGCTCAAGTCCCAGATATAAAATGGTGTATATTTGCATATAACCTATGTAGTTCCTCCTATATACTTTCAAATCATCTCTAGATTGTCATACCCTAATACAATGTAAATGCTATGTAAATAATTATTATACTGTACTTTTTTTCTTTGCATTATTTTTTACTGTTGTTTGTTTTTTTCATGTTTGGCATCCTGAATATATGTGCTCCACAGTTGGTTTCCCCTATGTAATTCCATGCATGCAGGATACACAAATGTGGAGGGCCAACTTCTCTTAGAGAATGCTCACCTGTCTGCAGCCAAGGGCTGGAATCACACATCTGGCTGACTCACTGAACGACACATGTAGCTCTGAGAGCCACTGGGTTGGACCAAAAAAACAGTGTGGAGTAGGCTCCATGGACTACCTCACGGGACCCACTTCTCGGGGAAAGCCTCTGGAAAATATTGCGCCCCCAAAGAAGAGAAAAGGAGAAGTGCAGGAGGGCGGCACACCCGCAAAGGACCCAACGCCGGGAAGAGGCAGAGGATGCTGGGAAGAGAGGAGCCTCCTTGCCCTGACACAGACATTTCTTCCTCTCATCTCAAGAGTGACTGTCATAGTAACAGAGGTGATGAGGTGGGTGCTGAGCCTCTGGGCTGTGGCCCCTTCAGGCAAAGGGAGGTGGAAGAGTAACTGGGGCTTGGAAAGCACCTTGCTGTCAGCTTCCCAAGTGTCTGTTTCCCATGAAGGTTGTTCAACAGAGAGGAGTTCCCCTCTGTGATGCCAGGGTTGTTCACAGAAGTGGCAAAGACATAGGGCATTTGGTGTGCACCTTCTCTTAGGTAAAAAGACGACTACAAATTCCCGTATCTCTCGGCACTCGGGTATGGGTGCGGAAGGATGAACCCAACACATCTATTAGTTCTCAAGAGAGCAAGGTCATCCATTTCTGGATTCTTCCTCGTGGGTATGGGATAAAGACAGCAGGTGCACTGGGGTTACCTGGAGCTGGAATGAGTCATTACCGATTTGACTCGAAGAGGACATCTGTCGGCATTCTCCTAACACCATCGAGGCCACAAACACCACCACGGTGGTTACCAGAGACACCAGGAGGCTCTCTAAGACTCTAGGAGGCAAAGCACAGCTGTTATTAACGCCACAGAAAGCAGCTCCGGTCTCAGGAACTCAAAACATAACCCTGCCCACCCCCAACCCCGATTTCTCCAAAGAGCATTCACAGCAGCCCCTGGCCAGTCAACACGTGTGCAGAATTCATCAGTGATTTGCTGTATTCCAGCAATTTGTTTGTGAAAAGTGGGCAGTTCAAGTGGGCTGCTACGTCCACATCATCTCTCTCCAAGGAATGAATGGCTTTCCATTGTAAGTCCTGGGGTGAGGAGTTTCCTGAGAGCAAGCTGCTCGGCAGGGTCATGGTGACCCTTCTGACCTTGTCATGTGTCCGAGTGGCAAGTCAGGACAGGCAGGGAGTCAACCAGCAACTCTGACATAAATCAAGCTGGTCAGCCCTTCGGCCTGTCAAGTAGGGCAGATGCATGGCCGTGTTCAGATTCTCAGTCTTAGATGAGAAATCAAAGCCGTGGAGGCAGGGTCTGCTCCGCGGGAGAGATGGCGCGGCCCACACCAAGCTCATGGAGCCACAGGAGGCTGGGGGGAGGCGACTGCGCAGATACCTGACGAGCTTAGGTTTCGGGTGCACGTTTCGCATACGGTACTTTGCAAGCCTCTTGTTCAGACAGTTGAATGTGGCTCCCAGGAGGCCCCCAATGACCCCCATCACGACGAAGAAACCCAAATCCATAGCTGTCCAGAGATGACATTTTTTATCAGAGTCAGAGCACTGAGAGAAGGGGAAAGGGAGAGGGAGAGAAAAACCATAGCAGCCATGAGAACCGGAAGAGACAGAAGAGAAGACAGAAGCAAGAGTGGGGCTGCTTCCCCGCACGGCAGAGGCTCATGGGCGAGACGTGCCCCTGGAAGCTGTACCTAGCCCTCTGCTCATTTCTCTCTGGTCCTTCACTTCACAGGAAATGTTCATGGGTCAAATCAGAAATCCTGCGGGAAAGGATAAAACATACCTTAAACTCGCCAAAGTTCAGCAACCCAGGGAGCTGGAAGGAGCCCCAGCTTCCAAACTGAATCCCAGAACGGAAGAAGTTGAGGGTGAAGGTGGCAGACATGGAACAAAAGAGCTAAGGGAGAGGTGACAAAAGACAAGAAGGTTCAGGAGTGGCATGTCCTACTCTCTACTGACCCTTCCTCCTGGTACCCACTGCTCTATGCAGAGACCTGCAGAATCCACATCAGGGTAGGGGGATCTGGTCACCCTTGCAGTAGATACACCCCAGGTGTGACCTACTCTAGATCGGGTTTTAACAAGTTTCCATTCCAGCAGCCTACTCTACTATGACAGTCTATTTAGAGTCTTTATGGACAAGACCTTGCACCAAAAGGAAGGATCAATGCAAAGGGAAGGACGGCCTGCTCCGAGGGAGGAGACCAGCTCCAGTCCAAGCCTCATCACTTCCTGCTTTATGACAACAGCCAGTTTCACATTTTCATGGCAGGTGATTCATCAAGAGAGGATAACAAGGCCGGGCACGGTGGCTCACGCCTGTAATCCCAACACTTTGGGAAGCCGAGGCAGGTGGATCACTTGATGTCAGGAGTTCAAGACCAGCCTGGCCAACATGGTGAAATCCTGTCCCTACTAAAAATACAAAAATTAGCTGGGCGTGATGGCAGTTGCTTACAATCCCAGCTACTCAGGAGGCTAAGGCAGGAGAATTGCTTGAACTTGGGAGGCAGAGGCTGCACTGAGCCGAGATCACGTCACTGCCTTCCAGCCTGGGCAACAGAGTGAGACTCCATCTCAAAAAAAAAAAAAAAAAAAAAGGCCAGGCGCGGTGGCTCAAGCCTGTAATCCCAGCACTTTGGGAGGCCGAGGTCAGGAGATCGAGACCATCCTGGCTAACACAGTGAAACCCCGTCTCTACTAATAATACAAAAAACTAGCCGGGCGAGGTGGCGGGCGCCTGCAGTCCCAGCTACTCGGGAGGCTGAGGCAGGAGAATGGCGGGAACCCAGGAGACGGAGCTTGCAGTGAGCTGAGATCCGGCCACTGCACTCCAGCCTGGGCGACAGAGCGAGACTCCGTCTCAAAAAAAAAAAAAAAAAAAAAGTAGGTAACAGCAGTTTGATTTGGGGTTGGGGAGGGTATTGATATGAGAAGTATAGACAGTCCAGTGTGGAGGTTATGGGCACAAGAGCAAAGCTGCTTCTGATCCAGTTGACCCCCCCAAGTCTCATCAAAACTACCATTCCATGTACCAAGTAAGGGACACCGAGTGTAATTCGGGGCGTGTGGTTAAGTCTGGGAGGTGGCTTTCACTGAAGGTCCTCCTCACCACTTTCCATGTGAGCCCTTGGTTCCAGAAGGACGAACCCTCCTCTAGACTGAACAAGGTACCCCCGATTGGGGCCCCAAAAGCTGCAGCAACTCCAGCAGCCGCTCCTGCTGATACAAAGTCTCTCTTGTCTCTGAGGAGAGGAGAGAGACGGGTTATCCAAAAAAGAGCCCTCAGCCCACAAAATGCGGTTTCTGATTTCCTTATCATGAACATTTTCTCTCACACCTATGAATTGAACAGGCAGGGATCCTGAAGGGCAGGTCCCTGGGGAGGCTGCCTCTGCTGCGAGCATGCCCACCCGAGAGCCACACACCTCAGCACCAGAGTCCCTTTCAGCACGGTGGCTACTCCGCCTGGGAAAAGGAGCCCCTGACCTCTCTGTTTTCTGTGATCTCAGAATCTCAGCCCCCAGAGCTCAGGGGCAGATCAAAGATCGGCGCCATCACTGCTGCACCACGTTCCCACCAGATCTTCCTTCCAGAAAACCCCGGCATCCGTAAAAACATCAAGGTGCCTTCTGGGTATGTGCCAGACTTGCAGGAATACAAAGAGAAGGTGGTCCATGACTCTAAACCGGGCCTCTGATTGAAAGAGCCTTACAAGGTGTGCAGGTCAGTAACACACACATCTGATACAGGGCTAAAAAGTCTACTACCTTCTGACCCAGGAGGGTGGCTGAGCAAGTGAATCACTGGGGAATACAAAATGCCTGTCTGAGGCCTTTCTTGGTTGAGTTTTTAATCTGGGACCATTTTCACTTGCCTGAGATGCGTCTAGGCCTTATGGCATGACAAAATAAAAGTCACGATGTTAGCCTGGTGCTTTGGCTTATTTCCAGAAGAAAAGTTCAAAGCCCGCCCCCTTCTCCCACAGTTGGGTTTCCCAGCAGGGGACACTGTGCCAGACTAGAGCAAGTACTGAGTCTGACCCGCAGTGCATGAACGTGTTGCTTCCAAAAAAAACCAAACCAATTTCTAACCTTTCCATACCTGTCGCTTCGGAAATAGGGGAAGTTAAACTGGATCTTCCGTAAGGAGATGCTCTGAAACTGAAGCGAGAGAAAAAGAGAGCCAATAAACAGCCTACTCGTGTAACCAAATACCACCTGTACCCCAGTAATTATGGAAAAAGAAAAAAAGAGAGAGAAAACAGGTCGGGGCAGTCTAGAAGGACTGAAACTGCGGGAATCCACAGCACTAGGGGAGGCCCCGCTGCTTGAGCACACCTGGGTAAGTGTGCTGCAGGAAGGAAAGTCCAGAACAGCGACTTGGGGAAAAAAGGAGGCCGGGTGTGGTGGCTCATGGCTCACGCCTATAATCCCAGCACTTTGGGAGGCCGAGCCGGGCGGCTGATCATCTAAGGTCAGGAGTCAGAGACCAGCCTGGCCAACATGGCAAAACCCTGTCTCTACTAAAAATACAAAATTCAGCCAGGCGTAGTGGCACGTGCCTGTAATCCCAGCTACTCAGGAGGCTGAGCCAGGAGAATCGCTTGAACCCGGGAGGCGGAGGTTGTAGTGAGCAGAGATGGCGCCATCGCACTCCAGCCTGGGCGACAGAGTAAGACTCTGTCTCGAAAGATAAAAATTAAAAAACTTGGGAAAAAGGAGATTACCACCCCCACCCTCGGGAGGAGCTTACTTTTCCTGCCCCCAAATTTCTAGGACCTTCTGAAATCCCATTTTGTGCAGGGTCAACAAGTCAGAAAGGAAAAAGGGAAATGGCTGAGCTGAGGGAAGGGGACGCAGAAGCTGTTGCAGAAGACTGAGTCCGCTCTGCTCAGCAGCGCCAGGAAGAGAAGGGCCAGAGCCTGTCCACGGTCAGCTCCACAACAGCACACACTGATGCTTACTCCTTCCACCCCTTGGCTCACTTCTGCCAGATCTGGTGCTTGAGGCAGTAGCAGGAGAGAGACCAAAAGACGAGCTCTGGAAGAAAGAATCTTCCCTCCTTCACCTCAGAGACTCCCAACCACAGTAACTCCCTCTTCTCAGGACTGGAGAGGGAAATGACTGTGAGTGACAGTTCATAGGGAACTGAGGCCTCCAACAGCAGCCCAGGGATCTGGAGCAGCCCCTAAGAACGGGAGTTTTGAGGTCTCGAGCTAGTGCCTCAACATCTCTAAACCTCAGTTTCCCCATCTGAGGATGGGGGTAATAATAACAAATCATTGAAGGTGGCTATGAAGAGAAAGCAGTTAGTATACGCAGCGTCTGGCACACAGACCACTCAACTAGCAGCTGTTATTATGACTACCACGTCAGCTAGAATCAGCATGGAACTGTGCCTAAAACCATGTCAGTCGATGCTTCAGGCCTCTTGGATCTGGCAGCACTGAGATGATCCACCCCACCCTATACGGAGGCACCTGGCGATGGCTGCGGAAGCACCCAGTGACTTTTATCTGCCTGTGTCATAGTTTTTCTCTATGTCACATTTCTGCTCCTAGGGTTCAGCAGGGCATTATTAAAACTTCCGAGCATAAGTTATGCCCTTTCCTGAGAGACAGACACATGGTTTTCATATCAAGCCAGAATGGCACCAGGTTCCAGTGTGATGTCAGGGGTGTCCGAATGGATTTGGCCCAGTGTAACCACAGACCTCCCACCAGACCTGCCCGGGAGGCCCACACCCTCTCAGTCCATCTTACCTGAGGGAGGCCAGCTCCCACCACTGAACCACTGTGGATCATGGGGCCTTCCTTCCCCACAAAGAGCCCTGGGCAGGGTGAAAAAGGGAAGACCACTGGTCAGCGCAGAAATGCTCCTGGGTCAGGAGACCTTGACTACAAAAACTTTCATCGTGACAACTAAACAGAGATGATCCTAAGACTTTATAAGAGAAAGAACCAAATTCTCACCAAATAAGCTCCATTTCAAGTCTTGCTAGAAGAAAAAACACTCCACATTCTAAATTGTGTGTCAGCAAATGACAGCCTGTGAGGCCAGACCACCAGCTCCCCGCCTGGTTTTGCACGGCCCGAGAACTAAGTCCGGCTTTTACGTTCGTAAGTGGACACATGTAAATGGTTACATAAGCATTAACATAAGAGCTTCCATTCTGATTCTTGGACCACAAAGCCTTAAATATTTACTATCTGGCTGCTGACACAAAAAGCTTGCTAATTTTGACAGAAGCGCATTCCACAAACTAAATTCCAAATTCCAAAACTGAAGAGTGTGTTTGTCAGGTATCTGAATGGTAACATACGAACAGTGTCTGCATTTTAAAAAGAGTCCATCAACAAAAAGTGCAAACATCAGTTGTTTGAGGCTGGGCCCTGCAGTTCAAATCTAATAACTGAAATACGTCATGCTTCTTGTCATCTCTGCCCCTTGAGTATTTGAAGGATATAAGTTGGACCCTTCTTACCTCCAGCCACACTGAACAGCACTCCAAGAACCTTGCAGAGCAGGGTCCGGAGACGGACGATTCCTGGCACCTTCACACCATTCAGATAGCATTTGACCTCGGGTATCCCAGAACCTGCTGCCACGGGCTGATGGAGTAGAGCAGGCACACCCATAACTCAAAATCCATTGGTTCTCTGGTTTACCCTCAACAACCTGGGCAGCGGAAGAGGGAGAGCTGGCCACCTTCATTAGCAGCATCAGCATCACCTGGAGGGCTTGCTAAACCACAGCTGCTGGGCCCCACGCCAGAGGATCTGACTCAGGAGGTCTGAGGGGCAATGGGAGGACTTGCACTTTTTTTTTTTTTTTTTGAGACAGAGTTTCACTCTTATTGCCCAGGCTGGAGTGCGATGGCGTGATCTCGGCTCACTGCAACCTCCGCCTCCCGGGTTCCAGCGATCTCCTGCCTCAGCCGCCCGAGTAGCTGGGATTACAGGCATGCGCCACCATGCCCAGCTAATTCTGTATTTTTAGTAGAGACGGGGTTTCTCCACGTTGGTCAGGCTGGTCCCGAACTCCCGACCTTAGGTGATCCGCCCGCCTTGGCCTCTCAAAGTGGCCAGACTTGCACTTTTTAAAGAAAAATAATTTCAACTTTTATTTTAGATTCAGGGATTGCATGTGCAGGTCTGTTACAAGGGTATATTGCATGATGCTGAGGTTTGGGATACAAATGATCCTGTCACCCAGGTAGTGAGCATGGCACCCAACAATTTTGTTTTCAGCCCTTTCCCCCTTTTTTCCTCCCCGCAGAATCTGCACAAGTTCCCTGTGAATCAGCATCACCTGGGGAACCTCTCAACAATCAATTCAGGCACTTCAATTCCACAGGTTCTCATGTGTCAGAGCTGGGGCTCAGGTATGTTTTTTTAAAAGTTCTCCAGGGAATTCTAATGTACTGCCAAGGCTGAGACCCACCATCCTAATCTGGATTTTTCTTTAATCTCACCAGAGGGTGAAACCTTTATCTTTAGTGAACAAGAGGCCACTTTCTGCAGGAATCTGCATTCTCAGTTTCCTGACATTCTGGAAGGAGGTGGGGAAAAGGAGTGCAGGACTCTAAAACCTCCTAAGCGAGCAGGTGAATCAAACCACCTCACCTCAATGAGAACAAGGAGGCTTGCCAGGAAGACAAAGGTGAGGTTAAAACCCAGGAGTTCAAGGAGAGACAGAGCAAGGCAGCCTTTCTGGCTACACTCCTCCACCGCTGCAGAAATTGGGTTAAGGAAACTGTTGATCAGCCGAGGGGTGTCCCTGTCATCACCTGAGAGGGTGCAGCTGCTTCTCCTTTGGATCATGCTGTCTGCTGAGTGCACTTTTTCTCCATATATAAAATTTTTTTGAAAATGCCTGAGATGACTGGGTGCGATGGCTCGTGCCTGTAATCCCAACACTTTGGGAGGCTGAGGCAGGAGGAACGCTTGAGCCTAAGAGTTGGAGGCCAGCCTGGGCAACGTAGTGAGACCACGTTGCTACAAAAAATACAAACATTAGTTGGGCATGGTGGTACATGCCTATGGTCCCTAAGAAGCTAAGGTGGGAGGATCGCTTGAGCCTGGGAGGCTGAGGCTGCAGTGAGCTGTCACTGCACCACTGCACTCCAGCCCAGGCGACAGCGTGAGACCTCATCTCTTAAAAAAAGAAAAAAATCCCAGCACTTTGGGAGGCCGAGACGGGCGGATCACGAGGTCAGGAGATCGAGACCATCCTGGCTAACACGGTGAAACCCCGTCTCTACTAAAAATACAAAAACTAGCCGGGCGAGGTGGCGGGCGCCTGTAGTCCCAGCTACTCGGGAGGCTGAGGCAGGAGAATGGCGTGAATCCGGGAGGCGGAGCTTGCAGTGAGCTGAGATCCGGCCACTGCGCTCCAGTCCGGGCGACAGAGCAAGACTCCGCCTCAAAAAAAAAAAAAAAAAAAAAAGAAACAAAATGCCGGGCGCGGTGGCTCATGCCTGTAATCCCAGCACTTTGGGAGGCCGAGGCGGGCGGATCACGAGGTCAAGAGATTGAGACCATCCTGGCTAACAAGGTGAAACCTCGTCTCTACTAAAAATAAAAAAAAATAGCCGGGCATGGTGGTGGGCGCCTGTAGTCCCAGCTACTCGGGAGGCTGAGTCAAGAGAATGGCATAAACCCAGGAGGCGGATCTTGCAGTGAGCCGAGATCGCACCACTGCACTCCAACCTGGGAGACAGAGCGAGACACTGTCTCAGAAAAAAAAAAAAAAAAAAAAAAAATTGTTTGAGATGCCTTTAACATTAGGAAATACTTCAAACATTACAAAAAGTAACAAATACCCATACCCTCACAACCTCAGCTTTAACAAATCTCAACAACATGCCATATGTGCTCCAGGTATTTTTTAAAAATAAAACATTCAATACCATTTTAAGAAACAAAACAAAACAAAAAAACAGTTTTCCTTCCTCTCTCCCCTGGGAGAAACCATTAACCTGAAATTATTGTGCATATTTCAAGTGTCCATACTGTTGTACACGGCACTTCTATATTCTGTAAGTTCCTCTTTTTTTTCTGAACATTAAGTTTTTGAGAATTAGCCATGTTGATACACACAGCTCTGCGGTTCATTCAGTTTCACTTCTTTTTCTTTTTTTTTTTGAGATGGAGTCTTGCTCATCGCCCAGGCTGGAGTGCAGTGGCACGATCTCGGCTCACTGCAAGCTCCACCTCTCAGGTTCACGCCATTCTCCTGTCTCAGCCTCCCGAGTAGCTGGGACTACAGGCACCCGCCACCACGCCCGGCTAATTTTTTGTATTTTTTAGCAGAGATGGGGTTTCGCCGTGTTAGCCAGGATGGTCTCCATCTCCTGACCTCGTGATCTGCCCGCCTCGGCCTCCCAAAGTGCTGGGATTACAGGCGTGAGCCACCGCACCCGGCCTCACTTTCACTTCTGTCTAAAATTATTTTTTACAATCTACAGAAATGACATGATGTCTAAAATGATACCATATGAATGTGCCACAATTTTTCCATTCCCCCATTTGGTGATTCCAGCTTTTTGCTATCACAAAGCTATAATTATCATCTTTGCACATGTCTATGGTTCACATCTGTAAGAGGAATTTATGAGTCACAGGAATGTGTACTTTCCTTTTTCCAGAGGTTTACTGGCCACTCATTCTCTTTTGATAATTCCAGTTCACATCCTTTGCTTGTTTTCCTTCTATTGGACCATCTGGTTTTTTTTTTTTTTCTGATTGCATTGCAGGAGCTCTTCCTCTATTCTTTTTTTGAATCGGAGTCTCACTCTGTCGCCCAGGCTGGAGTACAGTGTTGCAATCTCGACTCACTGCAACCTCTGCCTCCTGGGTTCAAGTGATTCTCCTGCCTCTGCCTCCCAAGTGTCTGGGACTAAAGACGCACACCACCACACTAGGCTAATTTTGTATTTTTAGTAGAGACAGGGTTTCACCATGTTGGCCAAGCTGGTCTCGAACTCCTGACCTTGTGATCCGCCCGCCTCGGCCTCCCAAAATGCTGGGATTATAGGCGTGAGCCACCATGCCCAGCCACTTCCTGTATTCTGGATACTAACTATCTGCCTCTTAACTGCATAGTAAATAACCTCTCTCAGGCTGTGGCCTTGTTTTTCACTTTATGGTGTTTTATTATTGTTATTTTGGAGTTTTTGTCTTTATAAATAAAATATGTACTTTGATGTGGTCAAGTTTATTGATTTTTTTTTTTTTTGAGACAGAGTTTTGCTCTTGTTGCCCAGGCTGGAGTGCAATGGCATGACCTTGGCTCACTGCAACCTCCATCTCCCGGGTTCAAGCGATTCTCCCGCCTCAGCCTCCCAAGTAGCTGGGATTACAGGCACCTGCCACCACGCCCAGCTATATTTTTGTATTTTTAGTAGAGATGGGGTTTCACCATGTTAGCCAGGCTGGTCTTGAACACCTGACCTCAGGTGATCTGCCTGCCTCACCCTCCCAAAGTGCTGGGATTACAAGCATGAGCCACTGCACCCAGCCACTGATGTTTTTTCTTATAATCTGTGCCTTTTGGAGTTTTAAGAAATTATTCCCTACTCTTGACAACATATAGTCTCCTAAAGTTTTGTTTTGTATATTTACATTTTCATCTGGAATTTATCTTTATTTATAGTATAAAATAGGAATAAAACTATTTTTCCATACGGATCACCCACGTCCCAGCATCTTTTTTTTTTTTTTTTTTTTTAAAGACAGGGTCTTGCTATGTTGCCCAGACACAATCATGGTGCACTACAGCCTCAAACTCCCTGGGCTCACCTCCTAAGTAGCTGGGACTACACAGATGTGTATTTTTATTTATTAAATAACACAGCATCTTTTATTAAATTATTCATCACTCCCTCGCTGATTTGTAGTATTAACTGTCATTCACCAAAGTTCCACGTATGTGAGGACTAGTTTCTGCTTCTCTATCATTTTCCACTGTCTAGGTATTCCTACACCAATACGACCAATTTCAATGACTACATCTTAAATTGTATGACTTTTTTTTTATTTTTCCTAACTCCCCAAACTTGTAAATTTTATAAGACTTGGTATCTGGCAGGGTCAAGTCCACCTTCTTGTTCAGAACTGTACTGACTACTTTTGGCCCTTTACTCTTCTACACAAATTTAGAAAGAACTTCTGAGTTCCACAACAAATTCTATTGGAATTTTGATTGGAACTACATTAAATTTACAGACTGGGGAGTACAGGCATCTTTGTGGCATCTGTAATCTCACCAACCACAAACATGGGTACACATCTTTGTTTATTAAAGTCCTGCTTTTGTGTCTTTCAGTGATCATTAAAAATATTAAAGCTGAATAGCTAATAGTGGCCCTTCTAGTATCATGTTTACTGTTAAACCCATTTCCTTTTTTTTTTTTTTTTTTTTTTGAGACGGAGTCTCGCTCTGTCGCCCAGGCGGGAGTGCAGTGGCCGGATCTCAGCTCACTGCAAGCTCCACCTCCCGGGTTTACGCCATTCTCCTGCCTCAGCCTCCCGAGTAGCTGGGACTACAGGCGCCCGCCACCTCGCCCGGCTAGTTTTCTGTATTTTTTTTTTTAGTAGAGACGGGGTTTCACCGTGTTAGCCAGGATGGTCTTGATCTCCTGACCTCGTGATCCATCCGTCTCGGCCTCCCAAAGTGCTGGGATTACAGGCTTGAGCCACCGCGCCCGGCCAATTTTTTTTTTTTTCTTTTTAAGACGGAGTCTCACTCGGTCGCCCAGGCTGGAGTGCAGTGGCCGGATCTTGGCTCACTGCAAGCTCCACCTCCTGGGTTTACGCCATTCTCCTGCCTCAGCCTCCTGAGTAGCTGGGACTACAGGCACCCGCTACCTCGCCTGGCTAGCTTTTTTGTACTTTTTTTAGTAGAGACGGGGTTTCACCATGTTAGCCAGGATGGTCTCGATCTCCTGACCTCATGATCCGCCCGCCTCAGCCTCCCAAAGTGCTGGAATTACAGGCTTGAGCCACCGCGCCCGGCCTGATAAACCCATTTCTACGTAAGAAAGAATCTTGGTGACCACTGAAGTCCATGAAAACCAGGAACCGTGAAAAGGATACACGTCTGTACTACTCCGAACTTGAGTTGGGTGAAGAGTCGCACAAAAAAGTCCACAAAGAGACCCACCTGTGAAGAGCAAGAGATCTATCACACAGCCTTATTTCCAAGTGTAGTACAGGTGTGCTTCTCTTGAAGGCATCTCCTCCCCAACTGCATGTATGGAGGCTGCTCACCAGCCAGCAGCACGTGAATGCACAGCAGAAAAGCTCAGAAGGACGAGATCCCTTCCCCAGCCCGGTCCCACTGCCCCTCCAAAGAACAAACGCAGAGGGTACAGCTAAGTTGAGTGAAGCAATGGAAAACAAAGAGGGAAGCAGGTGCAGAAAAAGATGTGAGACCAAGAAAGACTACTGACACAGGGGTGTCCAATCTTTTGGCTTCCCTGGACCACATTGGAAGAAGAATTATCTTGGGCCACACACAAAATACACTAACAATAGCTGATGAGCTAAAAAAAAGAAAATCTCAAAAAAATCTCATGTTTTAAAAAGGTGTATGAATCTGTGTTGGGCCATGGGTTGGACAAGCTTGCTTTAAAACACAACATTCATTTAGGTGTATGTGATTTTTGCATGTTCGTTATTAGCAGGTTCTATTTTATAAGTCATTATTTTGACTTAAAATCATCTTTTTTTGAGATGGAGTCCTGCTATATTGCCCAGGCTGGCCTTGGGCCTTGGACTCCAGGGCTCAAGAAATCCTCCTGCCTCAGCCTCCCAAGTAGCTGGGACTACAGGCACACCCCACTGTGCCAGGATAGACTTAAAACCATCTTATAGTCCATAGTTACTCTGGGTAGAGAAAACAACCAAATTCCAATATTCCGCTCTCCAAAGTGCTCAGGGCTGAAAGGAGAACTAGAAAGACTTTTAATTTTATGGATTCAGGATCGAAGGCTTCTTGCCTTTACCTCTGGCCTTCCCTCAAGCCAATGCCTAGAGGCTTTTTAATACTGAAGCCATAAGTGGCCACACATCAGTGGACAAGAGTTGGGAGTCCTATATCATAAAGGCAGGTCTGCCTTCCTAAAATACAAAGGTAGGAGGTAAAGTTGTTTCAGCTGGAGTAACCCTTATCTGAAATGCTTGGGACCAGAAGTGTTTTGGATTTCAGATTTTTTTTTTTTAATATTTGCATTATACTGGTTAAACATCCCAAATCCAAAAATCTGAAATACAAAATCTGAATGCGCCAATGAGTATTTCCTCTTAGCATCGTGTTGGCATTCAAAAAGTTTTGGATTTTCCAGCATTTTGGATTTTCTGATAAGGGACACTTAACCTGTAGTACTGATGAGTGACAGCTCCAAAGAGTTTGATAAAAAAGTAGCACAAACACTAACAACTGGAGGTCTAATGACTAGCTTATTATAGAGAAATCTGCAACCAGAAACATATATAGCAAAATAAATACCTTGAGATTTCTTTTTTTTTTTTTTTTTTTTTTTTAAGGAGACAGGGTCTCCCTGTGTTGCCCAGGCTGGTCTCAAACTCCTGGGCTCAAGCAGTCCTCCTGTCTTGGCCTCTCAAAATGCTGGGATTATAGGTATGAGCCACCGTGCCTGGCCCAACACCCTGAGATTTAAATAAAACAATAAATCAACCCAAGTTCCCCCAAAATGGTATCCATCAGAATGTCACTGAAGAGGGCTTCTGAGTGCCATCAGTCTTACCTAGTAAGATGTTCGTTTACTTGTGGATTTACTATAGTAAAAATTTGATGCACGCCATGAAAATAAAAATCGTGATTGGCCCCTGTGGCTACATTATACCAAACACATGTGTACATTTTCCAGGCATATCATGTCAAATTAAGTAGGAGGCTTGTGGCCAGTTCAAGAGAAAAGTGGTAAACAGGCTGCTACTGAGAACAGACACCCCATCCCAACACTATACTGACCGGAATCAGATTTGACATGGATCATTTTGACTGATGCTGATTTTTCCAGCTTCTCTTCTTCATATTTAACAATGTGAAGTCAGCAGTTCTGGTTCCAGACTTTTTGCTATCCTCATGTTTGGCCATGTTTCCAATCTTGCCCTGTCTGTGATTCACCTGTGAAGCTGCCGCCTCCAGCAACTCTTTTCATATGGGCATATCATATCCCTTCATGAACAGCTGCTGGCTCTATCTTCCAGATAACATTAACGACATGCAGGGAGGAGCCCAGGATAGCACCATGAACTCCCTGCATGAGATCAAGATCTGCGTTGTGCCATCCTGTTCACTGGCATGCTGTGCTAAATGAAGGGCATGATATTCACAGTTCCATACCCACGACTTTGCTTTTTCCCTAAAGAGTGATCTCATGCCTGCCTAGAGTCCTAACCACTCGGGAGGCTGAGGTAGGAGGATCACCTGAGCCCAGGAGGTCGAGGCTGCAGTGAACTATGATCACGCCACTGTGCTCCAGCCAGGGTGACAAAGCGAGACTCTGTCTCTATTTAAATTAAAAAAACAAAAAAAAAAAAGTGACTGTAACATCCATTATTTACTCTACCCAATGCGTTCTCTACCCACTAGGGAGACACGTTATCTAGTTGATCAGGTATATTATAGATTATGATCCATAATCATATCATAAAAAATAACTCCTGCCCAAACCTTTGAGCACTTCAAGAGCACCATCGTCATGTGTCTCGCTTTCATTTCACAAAGCAAAAACCAGGGAAGTATGAAAAACTGTGCCAGGATTATTCATTTAAAAAAAAAAAGGGAGAAAGAAAAGGTACTCTTGATTATAATGACAAGCGTTATAGTGTTATAATGTTATAAATGCTATAATGATAAATAACAATGTCATTCACCAGGCCAGGGCTTTCCCTGTAAGCCCCTCCAGCCCTCTGGCCCACCATCCCTCCAGGCCCTGCCTCCTCACCAGGCCAGTGCAGACTCCAATGGCAAACACCACCATCCACTTCACCACCTCATACCTTCGACCTTTCTGTTAACACAGGAAAAGAATGATTCAGTTTACAGGGTTATGGTGGCAGAGGGGAAGAAACACATCTTGGCCTACCAGTTTTAAGCTAAATTCCACGTGGAGAGCAGGCACAGTGAAGATGATGTTGAGATTTCAGGTGCTTTACAATGCAAAAATTATGGACTCTTTAAGAGGCTGGGCAAGCTGCACTGACAGGGGGAACTCTGGTTGGCAGGATAAAGGCCTAGGGAATAAATGCCAACATAGGCCTACCTTGCAGATAGCATGGGTTTGGTTCCAGACCACCACAATAAAGCAAATATCACAATAAAGAGAGTCACATGAGTGTTTTGGTTTCCCAATGCATATAAAAGTGATGTTTACACTATACTGTGGTCTATTAAGTGTGCAATAGCATTATGCCTACAAAAATGTACATACCTTAATTAAAAAATACTTTATGGCTAAAAAATGCAAACAAACTGCATGCTATTGGAAAAATGGCACCTGGCTCAACACAGGGTTGCCACCAACCTCCAGTTTGCAAAAACTGCAGTATCTGCAAGGTGAAATAAAGCAAAGTGCATAAAGTGAGGTCTGCCTGTATCGCAGGAAAATGTTCAAAAAACAAAGGGTAAAGATATTTACTGGGATCTTTAGAAGAGAAAAAAAATGCCATGTTAAGACTGATTTGATCCCCAGAGATGAAGGATTGTGAGACTCACCTTATTATCCATGGTCTCCAAAACTTCCAGGTAAGGGTCATTGATACAGCGATCATAATCCAAACTCTGAAAAAGAGGCAAAGGTGAGTCAAAAAGTCCCATCAGGTGAGAAGACCTGCAAAGGGACAAACCTCTGGGTTCCTGCTACTCAACATGTGGATGGGCAGAGCAGTGGCACCTGCAGCATCCAGGAGGAGCTGGTTCAAAATGCGGAATCTGGCCAGGCGCGGTGGCTCACGCCTATAATCCCAGCACTTTGGGAGGTCAAGGCAGGTGGATCACCTGAGGTCAGGAGTTTAAGACAAGTCTAGCCAACATGGCGGAACTCCATCTCTACTAAAAATACAAAATTAGCTGGGCGTGGTGGCGCGCACCTGTAGTCCCAGCTACTTGGGAGGCTGAGGCAGGAGAATCTCTGGAACCTGGGAGGCGGAGGTTGCAGTGAGCTGAGATCGCACCACTGCATTCCAGCCTGGGTGACAGAGCAAGACTCTGTCTCAAAAACAAACACCAAAACCAAATGCAGAATCTCAGACTTTCTGCAGCCCTGCAGCCCTAGGTGACTCAGATGCACATTACAATTTGAGCGGTGTTGCTTTAGGTTCACACTTCATGCTTTAGGATAAGTTTTAAATTACCTATTTTTAAACTTCCTGTTTTGGCAAAATATGTAAAGACCTTTAGCTATCATGAGCTTTATGAAACTTACTCCATTAGATGTGAGCAAAAGTTTCAGTTAGTCAGAACCAAATTAATTTAGAATGTCAATTAGTTATAATTATCTTTTGTAGTTAGTGTCTATGGAAATGAGGTTAGTCACAAGATAAACTAATAAGGAAAGTATTTTTAAAAGCAACTTCAACTTTATGTTAGGAAGAGGCACAGACTCAGCTTGGCTCTCGGCTCCTAAAACTTCTACATCTAAAGCAGCATCCTTTACAACATGCATCACAGAACACAGAAATACTGCAAGCAACTTGCAGGTATGCCACAGACATTTAGAGAAACAATTCAAAGGAAATCATTTTAGTTGTCTTGTTAGAGAGGCAGCAGTCTGGGCCAGGCGCAGTGCCTCACGCCTGTAATCCCAGCACTTTGAGAGGCCGAGGCAGGAAGATCGCTTGAGGCCAGAAGTTCGAGACTAGCCTGGGCAAGATGGTGAAACCCCATCTCTACTAAAAATACTAAAGTTAGCTGGGAGTGGTGGAGCACGCCTGTAAACCCAGCTACTCAGGAAGCTAGGGCAGGAGAGCTGCTTGAACCTGGGAGGCGGAGGATGCAGTGAGCCGAGATCTTGCCACTGCACTCCAGCCTGGGCAACACAGCGAGACTCTTATCTTAAAAAAAAAAAAAAAAAGACGCAGCAGTTTGGCAACAAAGAAAAATGGTCAGCCATGAGCTTTCCTTCCTACAACCTGTTCCTACCCACATCAGCTGGACGCTAGCCAAGTCGCAGCCACACTCCTGGACAACAGTTTCATTTCACGTCAGCCAAACACATGTGATGAATGACAATTTATTCTATCTATATGTCTACCTATAGTCCAAATTCCTTTTTTATGAGTCCTAGAGTACCAACAGGTGACTGAGTAAATCAATTATACATCCAAATATAGAAGACTATACACCAATAAAATGATTACAGTTAAGTCTATACAGAAAGATATGGAAAATGTCCAAAAATTATTTGGCAAAAGAGTAAGATGCAATTAAAAAATAAAAATAAAGCAGGATGGAGAATTAAAAGTATAATATCCTTTTTTGATTAAACAAAATTAGGATTATTTGCACATCAGCATTCATAATGGGAAAACATCCGTGAGGTAGTGCTTAAGAGGATATTTGCTTCTGGGAGTTGTCTGAAATTCTCATGGCACAAATGGTGTGCTTTTTTATATTTAAGAAAATGATCAGCTGGGCACGATGACTCACGTCTATAATTCCAGCACTTTGGGAGGCCGAGATGGGTGGATCACTTGAGGCCAAGAGTTTGAGACCAGCCTGGCCAACATGGCAAAACCCCGCCTCGACCAAAAATACACAAATTAGCTGGGCGTGATGGCACACACCTGTGATCCCAGCTACTAGGGTGGCTGAGGCAGGAGAATCGCTTGGACCCAGGAGGTGGAGGCTGCAGTGAGCTGAGATCTTGCCACTGCACTCCAGTCTAGGTGACACAGTGAGACTCTGTCTCAGAAAAAAAAAATCTTTTTTACTGATCAGAAAACAAAAAAACACAGTGAGGAAAAAAGTACTTTTAGAAACTAGACTCATCTATAAGTGATTAAACATATATGCACATACATATCTATTATAGCGGCCAACGGGAAAAGCTTTCCTTTTCACCCTCTGAAGGTCTGCTGAAAGTGAACTGACAAAAGGCAGATTAATGGGAGTAAAGGCATCCAGACTTATTTAACATGCATTGCACAGGGGAACTGCAGAATGATTACCCAATAACCCCAATGAGATACAGATGCTTCTATACCCTTCTTCAGAGGGGAAGGGGAAATGGGGATGTGGGAGGAAATAATTCTTAGTGGGGAATGAATGGATCTGGGAGGCAGACATTATCTTGTGAATGATTCTCTTTGGAAACTGAACGGGACAGTGAACAAACAGTGGTTTGGGACAGTTTGTCTGGGCTCTAGGTATGTTGTTTGGTCTTCAGTCTCCTCTGTGAGATGAGTTTTAACATTCCCTGGTTAATGACATTTCAGGAAAGGGATCAAAGACAACTGTGTTCCTCTTTGGTAGGTCCAGTTTCTAGGTAGATAAGGGAACGGCAGAGAAGAGCCTCATCCTGTGCTTTGGGAGAGACAAAGCGTGAGGGTGGAGAAGGTCAGAGAGAGACCTCCAGGCTGTTTCAGCATATCAAAACACCGTATTTCCAGGTATCATTTTCTAAGCCCCAACAATACACATACACATAAACAGACTTTGTCTTTTTTCCTTTTTTTTTTTTTTTTTTGTTGAGCCGGGTATCTTTCGTTTGCTAATGAGATGAGTGGTGGCTGGGGGCCCTTAGATAGCTTCAGAAAAGAGGCTGGTCACCAGAAAGACCAAGGCAGGATTAGCGGGGTGGGAAACCCATCCCTCCAGGGAGGAGACTGAAGCTGAAGGTTAAGCTGATCACCAACGGATGGTGATGTAATCAATCATGACTGCATAAAAAAGCTTCCATAAAACTCCAAAAGGACACGGTTCAGAGAGCTTCCAGATAGCTGACCATTTGGACGTTCCTGGAGGGTACTGTGCCTGGAGAGGGGATGGAAGCTCCGTGCCCCCTCCTACGTTCCTTGAATCTCTCCATCTGGCTGTTCTTCTGTATCCTTTGTAATATCCTTTATTAATAAACTAGCAAACGTAAGTAGCGTTTCTGTGTTTTCTTTTTTTTTTTTTTTTTTTGAGACGGAGTCTGGCTCTGTCGCCCAGGCTGGAGTGCAGTGGCCGGATCTCAGCTCACTGCAAGCTCCGCCTCCCGGGTTTACGCCATTCTCCTGCCTCAGCCTCCCAAGTAGCTGGGACTACAAGCGCCCGCCACCTCGCCCAGCTAGTTTTTTGTATTTTTTTTTTTTTTTTTTTTTTTTTTTGAGACGGAGTCTCGCTCTGTCGCCCAGGCTGGAGTGCAGTGGCCGGATCTCAGCTCACTGCAAGCTCCGCCTCCCGGGTCCACGCCATTCTCCTGCCTCAGCCTCCCGAGTAGCTGGGACTACAGGCGCCGCCATCTCGCCCGGCTAATTTTTTGTATTTTTTAAGTGGAGACGGGGTTTCACTGTGTTAGCCAGGATGGTCTCGACCTCCTGACCTTGTGATCCGCCCGCCTCGGCCTCCCAAAGTGCTGGGATTACAGGCTTGAGCCACCGCGCCCGGCCAGTTTTTTGTATTTTTTAGTAGAGACGGGGTTTCACCGTGTTAGCCAGGATGGTCTCGATCTCCTGACCTCGTGATCCGCCCGTCTCGGCCTCCCAAAGTGCTGGGATTACAGGCTTGAGCCACTGCGCCTGGCCATGACCTATTTTTAAAACCAGATACTGTTACTTCTCCTTTGCTATAACTAACTTCTTTTTATTTCTGCAGTATATATTGCTCTTTGGTTTAGGGGACTAACAACTTTTTTAGAAAATAAAATTTTATGTGTCTTGCAGGGCTGTTACAGGGGGTTATGAGCAAAATGGCACCTGGCTGGGAGGGAGGTGGGGGCTGAACCAGCCCCAATTCAACCAGGAAAGGGCATCTTAGTGTTCACACCAAAACCACCTTCAACTGGCTGTGAGCTAGGGGTGCTGCTATGGCCAGTGGGGGAGGCCTTTAATTCTAGGTCTTACGTTCTGAAGGCGCCTCTTTCTAATTCAAAGGTATAATATAAATAGACTGTGTGACCTGCATGAAAACATTCCTGTTTGTAATGGCACATCTCACAGAAAGTCACTATTATTCAAATCACCTATAATGAGAATGGATGTCAAAATGGGATTCTAACATTTTGTAAGACCCCGAATTTATCAAATAAAGAGTCAAATACATGCAATGAACTCTTCCTGAGACAGGAAGGAGAAGGGGCACTTTTTAGAAAGTTATTCAACAGAAGGGTTTTTTTTTTTTTTTTTTTTTTTTTTGAGACGGAGTCTCGCTCTGTCGCCCAGGCTGGAGTGCTGTGGCCGGATCTCAGCTCACTGCAAGCTCCGCCTCCCGGGTTCACGCCATTCTCCTGTCTCAGCCTCCCGGGTAGCTGGGACTACAGGCGCCGCCACGTCGCCCGGCTAGTTTTTTGTAGTTTTTAGTAGAGACGGGGTTTCACCGTGTTAGCCAGGATGGTCTCGATCTCCTGACCTCGTGATCCGCCCGTCTCGGCCTCCCAAAGTGCTGGGATTACAGGCTTGAGCCACCGCGCCCGGCCAACAGAAGGGTTTTCTAGTTGATTGACTATCAAACAAGGTACAGAAAAAGCCTATAACCCCATTCATTAAAATATGACTATTAACACCTTACTAAATATCCTTCTACATCCTTACCCATATTTTTATACACATGCTTTTAATACATGTTTTAAGTAACAAAAATGAGATTCCACTAAATCAACTATTTTAACCTGTCCCACTCACTCCCCTCTTTATTATACTTTGTGTGTCAAGTCGATTTATTTATGGATTACATAAAATCCAGACTTTTCTGATTAAGTGCCTGAATGAATTTGCTCTTACACCAAAGCAAATGCTCTCAAGAAGCTCATTCTTGAAGATGGTTGAGAAATATGAATGACTAATATGAAAAGAACATTAATCCATGAAATGTACATGAATATGGCCAGGTGCAGTGGCTCACGCTTGTAATCCCAGCACTTGGAGGCTGAGGTGGGTGGATCACCTGAGGTCAGGAGTTCAAGACCAGCCTGGTCAACATGGTGAAACCCCGTCTCTACTAAAAATACAAAAATTAAAAAAAAAAAAAAAAAATACAAAAATTAACTAGGCATGGTGGCGTATGCATGTAGTCCCAGCTACTCGGGAGGCGGAGGTAGGAGAATAGCTTGAACTCGGGGGCGGGGGTAGAGGCTGCAGTGAGCCAAGACTGCACCACCGCATTCCAGCCTGGGCGTTCTGTCTCAAAGGACAGCAAAAACAACAAAACTTTACATGAATATGCATATCAGCTGAAGGCAAGTGCATTACAAATGTAAGTGCAATTTAGTAGGAGGGGTGAGGGAACCTGGGTGTCTATGGGGAAGCCTTGGTGAGCTCCTAGAAGTAGGATGAAGGCTGTGAGACAGTCTCAGTCCTGGTGATACAGTCAGGATGATGTGACAGGGTTCAGTAAGAGAGTGCAAGGTGACCGAACAATACAGAGTATCTTATACTAATTCCTGCAAACTTCTCTACTATGTGCAAGGAAACAAATACTTACGAAACAGAAGAAAATGGCCAGGCATGGTGGCTCATGCTTGTAATCCCAGCACTTTGGGAGCCCGAAGTGGGATCACCTGAGGTCAGGAGTTCGAGACCAACCTGGTAAACATGGTGAAACCCTATCTCTACTAAAAATACAAAAATTAGCCGGGTGTGGTGGTGGGTGCCTGTAATCCCAGCTACTCAGAAGGCTGGGGCAAAAGAACCCCTTGAACCTAGGGCGGGGCGGAGGTTGTAGTGAGCTGAAGTCGAGCCATTGCACTCCAACCTGGGCACCAAGAGTGAGACTCCATCTCAAATTTTAAAAAAAGAAAAAAAAAAAGAAATAGAAGAAAACACAGCAGTGGATACAGTGCTTTTGGTTCATTGAAAGCAGTCCCATCAGAGTAGCATATTAAACTATACAAAAGGGTCCAAATGGCAAAATCCAGACAGTAGAAAATCCCACGGTCCTAATTATGTTGTGAAATAACTTACAAAAAAAAAAGATGAAGGAAGAACCTACAGATTAAAAGAGATTTAACAGATCTATCAAACAAATAAAAAAGGACCTTTTTGGAACCTGATACAAAGAAAGTTAAAATACATATGACATTTACAAGAAAACTGGAAAATCTGCACAGTAGATATTTGATATCAAGAAATTGCTAATTTTTTAGATGTGGTAATAGTACTGAGTTATGCTTTTGAAAAGTCCTTATCCGTTAAGAGATGCACATTGAATTATGGGTGAAATAATATGATGTACAGAATTTCTTTCAAAATAACATGGGAAGGGCGGCCAGGTATGGTAGATCATGACCGTAATCCCAGAACTTTGGGAGGCTGACATGGGAGGATCGCTGGTGTCAAGGCGTTTGAGACCAGCCTGGGCAACACAGGGAGACTGTCTCTACTTTAAAATACACACACACACACACACACACAATTAAAAAATAATAAAATGAGAAAGGAGAAGTGGATAATGAAAGCACAGACAAAAGAAGACTGGGCTTGAGTTAAATCACTGTGGAAGCTGTGTGATGAGGACAAGGGGTTTCTTTTTTTTTCCTTTTTTTTTCTTTTTTGAGACGGAGTCTTGCTCTGTCACCCAGGCTGGAGTGCAGTGGCCGGATCTCAGCTCACTGCAAGCTCCGCCTCCCGGGTTTACGCCATTCTCCTGCCTCAGCCTCCCGAGTAGCTGGGACTACAGGCGCCTGCCACCTCGCCCGGCTAGTTTTTTGTATTTTTTAGTAGAGACGGGGTTTCACCGTGTTAGCCAGGATGGTCTCGATCTCCTGACCTCGTGATCCGCCCGTCTCGGCCTCCCAAAGTGCTGGGATTACAGGCTTGAGCCACCATGCCCGGCCTGAGGACAAGGGGTTTCAACAGATTATTCTATCTGTTTTTGCATATAGTTGAAATCCTTCATAATAAAAATTTTTAAAAAAGTGCTACACCACAAATCCTAATGTTGACACTAAATTCTAAGGCAAAAGTAAGATGAAATATTGAAAAGAAAGTTAGCCTGGGAATGTTATTGTCTAGCATATTAATTTTTTAAGTCCATATGACTTTTTTTTTTTTTTTTGAGACAGAGTTTTGCTCTGTCACTCAGGCTGGAGTGCAGTGGTGCAATCTCGGCTCACTGCAATCTCCGCCTCCCGGGTTCAAGGGATTCTCTCACCTCAGCCTCCCGAGTAGCTGGGATTACCAGCTCATGTCACCGCGCCCAGCTAATTTTTGTATTTTTAGTAGAGATGGGGTTTTGCCATGTTTGCCAGGCTGTTCCTGACCTCAGGTGATCCACCACCTCAGTCTCCCAAAGTGCTGGGATTACAGGCGTGAGCCACCACGCCCGGCCCCATATGACATTTTTAAAACACACTAGATATATACATGATTAATTCCAAGAAGTGAAAGAAATTAAAGATGGACAGGAAACGATAGATGGATGTTCACCACTATGCAGTTCGTGATACAAAAAAGTTGGAAGAAACCCAAGACAGAGTAAATACATTGTGGCACAATAAAATACTATTCCTGTTTAAAAAGAGATTGTGGGCCAGGCACAGGTGGCTCACAACTGTAATCCCAGCACTTTGGGAGGTCGAGGCGGGCAGATTAGGAGTTTGAGACCAGCCTGACCAACATGGTGAAACCCCAACTCTACTAAAAACACAAAAAATAGCTGGGTGTGGTGGCATGCGCCTGTAATCCCAGCTACTCAGGAGGCTGAGGCAGGAGAATCACTTGAACCCAGGAGGCGGAGGTTGCAGTGAGCGGAGATGGCGCCACTGCACTACAGCCTGAAAGAGTGAGACTCTGTCTCAAGAGAAAAAAAAAAATAGGTTGTGGAAAATTGCCTAGTGATACAAAAAGTATAATAAAGGTGGTGAGTGGGACAGGTTAAAATAGGAATCTCATTTTTGTTACTTAAAAAAAGCACGTATCATATATATAAAAGCATGGGTAAGGATGTAGAAAGATACGTAGTAAGGTGTTAACAGTTATCTTTTAATGAATGGGGTTATTGACTTTTCTCTACCTTCTTTATACAGTTTAAGAATTTAATGATAAAAAGTCACGCATGTTGTTTCCCCCTGGAAGTGTTGGTTTTACTAAAAACACACCCTCTAAGAATCCCATACATGTAAGATGGAACTTCAATCAAGAACATGTCAGAGACAAGCTGCTTGAGCAAGAAAACATCTGAAAAGCAAGCTCTCCTAGAAGAGAAGCAAGGCCTCCTTAACAGTTTATGAGCACACACCCGTTAGGAGCACATACTGCCAGTGCCTTTCACTCTAGGACTCTCTGTAAGCTGTAAAAGCAAACAGTTTAATGGCAAATACATACTCTATCCAGATTAAGGTGCCACAGATTTATAAACGTGTAAAAACACTAGACTTTGTTTTGGGGTTAAGGTGAGAAAAGGGCTTGCTAAACAGCCTCTTTCCCAGATGCAAGTTTTCTTACTCACTCACTCCCTGGGACAGAAGGTCAAACAGCATCTCTGGTTGGAATCATAATGTTTCGGCCTGAAGTGACCAGGCCACTCACTACTTTAGTTACCCAAGCAGTATCAAAGGAGCTCACCTCATAGTCTTTCCTTGGAAGAATCTCATCCTCCTCCTCCTGTGTTTCTCCAAGGATAGTCTAGAAAAACAGATCCGCAGAGGGAGCCCTTTTTAGTGGTTAAGAGTGGAAGGAGGCAGAAGTATTTACTGAAATCAGTGGCTAGCTTCTACATCACCTGGAGCCATTATCAAATAGGAATCAGCCCTTAAAAAAAACCTTTCGGAGGTGAGGGACCATGTGGGTGAGATCTACAGCCATCAGCTGAGCTCTTCATTTCCACTCATAGAGTCTCCAAATAACCACCCTCCTCCTCAGGACACCTCAAAGATGTCCAATGCCAGCTGAAGAGGGGAGTAAAAATTCAGGTTCCGTTTGACAATGTGACGTATCTGAAATCAGAAAGGACTTGTCAACTCTGGGAACACAACTCGGGTTTTCCCAGGACGCTTGCAAGGGGAAGCTGGACTGTCAGTGACCCAGAAAGGGTGAGGGATAGAGTAAGAAAGAACTGGAGAAGCTAAAACAGCCGCATGATAAGCACAAACTCCTGTGAGGAAGCTCATTCTGAAAACGCTTGTTTCATTCCAAACTCTTTTCAAATGGAAATAAAAGGAAACATGGGTGGGATTTACAGGAGCTGGCCTGGATTGTCCTTCAGATTCCAGGAGGGGTTATGAGAAAAGACCCCAGACTTAGGCACGTGAAGCAGAGTAGACGCTTCGAGAGCCCAGACTGCGGTCCCCAGACCCCACCCGCTGCCACCTGCGGGCCCAGATTGGCCCGGCCCCACCCCCGGCAACGCCTCTCGCAGTCCCTTAGCAACCGCCCCCTCCCCAGCCAGGCTCCGCCCGCTCCTTACCAGCTCTTCAGGGGTGCGGGTCTCACGCTCACCGCAGCAGCAGCACCACCTACAACAGCAGCACAGAGACCCCCTGCACCCCGCCATCTTCCTCCTTTACTGCCACTCTGGACCCCTCTACCACCCCCTCCCACCAAGGATCTGCGCCTCACGTGACTGGTCCCGGGACGGTCACGTGGCCCTCTCGAGCTCTGGGACTGAGAACGGGAGTGGCTGCAGACGGGTGGGGCGACGGCTCGCGTCACATGACGGTAAAGACACGGCCTCCAAAGAGACCTGTGGGCGCAGCCATGTTGGAGGCGGGGCTTCCGGTCACCCGCACCGGTGGTTTCCGCCCTGTCGGGCTCGCCTCTCCAGCAACCTGACACTTGGCGCCGCGCCCCTTATTGCGTTCCCCGCCCCTACAGAGGCCACACTGGTGCGGCCGGCGGGCGAGCGTTCTGAGTCACCCGGGACTGAAGGGTGAGTGTCGGCGAGGCCGGGGTCGCCGGGAGGGAGATCCTGGAGCCGGCGAACAACATCCCGGGGGCAAGGACGTGTTCATGGGCGGGGAGCGCTGGAGGCCGGCCTGCCTCTCTTCGTGGGGGGGGGGCTGCCGCCCCCCTCCGCGCACCCTTCGCGGGATTACTGTAACTCCCAATGGCTACCACCTCCAGCGACCGTCAACCCGCAGGCGAAGACTCACTTTCGCCCCATGCCTGGACGGAGGGGCCCCGGGAATGAGGGGCCCCTGAGCCAGAGGTGACGATCCCGCCCCCCTGACCGGCCCAGGCCCATGTCCTCGCCCCCATCGGTGACCCAGTGACCTGGTGACTCGATTCTCGCCCATCGGGGCGCCGAGACGGCTTCCGGCTCCTACCTTTTAGACCTGCCTCCCCGGCAAGCACCTGCAGAAGAGCGCTGGGCCCGGGGCACTGCGGTCCCTGGCGCCCTCTGCGTCCCGCTGCGCACGGGGGTCCACTGAGACCTTTCTGGGTGTCGTGGGCTTAGTATCCCAGTGCTTGGCGCAGACTAGGTGCTCAGTAAATGACAGAGGCTTATTTTAAGAGAGTGGCAGCGCCTGGTCCTTTGGCGCTCAGTGAATGTTGGCTATCACCGTGTGCCAAACTCTGGGGATACTCCAGGCAGGACACCGGTCCTGGTCTCAGGAAACTGGGAAAAGAGAAAGGAGACAGGCCTTTAACCCAGTTACAACCCAGGGTGCTATGGGAATCCAGCTGGTAACGGATAAATCGTGGGTGTTGGCTTACAAATATGGCACGTGCCTGGCATATACTAGGAATGCAGTAAGTCTTTGAAAATCAGAGAGTTTGCAGGTGGTTCAGCCTCCTCCCACTCTAGGTTCTGTTCCAGCAGGCAATTAACAAGGTGTTCCCTTAAACGCTGGAGAAAGGCCAACTGGCTGCTCTTGCTGTTACCCCTCTCCCCACCCCATGTTCCTCACTCCCCACCACCATCACCACTGAGAATCTGGAGTTTGAGGTCTGAATGAAAGAGAGTAGCCCTAGGGGGAGAAAGCTTTGGCCCAGGGTTCTTAGTCTGGAATCAACTCCTTGTCTTTGGATGCATCCACGCATAGTCTGCTCCTGTGCATGTATTTCAGGGGAGAGAAGCAGTGCATTTAATCAGATTGTCAGAAGAGTCTAAGACCCCAAATGGTTAGGTACACGGGGTTAATGGTGGACAGTCTGAAAGAAATGAACCTGACCTGGTCTTTCCTCTGTTGTGCCATGTTACCACACACTGATTCACTACTGTGTGTTTGTCCATTGCTGTGCAAGTGTTTTGTGTTTTTTTTTTTTTTTTTTTTTTTTTGAGACGGAGTCTCGCTCTGTCACCCAGGCTGAAATGCAGTGGCGCGATCTCGGCTCACTGCAAGCTCCACCTCCCGGGTTTACGCCATTCTCCTGCCTCAGCCTCCGAGTAGCTGGGACTACAGGCACCCACCATCTCGCCCGGCTAGGTTTTTGTATTTTTTAATAGAGACGGGGTTTCGCCATGTAGGCCAGGATGGTCTCCATCTCCTGACCTTGTGATCCACCCATCTCGGCCTCCCAAAGTGCTGGGATTACAGGCTTGAGCCACCGCGCCTGGCCGTGTTTTGTTTTTTTAAGTGTTTGTCTTATTTTCTTCACCAGACTGCCAGATGGCACTATGCCCTCTGTTGGCCTGGCTGTGCCCTGGTGGCTCTGATTACTTGTTTCTGTTTTTTTTTTTTTTTTGAGACGGAGTTTCGCTCTTGTGGCCCAGGCTGGAGTGCAATGGTACAATCTCAGTTCACCGCAATCTCTGCCTTTCGGGTTCAAGCGATTCTCCTGCCTCATCCTCCCGAGTAGCTGGGATTACAGGCGCCCACCACCAAGCCAGGCTAATTTTTATATTTTTAGTAGAGTCGGGGTTTCACCATGTTGATCAGGCTGGTCTCAAACTCCTGGCCTCAGGTGATCCACCCGCCTTGGCCTCCCAAAGTGCTGGGATTACAGGTGTGTTTTTTGTTTTTTTAAGAGATGGAGTCTCACTATGTTGCCCAGGCTGGCCTTGAACTCCTGGACTCAGGTGATCCTTCTGCCTCAGCCTTCCCAGTAGCTGGGTCACTGTGATGATTTTAATTGAATTCTGTGGTGTGTAAGAAGACCAGCCCGCAAGGCAAGCACATGGAGCAGCTTTTGTTCTGAGAAATTCGTGCCCTTACTGAACTTGGGTCTGGCTATTTTTGGAATATGGCCAGCGTCCAGTTCTAACCCACGACACGGTCTTTTTGGAGTAGCATGAACTCAGGACACATCTGGCTGCATAGTCAAACCCTCACTCCTTCCATCCTGCACACACACTGTTTCAAGTAACAGATGTTCCAGGCAGAGCCAGCCAGAGTGAGCTGTTCCTCATCTCCACCAACCCCTGCAATCTCTGCCCGAGTCCCCCTCCTTCCATCCGCCTCCCCTTGCTAGAGTCTCAGCCCTTCCTCCTCGCCTGGAAGTCTTGCCCCCGCCCCCTTGTGCTGGCTCTAGCTCAGGCCTCTTCCTTTGTCGCAGCTCCGCCCAGTTGAACACACCCGCTGGGGAAGGTGCCTCTGTTCCCTCCCCACGCACTCTGGGCCTAGCTGACAGAGATGGACCATCGAAAAGCCAGGGTCCTCCCAGCTGGGCACTACTGCCCCTCACTAGGAGTATGGGCCTCGCAGGCCGGCAGCATGAGGTTCTCTGTGCCACCTTCCATCAGGTAGCTGTCACCGAGGAGCACGTTGTAGTGCCGGGTGGGGGCTGCCTTGCATGCAAGGAACCTGGCAGCAGCGGAGGGCTAGGCTTTGAGTGAGGCGGCCCGACAGCCATAGCTGAGTAGCATGGAGCTACTGGGAGGGGGCAGTGTCACCTTTTTTGGCCTTCTTCCTGTGTGGAAATACAGCACCTCCGGCGTGAACCTGCCACTCAGGTGTCTCGATGTGCCGGGGGTGTGGCTGCCTGCCCCCTGATGCTCCCTGCCCCACCCCGTGCAGCAGGAACCTGGCCATGGTGAACGAAGCCAGAGGAAATGGCAGCCCCAACCCCTGTTTGGAGGGCAGTGCCAGCAGTAGCAGCGAGAGCTCCAAAGACAGTTCGAGATGTTCCACCCCGGGCCTGGACCC